>NC_089838.1:66353779-66660894 GCF_035609145.1 Eleutherodactylus coqui | reverse complement strand
TGAGAGATGTGAGAGAGAGAGAGATGTGAGAGAGATGTGAGAGAGAGAGAGAGAGAAGAGATAGTGAGAGAGAGAGAGAGAGAGAGAGATGTGAGAGAGGAGAGATGAGAGAGAGAGAGAGGAGAGAGATGAGAGAGAGAGAGATGTGAGAGAGAGAGAGAGAGAGAGGAGATTGTGAGAGAGAGAGAGAGAGAGAGAGATGTGAGAGAGAGAGAGAGAGAGAAGGGTGAGAGAGGAGAGAGAGAGAGAGAGAGAGGATGTGAGAGAGAGAGAGAGAGAGAGATGTGAGAGAGAGAGAGAGAGAGAGAGAGAGATGTGAGAGAGAGAGAGAGAGATGTGAGAGAGAGAGAGAGAGAGAATGTGAGAGAGAGAGAGAGAGAGAGAGATGTGTGAGAGAGAGAGAGAGATGTGAGAGAGAGAGAGATGTGAGAGAGAGAGAGATGTGAGAGAGATGTGGGAGAGAGAGAGAGAGAGATGTGAGAGAGAGAGAGAGGAGAGAGAGAGATGTGAGAGAGAGAGAGAGAGAGATGTGAGAGAGAGAGAGAGAGAGAGAGATGTGAGAGAGAGAGAGAGAGAGTGAGAGAGAGAGAGAGTGAGAGAGAGAGAGAGAGATGTGAGAGAGAGAGAGAGAGAGAGGATGTAAGAGAGAGAGAGAGAGAGAGAGATGTAAGAGAGAGAGGGAGAGAGTGAGAGAGAGAGAGAGAGAGAGAGATGTGAGAGAGAGAGATGAGAGAGAGATGAGAGAGAGAGAGAGAGAGATAGTGAGAGAGAGAAGAGAGAGAGAGAGATGTGAGAGAGAGAGAAGAGAGAGAGATGTGAGAGAGAGAGAGAGAGAGAGAGATGTGAGAGAGAGAGAGAGAGGAGAGAGAGAGATGAGAGAGAGAGAGAGAGAGATGTAAGAGAGAGAGAGAGAGATCACCTTTAATTCTTTATCCTACTTGCATGAAGGGCAAAGAAACAGTACCTTTAAACAATATTCACAAAAAACAGATAGATAGTTGAGAATGAAGAAGGCAAATAAGGAATCAGATGGGGATAGAGTAATGAAAGATACATAATAAAATCAGTAACTAAAGAAATACCTAGATTTAAAAAAAAAAAAATAACAAAATGAATAAATAACAAAACTGATTCCATTGATTGGTTATTAATGCAGCAAAGTATAAAATAGTACTTAAATGACATGCGCTTCACTGAATGCTACAGGAAAATAACCAGCACCCGCGTAGAGGCGGGACTAGAATTAATGCACCTACACCCTGGTTGAGAAGTCAACAGGAGGCAACCCCTCCCTGATGGCGAATTGGTCCATATACCTCAGGAGATGCAACAGAAATATTAAAAAAAACATAATACACATGGACTACTGAGAAATTTCCAATAGACATCATGTCAGTGACCTACTGCAATGACATGGCAGTTATCCCAGTCATCTGTGTAGTAAATACTACAGTACTTGTTATATATGAGAGAGTGAATATGTATCTATACAGAGAATATTTTCATCCTAATGTAGACCTATAAAGTTTCAAGATCTGGGCCAAGCTTGTAGAATTTAGCTAAGAGATTGGTTCTAACTTGGGCACAAAGTTAGTCTGGACCTCATATTTAAAATATACTTTTTGTGATATGAAGATGCAAGGGACCACCATGTCTATATATTCATTTTGTGTCTTGGGCACAACTTTGCCGATTTAGGTGTCTCCATCTATACGGTATTTGGAAACTAGCTTTTGCTTTTCTGCTCTAAGGAGATAATATTTTGTAGAATTAAAAAGCAAAATTCATTGCTTAAATTGTCCATTCAAAACAGAGTTTCTTTGAAGGCATGTAGGAAAAAGGAACATTTCCAGTAATTATATTCAGTTAAGTCGATGGTAACTTCCCCATGACAAACTGTACTTGACACCTATCAGCACCAGCAACTGGAAAGTCCTGGAATTAAATACCAGAGTTATTTAAATGCTATGTACTCAAAATAGCAAAAAATTTAGTTCAGTGTATAATAGCCAATTTTTAATCCATCTTTGCTGGGACTCTATAAAATGAGAGATGGAATGAATTCAAGTTTTTCTATTTCTGATCATTTCCTTCTTGGTATGCACTACTGGTGCCGCCAAATTAACATTTCCATAGTGTGTGACAATTATGGTCTCGGTACTACTAAAAGAACAAAGCTCATTAAAACAGCTTTTTTACTACAGCAGTCAAATATACCAGTGGTGCTTTACCGATAGGCAAATGAGACGTCTGCAGCAACTGGCACGTAACAGGATGAGGACATCACATGCACTATGCTACTGGCAGAGCTTTAATGCATTCCGTACTTTCCATAGATGGTTGTAAAAAAGACCATCTATAGAAGATTTCTTCTGTTTTGCTTATTATACATATTATCATGTTACTGGCCTCCCAGCTCCTGAGATTTATCAGGACTAGTGTTGAGCGAACTGATACAGCAGAACCCTGTTTAGAGTCAACTTTGCTAAAAGCTTGGTTCGCGTTCGTGCTAATATTCGCTCATATTCTCATGTGAATGGATTACGGTCTCATACATCGTGGCAAGTTATTACTGGCTAATAACATTATTACATAAATGATGTGATATGGGTAAGAATATATTGAGGAATACCTCAATTACATGTCCTATATTATGTAAATAGGTTCTGATGTAATATATGATCATAAAGACATTGATATAGGTGACATTTGTTTATCGAATATAACTTTTTTTTTTTACAATTCCTACACAAAACTTTTTAAGAAAAACGCCAATCATTTTATAAAAAACTTTGCAATACACTCTCCATGGTGCTGAAATTCTGTACAGTTTAGAAAACCTACTGCCATGTGAAAATTAGGTGCCATGCAGGGCAGCAGTTGTTATATGTGTTGGGGTATATTGCAGTTTACTTGGAGACAGCCATCTTCATTTGCAGGAACACTTCATATGAACAATACATGATACAGAAAGGACAGAATTAAGCCACCAATCAAGTAATGGAATTTCTTATTCTTTTGGTCAGCTTACCATCATCTGAAATGCAGTATACAGTCATGGCTGAACTTGCTTTCAAGATCTCTGCTGGTTGTCAAATGGACATATTTCTTATTTACATTCTGTGATTTTAAAGTTATGATAAAGGGCTAATTACATGGACTGTTACAATCTATCAGTGTACATAATAGCTATCTGAACAGAATCAAGTACAGGGTAAGTAAAGAGTATAGTCAAAAATTATTTTTAATACAGCAATGATGTGGTTATTTTGTATAAGCCATTATTTATACAGGACCCAGAGGAGGAAACTAATATAACTGCACTATAGAAACTGTATGCATATGTAACTAGACGAATAGCAATATTACAGCATATTATTTACTAAGATCGCAAACTGTAATCTTCAGGTTTAGTTACAGTATTCCCTGGCAAATTGTTCCTGACATGTTCCAACCATAGCGTTCCATATATAAGACCTTTAAATAATATACTTTACTAAACTAAAGTATTCTGGAAATGTATCCGTTATTGATTGGAGATTTCTTTAATTGAGAAACCTCAAACATTTTACTGTACTTAAATGTGTTAATTGATCCAATGATGCCTTTCAAGAATGTATGCTAAAGCAACACTGGAATCAGTGGAAGCAACAAGCCACACATTTTCAATTACATAGATCTGTACACTAAAAGAAAGGGTTGAGTCTCTTACTTCTGAATTGTAAGATAGATTGTTGTTTTTCCAGTCTGACAATTCGAAAAACTCTTGCCTATTCCAGATTGTTGGCAAATTGTAAGGAGCTGGTGAAGTTTACAACATGTTGCTCCAACATTGTTAACTAAGTAGTGCCTGTGTAAACTAGCTAAAACAAGAAGTCTCTTTTTAATGAAGTCTTACATATAGGTTTTTATGGAGTTATTGGGTGCATATTTAACCCTTTCCAATCCAATTTGTATCCTGGTTTTCCTAGAGGGCTTACTCTTTTTCTGCCATTAAACAACGGCGCTATATGCTGGCTAAAGCCAGTACTGCATGAAGTGACACATTGGATAGGCTCCAACAGCAGAGAGGCTGACAATATACAGTAAGAGAACCCCGACGGACATCAAACATTGGAGCTGCACAGCCTTAAATCATCATGTCTTCAGACGTCAGACAGTAGATTGGAAAGGGTTAAAAACCTTATAACCCGATCATCTATGGTGCTGAAAGTTTGTTTCAGTAGAATTGTGACTGCTTGAATACGAACAGGTAAATACAGTTACAATATACCCATTTGAATGCAGCCTAATTCTATTTCAGGCTTCACAGATACATTCCCAAATACACTCACTCATTTTCTACAATCTCAGTGACTGTTCCATTTTAAACAAACCCATACATTAACTATATATATGAAACCATATATAAACCCCAAAGCAGTTACCAGATAATTCTTACTAAATACACATACTTCCAAAATGGTTATCTAGGCCCCACTTGCAGGAAGATTGTTGCCTTCGAACTTTGATCTTGGAGGAAACCCCTACAAATGCCTTGGACTGCCAAGATCACGAATTAAACAGTTCTGGACCGCATCAAACCAAAGTTTTTATTGGATGGCAAAATTACAAAACAGAGACTCTCATAAGTCAGCTACATACTGCAAGCTAATTCATTAGACATCTCAATAATGCTTGAAATGGTCAGCAGCAAAAGAAGACTTGGCTGTCAAAGAATGTGCAGGCATGATACTGTCAAAGTCAGCACCAACATGCAAATGATAGAACTGAAAGAAGCCGTACAAAACAGTACTGCATGGAGAGGACTGATCCATAAAGTGTCCAAGAGTCGGCCCCAACTAAATGGATAAAGATAGATAGACTTTGAGGTTTCAAAACATCATTAACTTTAAAGCCACTTTCACATGGGTGACAGCGATATTGCCTCAGAAAATCGCAGCAATATCGCAGCTGTGTTCTGTGCAATATCACTGCATTTTCTTATGAAGATATCCCAATTTTGTGGCGATACAAAGTGACGTGAGTTTGTAGTGCTAGCTTGCCAGGAGTTTCACTAGGGCTTGAAATATAAGCCCTATCTGAGCTGCATAAAAAAAAAAAACAAACAAAAAACACAAACATAATACATCACCTAACAGGCGCTGTCGCTCTGCCACATCTCTTCCGTAGCTATTGCACACTTGTCTGCAGTCTTCAGCCAGCACTTCCTGGTCATGGGGTTCAAAAACCCCACCTTCAGGAAGCGCTGCCTCTGATTGGTTCTTGAGCGCCACGAATCAGCCGATCACTGCAGTGCTCAATGAACCAATCACAGCCATGCAATACTCAGCATGCCGCAAATTTTTTCTCACAATGTAGCAGTCTACAAAACATTGCTAATGTGAAGGAACCCATTGGAAAGCATGGGCTTCCCATACATGTGATTTGTAGTGATGTTGCCTCACGAGAAAATGTGTGAAAGCAGCCTTGATCCCAGAATTCGTAAATGAGAGCTGTGATTAGGAAGAAAATATGAGAACAAGGCTGTAAATGACCATTATTTTAATCAGTGGTAAAATATCTTAACTGCTACCACTGAAGTAAATCTTGTGGTCGAACAAAATTGCTGAAGAAAAGTCTTCTTTGTCACGCTTTTGCCTTTGTGAGATTAATGCTATCATTTGTGTCAATTATGTTACCATACGTCTTTCATGCCAGTCCACTTTATGTTTTTTTTTCAGTTATTTATTTTAGTTAAAGTTAGTAAGTGACAAGCCCAATAAGCAAAAAGGCACTAATTAGCTGGAATATGTCATTACAGGAATCATTATTCAGCTGTGGCTAAGAATATATTGGAGAAGATTACTGTGGAAATGGAATTTCTCAGACCTTCTTATTAGCACCACCATAAGGAGTAGCATAGTCTTAATGTCTCCACAGTAATATACAGGCTCAGACTTTCCTGCATTATTTAAATATTTTACAATCAATTTGGGATGTAAATTAATCTGCCAAATCAGTGAAAAGACATTTTCTCCTAGTAATGATCTCTCAGAACAAATGTTTAGAATTATATGCCACCGGAAACCTAACAATTAAAGCACATTTACAGCTTTGCATACCTTGGAACTCCATGTTAACTATTTATCCAAGTTCCATCAAAGTTTCACGACGGGTCTTTAAAAAATTGCAAGCAAACAGAAAATTAGATGACTTCCTAAGCAATATTTAAAATTAATTATGAGGAAAATGAGGCCACTAATTACGCACTAACAACCTGTAATTCTGGTGACTCCAATGGAGATATTAAATGTTACACTTGGATTCATGCAGAATTTATTAAGCCGGAGGTGAATTAAAAAGATATGAGAGTATAAAAGGAAGGACTTCTATTTCTCCTTCCTGTCTGGCTTTCGTTAAAAAAAAAAAAAACTGGCACGAAAACGGTCAAAAAACCTGTGTGTAAAATCACACTTACTGTGTATCTAATAGTTGTATTATGTCATGTGGAGTTTTGTGCATCTGTGTGAGTTTTCGAGCTGGTCATACACTCTGACCAACATTTTTGTCATACATGTTGGTCAGAAAATACATTGTAAGTTATGATGTACTCCTTATGAATTAAAGAACTGTGCTGGTAGCTGAAAAGACAACTTGGATATACTATAGTTCATTGGACACAGAAAGTCAGTGGTCAGTCTGTGACAACTTTTGCTCTGTTACTCATGACCTCAGGCATTTAAGATTTAAATACTGTATATTTACAAACACTATAATATATATATATATATATATATATATATATATATATATATATATATATATATATATATATATATATATATATATATATATATATATATATATATATATATATATATATATATTAGTGGCATGCTGGGATTTCTCGCCTCTTGAATCATCGACCTCTCAGTCCGGAATGGCACTACACATGTAAAAACAGTGAAGAAACTTGTATTTCTTTTAAATGTGGTGCTTGCCAGTTTTATTCCATGTAAAAGGAAACATGTACAGCATACAACACACAATTCATTTGTACCACACCAGGGTAAGAGTATAGGGTTGTCCTCCCTGTCAGACTCGGGGGTTTCATTTTGTCCACACTGGACCTCACCGGGGTAAGAATCTAGGGTTGTCCTCCCTGTCAGACTACAGGACTCCATTGGTCCACACTGGACCTCTGGCTAGCAGCCCTTTAGCTTAACTGAACTATTAACTCCCCCAACTGGGCGGCGACAGACCTTAGGCTCCTAGTTCCTGAGGTCGCATCGTCACACCACCTCTCACTCTGGCTCTCAGCCAACTTACCTCCTGAGTGTGGCAGGAACTGACACTTATCTTTAGTTTCTGCCACACTAACAGGTGTTAAACCTCTCTCAGGTTCCAGGATGCCTGTCTGTAGCCCTCTGCAGGCCATCCTGTGTACTGTAGACATACTATATATTTATATATTATACACACACACACACACACACACACACACACACCATAGCCCCATTCAAATGGAGAATTACCGGAGTTGTCAAGAGTTGTAAGAACTCTGGACAACCCCTCCTCCTTGTATTAAAATAAACAAAAAAAACCCCCCAAAAAAACAACTGATATATTCCCCTCTCCCACTATGTTCGCCACAGTGCTCATTCCCCCAGTCTGGTCTCTGTTGCCAGCTGCCCAATTTATGGGACATCACAGGGGCTTCAGCCAATAACAGAGCTCAGTGTTTCATTGCTGCAGCCCTTGTGATGTCCCATCCGGCCACTGTCAACAGAGACCAGGGCGGGGACCCAAGCACTATTGCAGGACACAGCGAGAGCTGGGAGAGGTGAGTATATCATCACCTGTTATTTCAATGCATGAAAAAGGAGTTGTCCAGAATTCTAACAACCCGGACAACCCCTTAAGTTCTTGAAGGATGGCATGCCACATCCGCAGTGCAGATCACCTGGTATCTGCAAGCCACTTTGAATGGGGGCTGAGCAATGCAATAAGTGTAGCCACACTGAGCTGCAAATTCATTAACACAGAAATGCGCTAAAGCATCATGCTTTAGCGCTGTTACATTCATGTAAATGTAGTGGATATGAAGGAAAAAGGTAGAAGAGGTAGCATGAAGAATAAATAATGGCTTAGTGTCCTATCGAATGGAGATAAAGAGAGGAGTAGGAACGAATATGAATGGAAAGGAGGGCTCGCAATCTTGGGTAGAGAAGACAGAAGGACAAGGAAACATTGGAAGAGCTCTTACCAGGGAACTGTAGCAATATAATCAAGCATACGAGTTTTAGTCTGCTACCAGTGCTTTAACACAAACTGGAATACTTTCAACACACACAGCTGAAAATTCCGCTGTAGAAATCTGCACCAATATCCGCATGTCTAACATGCAGATGTGCAGCAGAATTCAGTCATTTGCAAATCCATGTGAAAATACAAACGTCATGCATGCGGATTTTGGTGCAGTAGAATATTCCAATGCATATTGCAGAATATTCCAGTACACGTCAGCCACCCTAAGGCTCCATTTACATGGGGCAGTTTGGTTTTAATAAAAACACGCATCTGCAAAATGGCATTCATTCTTTTCCACATTTTACTACTTAGTAAAAACACATGTGGTTTCACCAACGCACTTTTTGGTGCGTTTTTTTATTGCAACCGAACTGCCCCGTGTAAATGGAGCCTTAGGCCTCCCTCACACAGGCACTTTTTACCACGATTAAAGGCAGTATAATGCTTCCATTCGAATCAATGAAGCCTCACAGACATGTGTTCGATCACGGTGCTGGACGGCGCTTTCCAGCACTGAAGTTTTCAAGCGCAGTCTCCTCTACATTTGTCCGTTTAGCGGACCTTATCACCCATCACAATTATGGGGGTGTGCTAAAATATGCTGTCGGCTGCAGGCAGCTGCGACCGTAGCGATAGTAAAATTGTGGCAAATGTGTGAGAGATTGGCCTTAGGGTGCATTCACAGATAACCAATTTGCTGCGGATTTTCTGCAGCTGAAAAAAAAATCTGCAGCAATTCTGCATCAAAGCCTGCACCACTCCCTCACTTGAAGCTGTGAAATATGCTGCAATTCGACGCCAACGTCATCAGATTTTGATGTGGATTTCCTGTGGCTTTGCTGCACATTTTATGTGAATTTTGGTGTGGATCCACAGCAGATTTCACCATTTCAATTGGTGATGAAATCTGCTGAAAATCCACATCAATGTTTATTGGTGCAAATTTGCTGTGGATTTTTTCAGCTGCAGAAAACCTGCAGCGAATCAGCTCTATGTGAACACATCCTTATAGGGCTATTCTCACAAAAGAAAATCAACACCTGAAAGATGTGCTTTTACCCTTTAGATAAAAGGAGGTGGAATCTTACATCATAGTTTTACTTAGTATGCAAAGAACAAAAAGACACGTCAAAGCACATTATTATTTTGATAAAAATTTGGCAGAGAGACTTTTGTTCAATGGAAATAAAGATTTTTAGTACATGAGCTCTGTGTACACGACGTGACACACATACACAGTACATGAGTCCTTCATCTTTTTTATGCTGGGTCCAAGAAATAAAGTTGTGAATCACAGACTACACAATTTATTTCAATGCACATGTATTCATTTCATTATAGGTCTTCATCTTGGTCCAAAAATTACTTATAGTATTTCAATGACAAAACAAAAATGTGTGACTTTCATAACAGATGCAACATGGCATGAAACATTAGTCTAATCAGTTTCCTGTGGCCCTTGTATTACAAATATTGTGCTCTTGTCTGTATCTGTCCATCAAATGACATAACTTACTACCACAGTGCAGTCAAGTCTACTATTAATATATCTAATTATAGGGACCACCGACAATAATTAAAAACAAGAGCCTCGGAGAAAAGAATTCACACATTAGAAGCAGTAATACAGGGTGGGCCACGAAAAAAGTATCCCATCTCTGACCATACGAATGAGCAGGTGGATTGCTTTTTGGTACGGTTTCAGCTTCAGAGATTTCAGCACCCGCCAACACATCGCTCGTAATACACCAACTTGCTTGGACAGTCTCAGAGTTGATTTTTAAGTCATGGATGACTTTAGACATCTGAATTGATGGAGGCCCCCTGTTTCTTCAACATTTAGCAGGTGGTTTTCTACCTGGGTACTTGTCGGGAATGGCCTCTCACGTTACCTTTGTTGATCCACTTTGCATATAGCCTTCCACAATAACTAGTCTTTCTGGCAGGAACAACACCAAGGGGCAGATTTATGACAGCAGTCTAAAAGAAGATCCTGCTTTGTTGCCCACAGTAATCTATCACAACGTAGCTTATATTTCTTGTATAACTGAGGTAAAATGAAAGTGCTACAGCCTCCTCCAAAGAATATGGTGCCAGCTCGGAGGTGGGCTACTCTTCTGCTGCCCATCTTGTAGAAAATGGTTTCCACATCTGGATTAAGATGGAAGAACATGTATTTGAATGCCTGGATTACAGTGGTTCTTTCATCAGAGACAGCTCCTAAAATGTGATGATTGATATGGGCCTCGATTCTGGAATTTATGGAAAATAGCTGATTTTGATGGGAAAAAGCTGTGGCTAGTTAGGTATCCCTATTGCAAATGCAGTATTACATAGCGGCCCTTCAACAACCATCCATGTAATACATGTTAATGAGTAAGAATCCTTTAGACTTGAAACACAGGCGTTTTGTCTACTGGTCCCTATGTGAAAATAAAGCATTATAGGTTTTATCTTGAGGTGCTACATTTTACAAATATTGACTATGACATAGTAGATGGACACCTCAAATTCACCAGAATGGGATACATTCATACGAAGCAGCTCTCCATCTGGCTCATGTGATATGCCAATGCTATACTAGGGCTTATGGGCAGGGGTTGTTTTCTTGTGGTGATGTGAATAGAGATCCGGTAATTGCCAGAAGGTCAGCTAATTAGACTTTAAAGATTGAATAAGTTTCTGGTGACCTTACAAGATTCCCATAAATTGCCATATGCATATTCGATCACAATCATGTGTCATGTTTATTACATTTTATTAATCTGCCATTTATGATAAATGTATATTTTTGTTTATGCATAATCTGTAAGGCCTAATGTCCACGGGAGGGTTTGCTTTGCGGTATCCACGTGGGGCATTTGCACGGAAGATCCGCAAATCAAGCCGGGGGTTTCCTATAGGAAAACATGAGCGACCGCAAATTAAATAAGGCATGCGGATTTGATTTGCGGACCTTCTGGTCTGGAAAAATAAATGAATAAAAATCTCAGCACGCTCCATTTCAGTACGGATCCTGCACAGACGGCTTCGATTGAAGTCAATGGAAGCCATCCTATCCACAGCCCGTCCGCAATAAGATCGGACAAACTGCGGATTCTGCGAGAAAGCAGGAGTTTAAAAAAAAAAAGTACTGTGCAATTGCGCCGCCTTCGCAGGCCGGAAAATAGAAGACCCAGACAGCACGCAGAAGACCCGGAGAGGTAACCACAGTGTCCTCGGCCGCGGGCAGGGTTGGATTCCGCTGTGGGCTCCCACATTCGGAATCCGATCCACCCGTGGACATGAGGCCTTAAGAGATGCAATGGTAATATAAGCCATTCCTTTTGTTTCCTATACAGTTTCAGTAATTTCATTAGTATTTAAATATATTAGCTACATACGGGTATTTAATACTCTTCAATATCTTGGTAGTCTTATGGCAGTGCACCTCTGTACCCCACTGAGCACTAATGGAGTCTACTACGTGGACAGTAAAAAATCATGTCCTCAGCTATGTGTTAACTGCCTTACAAAGTCAGGTTTTTATTGTTTCCATAAAGCACTTTGCATGAAATCCATTTTCCGTTAACATTTCTTCTCTGCTATAAAATTCATAGTTGGAAAGGAGATTTGTAAAGATAAGTGCGCTAAAATGTAAATAAACTCCAGGTAATGAAAAATGTATGCCGGTGCATACAGCCAGAAGACATGCTTGACGTTCACATCTTGTTATATTACCGTTAATTCTTTTACTAGCTGCTAAACTCTAAACATTTGTTTTTGTGCTGTAAGAAAATACTTTTACTACAGATGATAAAACAAGCACTTTGTATACAGTACAAAAAGGCCGTTTATCTTTTTATTGATGCAATAGAGGTTCCTAGGTAATTCTGCAGATTACATAATAGACAGGGTGACCTTGCAAGAAAGGTAGTGATGCAAGATATCACAGAAAAATGCTTGCAACTGAATCAATGTGCTTTTGATTCTTCGAAGAATAGCCCCTTGAGTGCAGACTAAACACCCAGTGTTTCCTTTCGGTATACAGTTAGTAATAGATTACCTAGAACTGCTAACAAAGATCAGATGCATTTTTTTAAATCGATAAATAGAATATTGTAATTTAAGGGGTGGGGGGTGTGGAGAAAAAAAATTGCAATGAAATGACTACGACACCAGGACCCTCCAGATATCTAATGAACCAAACTTAGAGTGCATACAAACAGAGATTAAAACTGGCCATATGCAAGAGTTTAGCATTTGCAGCATGCACAGATTATGGCAGGATTAGCCGACAATCCAAAGTACTGTATATGAGGTTTCAACATGCCTGACCCTTTTTCTCCTTCCAAAGAGTTAAATTGCAACCAGCTGTTTTAGCTCCCCATGTTGAAGTAAATTAATTATACACACATAGGCCAGCTGCACAAGACCGGGGCGGATTGTGCATGCAGGAATCCTCATCAGAAGCCGGCGGTGACCAGCGCCGGCAACCCTGCAATATAATTTTGTATTTGCTGTGCTGTCGCTCGGCGATGACGCAGGTACCCACGGCCCATCCACATTGTTAATTGCAGATGGGCTGTGGGTCGGACAGCCTGCATTGTCTTCACTGGAGTCCACAGCAAAACAGAGCAGGCTGCGCTTTTTCCTCTACTAGCGGAATACGTGATTTGTATCCACGAGTGTGAAGGAAAGAGTGAAAGCCCATATCTTTCAATGGGTGCGATTTGCTGCGGATCCCCTGTGCAGATGCCGACCACAGATTCCACAATAGGAATCTGGTTGTGTGAAGCTGGCCTTAGTCGAATTGAGTGACCATGTTTATGATGGAGGTGAGACACAGCTAGCCAACAACTACCTAATGTATAAGATTGCCCTAACTTCTTCAGTTTTGAAAAGACAACTTTTCAACTTGTGCCGCTTACACTAAAGGGTTAAAGCTGGAGGACGATGACATAGTGTCACGACACTGACAATAGATCCAGAAAACTCAAAATTTCACCCTACAAAGTAACAACTACACAGATCCCAGAGCATGCCCACAATCAACTCCCATAGAAGTTAATGTGAAATGAACTAATTAGAGACATACAAACCTGCTTAAGGGACTCCATCCTACCACAACTCCAAAACACTCAAATTTCGCTACTACACAACCTCTGTTTTATCCGCTTTACACCCCCCATTCTTGGTTTCCTCCTCCCCCCCCCCCTCTTCCCACCTCCCTAATCTTTCCCTCTTGCACATTTCATCTAGTTATTTATAACCTCTGTTGGTTACGAATTATAGTGTTTCAAACAATGCCATCTCTAAATGAAAATAAATTGGTAAAACACATAAAAGAAAGTATTTTCTCCCATTAGGTAGACAAGTTGTGCTGTAATTCACTTGTTGTGGAAAGCATGTTGCAGTAGTGAAGAGTAATTAAAATGCATTCTTTATACTTTTTTCTTCTTGATACACATAATTACTCAATCATTGACGTTTTACACCAAAGTGACTTATGCACTTTCATTTAATGTACTGCCGTTTCTGAATATGATGCATTGAATTTTTCTGTGTTAATAAAAAGATCATTGAAAAGAAAAGAAAAGGGTCAATGAGAGAATTTCAATATATAAAACGAGAATAGAAAAAAGTTTAGCTTTTAAATAAGTAAAAAAATGGCAAAAGATGAAAGTTACACACTTATTGGCAGAGTTTCATGGTCAATCAAGCTGGTTGGCACCATTAATTGGCATACACAGTGCACTCCGATGAGGATTTGGGGTAGGTCAATGGATGTAGTATGTAAATTAAAGGTGTATGCCACCAGGACACTTCCTTTTAACTTGATTCATGATATGGAGGCGGGCAGGTATTAAATGATCAATTATTTTTATTCCAGCTTGTCAAAATGGTACATCTGCACTTAAATTTTCATATCATGCCTGCGGTTCCATGTAACGATCATGACCCATTTTCAGCCCTTTTGAACAAATTTTGAGCGATAATCTTTGCGTGTAAAAGGGCCTTAAATCTTTGATTAGTGCTGAAATCCCCATAAGCAGGTTTCTTACCAGTCCTGTGATACGGTGATTATCGCAACTACCATTTTTAAAGGAAAACGCCTATAGATTTTCTAGTTGTACATTATAAAAATTTAGTTGTCCTAAGAAATGTAACATCACAGATAGGTACCACAATGCATCATAGAAGAGGGTTGTGAAAATAGGATATACAGATCTGTTGATTCTCACATACCAAAAAATACATCTAATAAACAATGCACACCACTAAACAAATAAAAGCAGAAGTCAACTTTTATTAACAACACTGGTATGGTATCAGACACAGACTTTGAGGTCTTCTTTATGTGTTTTTTAATCGTTGTTCTGTGTCATACTATTGTTATGAATAAAGATTTGCTTTAAACTTTTTTGTTGAGTGGTGCACATTGTTTTTTGGGAGTATTTTTTGTTTTGTGAGATTTCTAAGAAATTTCAATCAAATGACATTACTTTTTCCTACACAGGTGCTAGTTGTCAGATGCGCATAGCCATGTGACACCTTAGCTCCAGCCATGGTAGGAAATAGTTAACATTTTCATTTGGGAATGGCACATTTAGTGATCTAGCACACAAATGATAAGGGATTTAATAACAGCATTTTCTACCCAGTAGAATACATAGAAGAGAGTAGATTGCATGGACAGAGATTAAGAAGTGCCCCTAATATTGTGTTGCGTTTTGGACAGAATCACCTGGTGTTTGTTTCCGTCTATAGCCCATTCTATGACCCTTGGGTCAGTTCTCCACTCTTTACCTGCTAACAATGCAGTTCTTCTACAGAGAGAATGGAGTTCTGCACAGGTTTATATTTCCAGTAGTAAGGAGGGAAGGACCAATCAGGACAAGACTCCTGCCCTCCAAGAGCCCAATAGCAGCTGTACAATGCTATGTACACCCTTGATACTTCCATTCTATCATGTTCAAGGTCAATGATAAATAGTAATCTATCCAAGGCATCATTAATGTACAATTATCTATAATTGCAGCTTTTCTTTAACCTAGAAATAGTAAATTCTCTTTATGATAGAGTGGAGCATTTATGAACAGGTCTTATCTGCAGAGAGATTTAATATATGCTCTCAATACCAGTCATTTATGACTCATATAATTAGTCATATGTGCTTGTTCTGCACTATGCCCAACTGACTAAGACATGACTGACTTTTTAAAAGCATGTCTTCATTACACTTGTCAGCCTGTGGCATTTATTACAAAACATGGCCAATTTACGAGCTTCTGTAACTCAACTAATAATGAAGTCATGTGGAAAAGACCTGTTGCCCAAAACATAGATGACGCAATGTAGGGAAAGATGAAATGTAGATCTTTTTTTTAAGATTGTTATATCTTGTGATATAAGTATCAGCTGCATAAAAAGCAGCCACACATGATCATGTGAATGGGGCTTCAACTAGTTACAGTAATTCTCCTTATTCCATATTATGGAAGGACTGGGGAAACATCCAAAAACATGATGGTAAATACGGGTTACTGCAATGGCTTGTGTATAGCAATTACCAAGACCAGGAAATTTAGCTCTACTGAATAAAACTATCAGACAAACTATAATGCACATATGAGCACCCTTGTATTATATACCTTGCAGTAATCCCAAATTACAGCTAGTATCATAATCCAGAGCTACATTCACAATTCCATAAAATTAAGTGCAAGAGACCTGAAAAGTCACAGTACCTCTTCCAGCACACAATCTGGTCTGGTGATTTGTATTTTGAGAAGTGTTGGCAGAGAATTGTGAATTCAGCTCTAGAGCACATTTCAAGTTGTAACTCAGGATCAATTAAAGATTTATAAAGAGTTTTTTCAGCTCTGCTGAGTGCTGACATGGCTGTTTAAGCAAATACCTATATTCCCCATGAAGTAGCACACACACTTTTCAAATTATCTAGGAGCACTCTATTGCAAATGTGGATCCAATTATTAATTTATTCATACAATTCTATTAACAATAATACACAAAAACGATTATTGTTCTGTTTCTTGCTGGGTCATATGAAGCGGAACGGTAATCATTCACTGAACCGCAGCCAGAGCATTCCCATTTCAGACATTTAAGGCATATTCACAGAACCACCAACCCCTCTCACCCAGGGGGAGAATGAATAAAGAGGTGTCTGTGTATGGCTCTCTGTATTCAAAAGGACCTAGGCTGATTTATGTAACTCTAATTGAACGAAATGGAAAGAACAGCACACATGGGCAGCCAAACCTCATTCATTTACTGCCCCCCCAGGTGGGACAGGGGTCAGCAGACCCCATTGCGGAGATAAGTGCAGGTCTCGAAGGTGGGACCTGCATCTATTAGACATTTATGGAATATCCTGTGGCTGTGCCATAAACGCCTAAAATGGCAACAACCTTTTAAGTAATGCAATGTATTTACATAGAAAATTATATTTATATGTAGATAACATATATAGATGTGTTCTAACTAGAGATGAGCGAGCACCAAAATGCTCGAGTGCTCGTTACTCGAGTCGAACTTTCAGTGATGCTCGAGCGTTCGTTTCGAGTAATGAGCCCCATTGAAGTCAATGTGCGACTCGAGTATTTTTGTATATCGCCGATGCTCGCTAAGGTTTTCATTTGTGAAAACCTGGGAAATTAAAGAAAGTGATGGGAACGACACAGAAACGGATAGGGCAGGCGAGGGGCTACATGTTGGGCTGCATCTCAAGTTCCCAGGTCCCACCATTAAGCCACAATAGTGGCAAGAGTGAGCCCCCCCCCCCCCCCGCACTGTCAGCATAAAGATCGTTCTCCTCAGCGGGATCAGATTGGTCCCTGCTGTATTGCCGGCTCCATTGAATTCAATGGTCAGTGCTCGTTTAATCGAGACGAGTACCGCGTGGTGCTCGTCTCGAGTAACGAGCATCTCGAGCACCCTAATACTCGAACGAGCATCAAGCTCGGACGAGTATGCTCGCTCATTTCTAGTTCTAACCTAATATATTCAGAGATGTGTGGTGTGAAGTGAAAAAATAAAAACTTATGCACTAGAGTAGAACTGGGTCGCCAAAGGCTCCTAAATTCAAAAAAGAAAACTTGTATGTTGAACATGTTTATATTTTTACTGGACAGCTGTGGTTCTTGTTCCTAAACTGTGCAAGAATAGATCATTTTTGTATCAAGTCAGTCAATTCAGCGCTTATCCTCTCTTGTGCTCTTGGCTTACAGGTGTTTATAGCGGGCCATTTGGCAAGTACACATCACGGACATACCCCCATTTACCGCTGCTACTCATCTCAACTGTTTTTTTTCCTGTTCCCCAGCACTCTCTAGGATGCCTCAAATTACTATACCATTTACCCAATTCCTCTCCCCCCATATTATATATTATTTTATACTTACTTGCACGCTGCTCGAATAGGACCTTCTTTGTGCTGTCTGGGAGTAAGATGCTTATATAATGCTTCAGTAAGCACCGATATTTACTTTTATTTTTAGTAAATACCACACCTTCCAACCCCACCATATATAACTATATCAACGTAGAACAGCTCATCCTCAATATTATAGTCCTAAAAGAGGATATAGACACAGCCATTTATATCCCTGCTTCAATACGTCCATTTATTTTTTATGCATGTTTATTTCTATGATCAAATACCCTTTTTTTCTTAAATTTATTTGGAGAGTTTATGTATATATAGTTCTTTTAAATAATATCATAAATGTCTGTTATGTATTATTTAATTGATAGTAAAATTTTGTTTATTTCCATTTTTATTAAGAGTTTATTTTTTTCCATTATTGTTTTTTTATTTTCACTTTTATTTCCTTTATTTTTCTACTCTATTTAACTTGTATTTGCGCTACCACTATTTTCAGCATTTACCCAGCTGAGTGATAAATAGATCTACGTACCTTGAAACACATCATTTTTGCTGGTTTTAAATGAAGCATCATTGGTTCTTTATATACCATGGACTTCATTTAAAGTAAAAAAAAAAAAATCACCAGGGCTCTATAGTAATTTTTTTTAGTCTCTCTTCATCACATTTTACATACACTTACTTGCCAATTAGTCTACCAGTGTACTAGGCTGACAGCAGCTCATATGTTTCTTGCCCACACCGCTATAAAGTCCAGCACGCCAGTTCACTATCCATTTTCTGGTCTTTCCTCTTCAGGAGTGCTCTGCCTGTATTTTATTCCTTTCATTTCAAAATTCAAGCTCCAGTAAGGATGGAAACATCTGTATAGAAATGCTAAATGGTGCTCAACACTAATTTAGGACTAGTTTATTGTCCCGTTTTTATAGCTTATTGGACAAATTTTCTAAAATGCTACTGATCTATTCTACTCATTATTGCTATATCTATTTTGCCAGTCGTTTAAGGCTGCGATCTAGTGCAGTTTTGAAGTACTATCAAATTACTACTTTAGGTCTATGTTTGAAGGAGCATATGGGTACAAAACCTTTGGTCTTATGTTAAGTATAGAATCTAAAATAAATATTCATAATTTAATCACCTATGAAGTAAAAAGTTCCTTAATGGGAAATAATCAGTAAACAATTGGAATTGCAAATTTTGTTGATAGAGGGGGATGTACAGTACATTATGATAGGCCAAAAAAAAAAAAAGACATGTCTATCCAGTTTAGCCCATTTTCCGCAATGTTGATCCAGAGGAAGGCCAAACGCGCCCCCCCCCCCCCCCCCCAAACAATAAGGTAGAAGCCAATTTTCTTCATTTAAGAGAAAAATTTCCCTCCTGAATCCAATCTGGCAATCGGAATAATTCCCGGATCACCGACCCTTCTGAAGTAATCAGTGACTATAACATGTAATATTTTAACACTCAAGAATGGCGTGCAGGCCCCTCTTGTACTCTTATATTGAATTTTCCATCAACATGCTCTCAGGCAGAGAGTTCCAGAGTCTTACTGCTCTTATAGTAAAGAACCCCCTTCTATGTCGGTGTAGACACCTTCTTTCCTCTAGCTGTAGAAGGCGCCCCTTGTTACAGTCACAGTCCTGGGTATAACTAGATGATGGGAGAGATCCTTGGATTTGCCCCCTGGTATATTTATACATAGTTATTAGGTCGCCCCTCAGCTGCTTTTTTTTCTTAAGTAAATAACCCCAATTTTAATAACCTCTCTGGATATTGTAGTCCACCAATTCCATTTTTTACTTTAGCCTTTGAACCCGCATTTACCAAATTAATGTACAGGGACCCCTTTCTAAAAGACCATCTCTTTGAGAAGAACACTCCCTATCTAGACAGGGTTTTATGCGTTTCATGAATACATGCAGTCTTCTTTTAAGAAAACTTTTCAAAGAGATTTCACTGTGTATTTAAAAACACTGAACTCATCCTGAAGATACTAAGTGCATATTCTGTAGTTTATTTATCCATTTTTGTAAAGTTAATGCTAAGTTTATGTATAAACTCTAAATAGTATTACCAGCAGAGGAGGGGGATGTAGCTGCAGTTTCTCATTCAGAGTTTCAGAGAAATAGAATGAAAAGAAGGGAGGCAAAATTACAGGGGGGCATTTGATTGGATTATATCTTACAAAAGACGGTTTTGTGTCTTAAATCAAACAGTTTTTTTTACTGTATCCTCTAAAATAAAGGCAATTTGCTACATCCTTTTTTATTAAAACTATTAGCTTTACTGTTTGTATCCGTCGACTTTCAAGAAAAACTCAGCATGGTTGTGAAAATTATGAGCCACTGAGAGAAGCTTTTCTTCCATCAAATTAGAAATCATGTGCATCATTTTTGGAGCCTGTGAATATGAAGAACATACAATTTCTTGTAGTTATTCATGATTTTATATTCACGCAGTGTACTCTATCTGAAGCCTGCAGCGCGTACTCCAGTTACATATTAAAGAGGGAGGAATTCAAGCAGAAGGTATGTATGAAATATAAATAAGATCTTTCACTGTTTTCAGATTAGTTATTGCATATGGATTGCTCAACATTTCTCAGTTTGTAATTCAACTTAATTATTCAGCAAAGATTATGAAACATATCCTCAGGGTTACAGTGTGTGAAAACAGTGGATTCAACAGAGAGGCGTAGTATTCAGCACAGGGGGAGGTGAAACACATCCATGATCTGAGCTGGCCCCCAACCCAAGTAATGCATGCTTACAACTGCAGATTAAATGAAATATTTCCTTTATATGGCTACTGAAAAATGCACTATAAAAAGATCAAAAACATCAATAATGCCACTTTTCAAAGTGCAAATAGTACCACCACACCATGACCACAAACATTACCACTCTATAGCGACTGAATAATATCACCATTCTGTTCCTAAATAAAAAAAAAAAAACACTATACAAAAACACCCATATTACCAATAGACGAGAACCACCAAAAAGTGACTAAATATTACCATCATACAGTTACATTATAAAAACTACTAAAGACCAACAATAGTACCATACAGTGGCCACGTACTGGTAGATACCAGGCGCTCCACGGACCATATAAGTGATTACAGTACAGTAAAATCCAGTGACTCACAAATGACATCTTCTCTAAATGGCAGCACTCTGTTTTTTCTTTCTTTCCTTTTCGGCCCAGACTACCATGATGCTTCTATAAAGTTTGCCATACAGAAATCTTTAGCTCCTCAATTTTCCAACACAACACCAACCTTTTCACAAACACAAGCTCCTTATCCTTTATCCTTTACCCTTTTACCCTAATTCATTATCTGTTACTGTTTCTTCTGCCTATATGACTTACCTGCAGTGTGCCGCAATGCCCTAAAAAGTCCTGGACTAGATGATTCTCTGATAGGCCCAAACTTGGATATAATAATAAGTTCTAAAAGGCTATTAGAGGCCTTAATTTTGCAGCCAATTACTTGGAATTCAGGCACACATGCCTGCTTCTTAGTTCAGGTGCTCCTCTGTCGTACTGACTAACAACAGAGGCATTTATGTACAGCACATGCAGAGCCTACAGCATCCAGGGTACCCATAGATGCAGCAATGCCACTGTGAATAGTTGCCTTCCAAAGCTGCCTCCAGACACTTGATTCCAGTGTAGTCTGTCAGCACTTCTCAGACAGCAGCTTGTTACAGTAAAATGCCAAAGGCTCCAATAAAGAGCTCTCAAAGTTAGCCCACCTGCACACGGCAAAGCTGGATTCCGCATGTGGAAGTCTGGTCTTCACAGCACGTTTGTGGAAGTGCATTATGGCACGAACAGTGGAGATTTGTGAGGACCTCAGAAGAACAGCTGCTGATGCTCATCAGGCTACACAATGTTACAAAACTATCTCTAAAGTTTGGACTCCACCAATCCACAGTTAGACAGATTCTATACAAATGAAGGAAAATCAACAGTCGACCAAGAAAAATCACGCCGAGAGCAAGCCGCAAGGTCACAAAGGAACCCATGGTAACTTGTACGCAACTAAAGGCCTTTCTCACATTCGTTAATATTCACGAGTCCACGATGAGGAAGACGCTGGCCTGCATCTGGCTAAAGATCACCTGGATAAGCCAGAAGGCTATTGGAACAATGTTTTGTGGAGGGATGAGATCAAAATAGAGCTTTTTGATTAAATGCAAAGCGTTATGTTTGGGGAAAGAAAAACACTGCACTACAGCACAAAAATCTTATACCATCTGTGAGACATATTGGGTACTGGTGCATCTTGTCTCCACCAGAAATATGGGTGGAGACTTGCAGAGTGACAGGTTACGCCTTGTTAATTCCCCCTTGGCTCCCGCTTCCCCCTGTGACATGGTCTTGGCAGCTTACTCATGTCTCCAGCGGACTTTTATCTGCGCTTGCTTCCCCTCCAGCATCGTGCTCATACCTCTCCTCTGCTCCCGTTCCCCATGTGGCTGTTGCAGCCGGGCACGCTGTCACTCTCCTCCCTGGTCCGTTGCCGCGCTTACACCTCTGCCTTGCTACCTTTTTCCCTGTGGCCACTGCAGGTTGGCCCCACTGTCACTCTCCTCCCCTCTGTTGCGCTGCTGACCGCAGTTTCTCTGGGAGAAAGGGGACATGTGTGAGCTGGCAGTGCCATGTCACAGGGGGATGCAGGAGCTGAGGCTGCATACTCAGTCCTCCCTTGTAGCTCTCGCCAGCAGCTGCATACTCCGTCCTCCCCTGTCAGTGTCTCTGCACACAGCAGCAGGGAACCCAGTGAACTCAGTTACAGCGGGGCCACCTGCTGATGCTGCTGTGGGAGAAGGGGGAAAATGGACACTAAGAGCAAAGAGTCCAGCTGGGAGATGTATGACCTGGCCAAGAGGAATGGGCGGTGCATGTGGGGAGGTGTGTGTGCGCCAGCCAATCCTCAGGTCTGGCCATCACCCAGGCATACCCTCTCACTTAGGACTCACAACCCATGTCTCCATTCATATTTCTGGTGGGGACAAGAAGCACCAGTGCTGACACATTGGTGGTAGTATCATGGTTTGAAACAGTTTTGCTGCAACTGGGCCAGGACGGCTTCCCGTCATTGATGGAACAATGAATTCTGAATTATACCAGCAAATTCTAAAAGAAAATGTCAGGACATCTGTGTGTGAGCTGAATCTAAAGAGAACATGAGTCATGCAGCAAGATAAAGACTGCATGCACAAAAGGCATTCTACAAAAGAAAGATTAAAGAAGCATAAAGACAAAGTTTTAGAATGGCCAAAAGTTTTGGAAAGTCAAAAATGTCTGTATGAGGCCTTAGTCAGACGGGCGTTTTTTCGCGCGATTTGCGCATGCGTCCGGCGATTTTTTAAAACCATTGCTTTGCAATGGTATCGGACACATGACCGCTTTTTATGCGCTTGTCCGATAAATTATAGAACAGAAATCGCAGATTGCACCTATCTGCGATTCCTGTTCTCTTTTCTATATGCACTCAATGGGGCCGGCGGCAGCAGCGCCGACCCCATTGAGAACATATAGAAGACAAATCATTCTTCTCTGCCACAGCTGTAACAGCTGTGGCAGAGAAGAACGATGTTTGCCCATTGAATTCAATGGAGCCGGCAATATAGCCGGCTCCATTGAAAGCAATGGGCTGCCGGCGAGCGCAGGATGAATTGTCGGGAAGGGCTTAAATATATAAACCCTTCCCTTCCCTGAATACTACTCACAGCTGTTCAGGAGGACTGCCGCCGGCCGCGCTGAACTCCGTCTGCCGGGACCAGGTGAGTATATATTTTTATACATTTCTGGATGAATTGCAGGGAAGGGCTTATATATTTAAGCCCTTCCCGACAATTCATCCCGCGCTCGCCCGCAGCGCATTGCTTTCAATGGAGCCGGCTGTATTGCCGGCTCCATTGAATTCAATGCGCTGGACAGCTCCGGCCCGTTTCTAATGAAACGCGGCTAGGAGCAGATTTTTTGGCCCCGGTCACGCGATTTGCGGATGCGCATCCGTCATGCGATCCGCAAATCGCGCGAAAAAACGCCCGTGTGACTAAGGCCTGAGGGCTTGTTTTTTTGCATGGCAAACAAGTTTTTAGGGGTATTATTTTTGGGTAGATACAATATATTGTTAGAGCTCCTTTTACATGAACATAAGCATATTTGTGCTTGTTTTTGCAAAATGAAAGTTGAGTATTTAGGCCCGCAACTAGTTTTTCATATTCCCATGGGAAAGCTCAGTGAGTGCTTCTTTTTTGCAAGCTGTAGTTTTTATTGGTTCTATTTTGGGGTGCATATGGCTTTTGTGATGACTTTTATTGCACTTTTTGGGAGGTAAAATTGACGAAGTAAGCATTTTGCCTCCACTCTTTTAGTTTGTGGGGTTTTTTTTACGATTTTTGCCATGCAGTATAAATAGTGTATTTAAAATTATATAGGTTCTTAGATACAATGATACCAAATATGTGTGTGTGTGTGTGTGGGGGGGGGGGGGGGTCTTTATTTATGCAAATGGGAGAGTGCGCAAAAAATACATATATTTTTTTTTTTACATTCATTAGGTTCCTGAGAGGGACTTGAATCATCAACTCTCTGATTGCTATAATAATGCATTGAACTATTTCTGTACTGCAAAGCATTATCACTCACCATAGCAATCATAGGCCATGTCAGGCCCGGACACCATTTTACAGCATCTGGTTGCCCTGGCAACCCATCACCCTATCATGAATACATCGCAGAGAGAGTTACGCTCCTTCTGTGATCCCTTCACAGGTTGCGATGTAAATTTATCATGGCGTGTAAGGGGTTAAGAGCAGGGATTGGTGTTTTCATCGATCCCTGCTGTTGCAGTGCGTGACCAGCTACCAGTCACAATGTGCTCCTCCTGCGGGATGGTGCGGGCTCACTTCTGAGCCTGCTCTATCCACAGGATGCAAGTTTACGTCCTGTTGTGTTAACTACCACCCTGACAAACTTATGTTCTGTGGCGTTAAGGGGTTGAAGAACCATTCTGTTTTTTTTTTTCTTTGAGAAATCCATCACAGTATTACTGAGCTCTGCTGTGAAGACTCCAGTTCTGTAGCTCCCTCCCTTCTTACTGTGTCTTCTGCACTGTTCTTCCAGCATCAAAGTCACATGACCAGCACTCTGACAACGCTGTGTGTCCTACACTTAATGGGGCAGTTTTATGACAACTGCAAAAAAGAAAAAAAAAAAAAAAAAAGCCTTTTTTGCTTGTAGCAACCAATCACAAACCAGCTTTTATTTTGTATTCAACTCGAATATAAAAAAAAACTGTGTTGTGGTGTATTGCAATGGCCAAGAAAGACAATTTTTATTTTCAGCATTTGTCATAAATTTGCTCCCTTAACTGCAGGACACAGAGCGTTGTCAGAGTGCTGGTCATGTGACCTGAAGGCCACAGAACTGGATTCTGCACAGCAGTGATCTGGGCTATTGTGATGGATTTCCCTAAAAAAGGAAAACCTGGAGAGCATCTTTAAAAATGGGAAATTGGTTGTGAATAAGGAAACAGAGTTGTGTAGAAGAGATGAAAAATCTTTGAAACTTGTTTGATCAGAGCACCGTCACATCCATTTCACACATGTTCACAGAGGCAAACATGTAAGTAAAATATCAAAATAGTCTTGGTATTTCAGGATATGCAGCATTGCGACAACGGCACTGAATGTTTGTTACCATAGTAACATGATACTCTGAGAATAGGCTGAAGATGCGATTGGATTCAACTGCATTATCTCAGGAAAGAGAGACAGTTTTAAATATAATGAATACATGTATTATTTTTTTTCTAGTGAGAGAAAACTTAGAAAATGTGTTCTAAATATATTCACCAAGTTGCCTACTGTACGTAATGTTGGCAAATATTTTTGATGTTTTTAAAAATTGTGATGAAGGAAAGGGAATCAGACTGTGTATGGGGAGACTAGAAAGACATCTACTGCACAATCTGATTTTCACGTTATATCTAGAGTCAGAAAATCTAAAATGATTAACCCGTTCACTTGCAAAATTATATAGAGTGCAGGGTTAACATTCGCAACCAAGCCTTGGTGTCTTAGAAGGTCAATAGGCCCCACTGACACATATAGACACACCAGTAACATAAATGATGTCAAATTATGTGCAAAAAAAAAAAGCTTTAACCCCAACTCATATTTTATCTGTCTAGGTACAAACCACCGACATACGCCAAAGGATCTTACCCAAGGCCTCAAGATGCACAGATTTTGTAGGTTCTCCTGATCTACTTCCTTCAGATAATTCATTGCATGGGAGTAGCTCTAGGATGTGTAGAGGTAGCAATTGTACCTGGAACTGGAGACAGAGTGGGCCCTAAGGGCCTTCTACCACATGAGACACCAGTATTATAGATGGCACATAGTAGGTGAGAATCCCCATCACCGATTTTTCATTGTGGACCAGCAATTATGCTTCTGCACGACACGTTCATTAAAAGAATGAAGTTGTGTCATACTCTACCTTTTGGATACTATCAATAAAAATATCTAGAACCTATATGTCATATGCATGAAATTCATGACATTACACCATACACATTGTGAGAAAGAAAGCTAAAAGAACAACGGAGATCGTACCCCTAGGACCGAGGTAATTAGCACTTTTTATGGTTACGTTGACTAGGTAGACTCAAAGTGTTATTTTCAATAAAGTACATATAGCCAGTTCAACGTGCAAAAAAAAAATAAAAAATTATATATATATTTCTTTATTTGAAGTTTTCAGATAAAAGCTCAAGACAAAAGATTAAAATCTTTGTGTAGCATTATGAGCTTTTATGTGAAAACTTCAAATAAAGGAATAAGATTTTTTTGCAGGTTGAACTGGCTATATCTACTTTATTGAAAATAATATTTTTAGCTGTACAAACTTACAACAAGCAATAACTTCCAATCAACAGCAGAAACAGGAAACCCGCAAGAAGACTGGTGGGCTAATTTTTTCCCTACAATATTGCAGACTCAAAGTGTACCCAAGTACCTAAGTTTTCCACAAATTTTCAAAAATATAACAGGTTCTCCTCATCCTCTCATTTGCTGCTGTTTGCACCCCATTTCATGTCTGTAAGATCTGATTTTAAGGTATAGTGCAGTATTATTTTTCATATTTTATTTGACTACATTACTAATATGCATTTTCCTGACTGCACTTGGTAGCAATTAAGTTTTTAATGCAGTGATTTTTCCAATCTGCGTTACTTGGTTACCCCTACATCAGTGTCCTTGGGTTACATGAAACATGTTGGGACTATCACATCTTTTGGCATCTTTTTTAGGAGACTTCTACATCATTGTCCCCTTGTTTTTGGACCTTTCCTATAGTATCATTTTAGGGTCCTCTAGCACTTCCTCGTAATCACCCTTTTCAGGGCGATTGCCCCACCTAACGTTCAGTAGGGTGATACAGACATTAGTGTCAACTAGAGACAGTATACTGATTGGTCCCTAACTTCTTTATCACCCTACAGATGAAGGCTTCTGTCATTAATTCATATTATATCTGGTGAACTGTGTCCAGGAATATGGGTATCTCTACAGGAATGGCAAGTCTACCCTTGATTCAATATCACCGATTTTTCCTGCGCAACACAGTTTTTCTGCTTTATCACCTTTTTTCATCCCTACAGTGAGTATAAACTTGGTGAACATAAATTATTTACCACTGTATATGTTGACAGTGTTTATACTCAGTACTGTAGGTAGACAATGTTTATTCTCAATATCAGAATTGACATGATTGTTCATGATGACTGTTATTTGTTTGGCACCTTATATTTTAGCTTGAAATTATAAAAAGTTTTGTTTTATTATAGTGGTAAAGCAACAATAATTTTAATGCAAGAATGCAGAGAAATGATGAGAATAAGGCCGCTTTCACATTTGTGCTGCAACTTCCGTATGGAGGTTCCATCACAAAGCACCGGAAGAAAAAGTGTACAGATGAGAGGAAACTAAATGGACCCCATTATAGTCAATGGGGTCCGTTTGATGCGGTTCAGTTACATCATAAGAAGGATCTGTTCAGCCGGTAGATTTCCCTTTCCTGTACCCCAAACAGAGCAGAAAAACTGAACCCATAACGCAGATGTGAAAGCTGCGTAACACAGTAGATGAGCATAAATTTGAAAATTAACTGAAACTTTCTGACATATCCCATTCTTTTTCTCATTTATCTTTTTTTTTTTTAGGATGATTACTATAATATTCCCCTTTCCACAATTTAATAGGAATGCTTGTCTCATGCAGATAGTAAGCTACAATGTTGGCGTTTTCATAAAATTGAAACATATTGAAGGCATTGTTTACCTTCATAAACAATTACATGTTTATCAAGTAACTGCAAGAAATCGCTCCCTAATAAGTATCAGTTATTAGCATTACTCCTGCTGCCATCCCGCATGCTGTCAGCAAACAGGCTGTTGTGTGCTGTGCTGATGAACTTACAGGGCAACCATGGGGATTTCTATTACTGCTCTTGTATTGCCCAAAAGCAGAGGTGTCAAACTCATTTTCACCGAGGGCCACATCAGCAATATGGCTGCTGGCAAAGGGCGATTTATAAGGGCTCATTAACACTGACATATTTGCGCTTTGTATTACACGCATATTTTTTAGATGGATAGTAGAGACAGCTTAAACATCATTGATGTGTATTGGGGTATTCAGACATGTGTTTTTAATGCATGCATGCATTTTATGCATGTGAAAAAGATTGCAGTAAGCTCTATTTTGGTGCGTATTAAGCTCCAAAATTGTCCATTAAAGTCAATGGGATTGTGTAATTTTGCAGTGAATACACATGATACTTGCATATTTATGCATGAAGGTAGAGAGATCTATAGGACCTTCTTGCATTTTTTTTGGCGCACTTGAAAAACGCAGTGAGTGCGCATGCAAAAAGACCCGCAAGAAGGTCCAAATAGTTTTGGTCTGTGAAAAGCTACATATTTCAAGGACTGAAACTGCACATGCCCATGTGAATGAGCCCTAAATGTAACTACTCCTTAACATGGCTATGGAGAGCTATGCACCATGATGCGTCCTAGTTTGGAGGGTGGCTGGGATGCCTAGGTAGGGCTGTTGGAGCTGTGCCACCACCTGGGAGTTGTTGAATAGAGTGGTTTGGAGGCGCCACACAGCCCAGAATACAAGATGGCACCAATTCTCTATACTGGCACCACACTTCCTCTACCATAGGCTGGCGCGTCCTCCAGGGGAAAGTGGTCTGTGTTCGGACCTGGTTGTTAGACACATAAAATTACATGGCAAGCCGGATTTGGCCTGCAGGCCTTCAGTTTGACATGTGTGCCCTAAAGCTTTGAAGTTACTATGTGCATAATGAGGAATTCATGAAATAGAAATATCCAATACACAAGTATGGGATCACCAGTGGAGAACATATGCTTTAAAAGGGCCTGTCCTATTACTTTTTAAAACCTTAGTGACAGGTGTAGTTGTGAGCACTGGATCATTGGGACAGAGGATGGGCAAGTACTGCTCTATTTGTTATTTTCTCATAACTAGACAAATAAAGTAACCGGACAAGCCCTTTAACACAATGTTATACTCAGGCTAGAAGAAGAAGAAGCATAAGTAGGCAAAAAAAAACATTAAAAGAAATTCTAGGCCAACTTTGTACATCCGATATAGTCATTCAGCTCCAATGCCAATTTCACATTAGAAAAAAACTAATTTACATGATAAAACTATAGTGGCGTCAGGCGTTTATGGTTACTCAGCATCGTAACATAGCGGGATCTGCCGTCTGCCTCTTCCGTTATCAGATTTAAACTTTGAGCAGGTGAAGAACACCAGCAACACTGATGATACCTCTATTACCTGATATGCAAGTAAAGCAGAGTCGATTAGGTCATGTGACAAAATTCTTTGTAATATAGGTGGTTTCGCATAGAACTGCAGGGGATCGCAGGGAGCTGATCAGAGTGCATAAAGAAATTTTTGGGACTTCACTCTTGATGACCAATCTGATGATAGATCAGCAGAAGAGCATTATATGGGGTGCAGAAATATAGTCCTCACATCTATACGTTTCAACTGCCCACTGCGGTCTTTGTCATACTTCTACCAATCCTGAAGATAGGTCATCAAGAGGTTATTGGTGGAGTTCCTCTGATCGGAACCCCCAGTGATTAGCTGATATGGAGCAAGATGTAATAGGGGAGAGAGCCAGAACCTGACAGCAATGTCCCCATTGTAGTGGCCTGATTTAGCATTTGTAAACATAGTTCCTATTAAATTCAACTTCCGCCAATCAACTGTTGAGAACTTATCCTGACAATTGGCTATCAATAGAAAAGTCCCAAAAAAACTTTAATAAAATCATAATGACCACACTATGCAGTCAACAATTACCACACCAATGGTCCTCAAGACTGGTATTGGTTTAAGATGGGATTCTTCTCCCCACCACTGGGCCCACCTTGTACAAGCAACATTTGGTGCTGAAGGTCAATGTTACTTTCAGCTTCAGCCTGCTAGTCAGTGAAATATTTACTGTCAGGCAGGGGAATACTTACTTATAGTCAGAAAAACAATACTATATGGTATTTGTGGTTTAGAAGCTGTTGAATGGTATGGTCAGCATATGGCTTTTGTAGTCCATGGTGAAAACAGTGTTTGATATCTGGTGGCCAATGAAACAGTCTGTTTAGCTGCCTCATGGTCAGTCACAAATGTAATCCCAGATGGCACTCAGCCTCTAGAGTTCACCATCATGGGTTAATAAAATGGTTTATGGATAATCTTTGTAATTCTTCGTGTCCTTTTTTGGGGTTTGCAGCTAGGGCTACTGGAATGGAGATCAAGGCAATCAGAAAATTAAGCAAGATCTATGTCAAATAATTACCTTAATCACAAATCCGTCAGGCCCTCCCAGTCATTAGAGTGGCTTGACGCACACCAGCAGTCCTTAGTATACATTCTCTTTTCACGTGGTTCAGCCCTACAAAAATTCACAGGACACCAAATTTCTTACACTTATAGGGTATTCCTGAATGCTACTCTGTTCTTTTAATCCAACTACAACCACAAGGTGTTGTAAGCAAATTTCTTACATAACATGGCACTAGTCCATCTATACATGAGGCCAAATACTCAGCCAGCATGCTCACCCAACGCCTTAAAGTTACAGTGTACAATCACTATCACAGTGTGTAATATTACATTTCTCTGCCAACAGCATGTGTACAGTAAGGACATCACCAACAGTACAATATAATTTCAATAGCAACACACAACAATGGTGAACATGCCAGCAATCAACTATTTACAGTGATAGACAGTTGGGCGCACTAACAGTCCACATTACTTTCCAACCCTCTTACAAAAAAAAAAAAGAAGTGCAACTTAGTTAAATGCATAGTTAATACGGATACCTACTTCTACAGTAAATACCCCATTGTCAATAAAGCATTGTTGGCATGCAGCCCTATGAAAGCAGAAAGTTAATAATTCAATAGTATTAATGATGCAGCCAAATACAAGCATTTCATATTGCAATCATGCCCAATGTGTCTCCGACAAAAGCTTCATTCTCCAAAAACTGGGCTTAGAAATGTAAATAATGGTAAAGAAGAGTCCCTTATCAGCTTTGCCATTATAAGGGTATTCCGCCCACTTCAGCTACACCCGCCACTGCACGATTTTATTTACATATATGACTTCCTGTAACGTCATATTCAGCCGGCATCTCCTATGGGCATGCACAGTTTACACTTGAGATTAGGAAACTGCACATGCTCCAGACCCCGCTCTGCTTCTGGGCCTGTCCACCTGCCTACCCAATGCATATTCAACCCAAAAATGACAATGCACGGATAGGACCAGAAGATCATAGTATCACTGAGATGGACATGATGTCAATGGAAGGGGGAAAAGTACTTTGCAAGTGGGTCATGTGACAGACCCTGGAAGAGGACGTTCAGCACTAAATAGGTAAAGCCTCCTTATTGGTAATAGTTAGCTTCTTCACTACTTTAACATTAAATAGTTACATAAATTCCAGAATACCCCTTTAAAAGGACATAGATTAAGAATATACAAGGAATTAATTGCAATGACCAAATATAACATAGCATATAGCTGGAGTACTCGTTTTTTTATTTAAAGGTTCACTACATGGGTCTGCCGTCAGGTGAAGGTCCAGGCTGAATATCAACACCTAGGCCAGAGTATGGCTTAACTGGGAGGGCAACATATGGCCTAAAGGTCTGTTCACATCACATTAGAGCCTTTGAGAAACACATGCAGTGGAAACTTAGCTTGATGTATACTTCTAATACCTCTTTGCTTTACCAGAAGGTAAAATAGACATACCGATGTATACCGGCCTGACAGAGACCAAAGAGGACAATCTTTTAAGGCCCATTTACACAGAGCAATGATCGCTCAAACAACAGTTTGAGTGACAGCTTTGAGCGATCATTTTGCATAAACTTTTAAGTAGCTACTCAAGAGCAATTACGTGTGAAAATGAAGCCTTAAGCTGAAAGCAGTTAATAGCTCGAGGGCTCTTATCTGTATTTAGTCCCTTTGTTCTCCAATGAGAAACAATGCCATTAGCACTACCCGTGGAGAACTGCTGATAAGGCTGAACAACGATTTTTAGGTTGGACTAAATTTAATGATCAGCTAGCAGTGCTCAAAAAGTGCACGATGGCCGCGCGTTTAGACACAACGATTATCGCTCAAACAATCGCTTTTTAGCGATTCTTGAGTGATCATCGCTCCATGTAAATGGGTCTTTAGCCTCCATCAGGTAAATAGAGCCTTTCAGGTACCATAGGTATTTATGCAAGCAGCTTTGCTTAGTGTGTCCAACAAATGTAGGGCTGAATTGTGTGCTCTAACTAGGCGATATTGGACCTGTGACCAAGCAAGCTGCAATGAGGAATGGCTGGGAACTAGTGGCAGAGAATGGCTGCTGCTAAATTTTTTAGCTGTTTGCCAAGGGCTATACTGATGCATATTATAGCTCCTTATCGGAGCTTCTCTGTCTCTGCTGCTCCCTATATGAATTTTCGCGTTGCTTGCTGCTGTACACCTGTCTTCTTTCTCATCAGCTGCTCACCTGTCCTCTCCTATTCCCAAATGCATCATTTGCTTTCTCATCCGCTGTTGTAGATTGCTGTTCTACAGGTGCCCTCCTGCTTCTTTCCCCATTCTCCTAGATTACCATTCTCCAGGTCTCCTCCTACTTCTTCCCCCATTCTCCTAGATTACCGTAATAAAGGTGTCTTCCTGCTACTTAGCCCCGCTCTTCTAGATTACTGTACTCCTGGTCTCCTCCTGTTTCTTCCCCCGCTCTTCTAGATTGCTGTACTTCAGGTCTTCTCCTGCTTCTTCCCCTGCTCCTCTAGATTACTGTACTTTAGGTCTCCTCTTGCTACTTCCTCCACTCTCCTGGATTACTTCACTCCAGGTTTCCTCCAGCTACTTTCTCCACTATCCTAGATTACTGTTCTAAAGGTCTCCTCCTGCTACTTTCCCCGCTCTTCTAGATTACTGTACTCCATGTCTTCTCCTGCTTCTTCCCCTGCTCTACTAGATTACTGTACTCCTGGTCTCCTCCGACTACTTTCTCCACTCTCCTGGATTACTTCACTCCAGGTCTCCTCCTGGTTCTTCCCCTGCATGGCTGTACTCTACATCCAGACAGCTGGCCTTCCTGGTGCAGATTCGGACTATGATCTGCCAGTTGGGTACCCTTGCCATATCAGTTTATAACAAATTGCAATCCAAAAATTGAGCCAGTTGACTTTTCAAATGAAACACTTCTATCATCCTGTTTTGCCAGATTTGCATTTTCTGCTCCCAAGCATTAAATTTGCACTCAATAGCCTGGCAATCTATCTTAGATTGCAGGTTCCCAGCACTAAACTCTGTTAGTTGATGTTTTTTCATAACTGTCCACTCTCTGAAGCGAGCCTTAACAGAGATGTGAGGTCAAAAATCAGTTTCTGATTTAACTCTGATACTGCAATTGACTTTTTACAAACAAATCACTACCTTTCATATTTTTTTTGTCCAATGCATGATGCTACATGTCTTCATCATTTCTTAAAGTGATTGTCCCACTTCTAGCTGTTTCACTGCAGGAAGCAGACAGTTCCATACTTGGCACAGTGGCCCCAGTTGGTACTGCAGCAGAATCCAATTCACTTCAATAGAACTCAGCCTGCAGTACTGACCTGGGCCACTGTGCAATGTACGGTGCTGTCTGCTTCCTGTAGTGAAATAACTAAAACTGATGCATCCCCTTTAAGCATAGTTAAAGCGACCCTCTGGCTTTGGAACAAAATTCTGTGCAGGGAGAAGAGGAAATATTAGCTGCAATTGTTCTCTGCTAGCCATCCAATCCACCGGTTTGGGCCCTGTTTTCAGTTGTCTAAGATGGCTGTAGCAATTTTTTAACTGTCTAATGCACACTGTGCATTGCTCTCCAATTGGCTAGCGCTGATAACACGAGCAGCTCTGAGCAATTGGAGAGCAAGTACAATTGCACCTATATATACATAAAGTGCTGCTCAATTTTGTTGACTTCACGACTTCATATTGCATCCAAGTAGAAAACTAATGTTTTGCAATTCCCAGCAATTGACGCCAAGGAAAATTATGTTATGCTGTGTGATAAACGGAATGCGGTTTGTAACGATGCCATAGAGCAATTTGAGCAGATCTGGTTGTGCTGCAGGTAGTTCTCTCCTGACACTATTTATTATATATTTTTGTAATTTTACTGTTATTAGGTCATTCTATTGAAACCGCTGTGTATGTAGGATTTGTGTGTCAAGAAGGGTATCGTTTCTCCTTAAGGAGAGCACCTACAAAATGTGTGAGTAGGCTTATAAATCCATCCATGCTCCTCTGGGAAATATGCAAATGAGAAGATGGAACAATACCTCTGCAGAGCCATCTATTGCTGTCTTTCAATAAGTGGAGCTGCAGAGGTATTGGTCCATGTTCCCATATGCATTTAGGATTTGTGTTTATTGATATTTTGAGATTTACTTGTATGCCTATTGAAATCAATTTTCCTGCCATATTTGGTTGTCTATTCCCAGTGTCCTATTGCAATAATGTATATCCTTGGTTGCTGAAATCTAATGCCTGCAATAAAGTTTAATTTGCTTGATACTAAAGTTCTGGTCACATGCACATGAAATTACCCTCAGACTGGAAATTGGGACCATACCAATAAGACCTCCATGTGAACTATGGAGAACGTTCACAATATCCTACTTTGATAGTGTTACACCTTAAAGTATATTTAGGAAATGTTTACTAACTCCTCTCCAAACTGCTGTCTAAATTCTAGTGTAATGGGAATCCTGGTCCACATCCTTTGAAAGTGTCCTGTTGATCAGGGAAGAACTGACAGAACTGAAAGGGCCACTTCAACCTAATATCCATGTTCTTTAAAGGGGTTGTCTCGCGGCAGCAAGTGGGGTTATACACTTCTGTATGGCCATATTAATGCACTTTGTAATGTACATCGTGCATTAAATATGAGCCATACAGAAGTTATTCACTTACCTGCTCCGTTGCTAGCGTCCCCATCGCCATGGCTCCGTCTAATTCTGATGTCTTGCTTTTTTAGACGTGCTTGCGCAGTCCGTGCTTCTGCCTGGTGAATGGGGCCGCTCGTGCCGGAGAGCTGGTCACCGCGTCGTCATCGTAGCTCCGCCCCGTCACGTGTGCCGATTCCAGCCAATCAGGAGGCTGGAATCGGCAATGGACCGCACAGAGCCCATGGTGCACCATGGGAGAAAACCGCAGTGCATCCCTGGGAAAGGACCGGCGGCCATCTTAGGGAGAAGATTTTTAAAACTTCATATTTCGTCAGATCGGTGAGTAGCAAGCGGTTTAAAAAACGCTTTAAATTGCTATTTTTTGCCAGGGGGGGTGACAGGGGGAATGGGGTAAGGTAAAATTTTGATGTTTGCCGCGAGACAACCCCTTTAATGTTTATTTCAGTTTTGATTCCATTCCTCTACTCCAAAAATGGAACAGACAGACAGAAAGCGCTTATGAAGCCCTAACGTCGATGTGAATAAGCCCTTATTTATTACTTTGCACCATTTGGAGCCTTTGATCTCAAATTCCCCCTTCAATTTTTAAAAACAATAGTGTTATTGAATAAATGTACAATATTGTTACATTTTCGGTCTAAGGCCGCTCTTACACAGGCGTTATTTACAATGTTCAGGAGGCGTTTTTAACGCCAGCTAAAAACACTGCACCAAGCCTCTATTCATTTCAATAAGACTTCTCAGACAAGCAGTTTAGCGCAGCATTTTTAGTGCACGCTAAAGCGAACGCTGTAGGTTCTCTTCTACAGCGTCGCAGTCAGCTTTGGCCGCCCTGCATCGTCCATTGAAATAAATGGGGTGCATTAAAAATGCTGTAAATTGCAGTTCAACACAGTTTTTAACGCTGCTTACTATACAACTGCGAGAGGAAAAAACGTGGTGCCTTCAACCTTTTCCTTTGCCTGCATTGTTACTGTACAATATTTGCAGTAAAAATGCACACATACGCACACAAAAACGCTGTAAAACGCTGCGTTAAAAAATGCAGTGTTTTACATACGCTTCTGAGAGAGTGGCCTAAGGGTTACATGAAGGTTTTGCTGAGGATTTGGCCCTGCACAGATTCTATAATTTGTCCATATTTTTTCCACAATGTTTGGATTCTGGAAAAACCCATTTACTTGGACTTGATTTGCTTCATATGTGCCCTGAAAATCTTCAGCCATTCCACCACATCAGAACATAACTAAAAAAAAGAAAAAAAAACCTCTAAAAACCAATATCTTTAGGGCTCACAGTAGTTTCTATACCTTGTAAGTGGAACACACAATCTTTATTTGCTCATAGCTTTTCACATAATAGTCTGCATGAATGTGTACATGATGGGGAAGCCCACTGAGGACCTTCCCCGCCTTTATTACATACAGCAGAGAGCCACAAGAAAGCCTTCCACTCTGGAGAAGTCAATGTGGCCTTGCAATACTACATTTCTGCCACAGGGGAAATGTTAAGCTGGCCAAAATGACTGTCACATTCTAAAATCGAGGTGTTCATTTGTGACGACCCATTTAAGTTGTTGTAATTAACAATACTAAAAAAATTTTAAAAATTTAAAAAAACGCATAATCAAACACGTTTTTCGAAAAGGGAACCTGTCAGCAGTTTCATGCTGCCTTAACCACAGGCAATATGAAATAATGACAGGCTTCATCAGAGCGAAGTGTTGCTTTAAGAGAAAACCATAATTTTAAAAAGAGCCAGCAGATTGGAAGATGTGTGCACTAGACAGTCCTCCTGTAGCATACAGGGGCTTTCCATGTACAAGTACCGTTGGTGACTGATCCTGAGGATAGGTCACCAATAGTTGATCAGCTGGGGTCCACCGCTTGGGATTCTAACCAATCAGCTGATTGGGCACCTACTATCCTCACCACAAAACACTGTGGTTATTGAGTGAAAGCTGCTAGTCCGACCCATGTATAGTGGCGGGAGTTTGAAAATGCAGGTACAGCTGTCTTCAACGGGGTCTGCACTTGCCGCCACAAGCGCTGGCCACTACAAAGGAGTCAGAGCAGCAACTTCCGCTCTGAACCAGTGTGTTGTGGTGCAGACACTAAGCACCCAATCAGTTGATCTCTCCGAGCCCTGAGCGGCACACCCCAGCCGATCAACCATCGATGATTTATGCTTAGCATAGGTCATCAATAGTATTTCCCTGGAAAACCCCTTTAAAAAAAAAAGTAGTTCTTTGTAATGGGGGAGCATATTGGTATTGCATGCTGCCCGAGGATTGGGCATAATGGGTTTCCTGATAAGTTCCATTTAACAGTCAGCAATCTCAGGACAGAGCTTCTTCTTGTAATAATTCAGAACCGAAATTCTTCAGACTTTCTTCTGAAGTCATTTCTGCATGTGTTTGCTTGGGTGGTTTCCTAGCAACAAGTACCGCCGCCAGTGGATGACATCAATAGATCTCCATGCTCCTATGGCCTTCTGCCAGTGTCCCTTACTATAGTGACAAAAGACTGGTGACGCATATTCTGCCCTCTGCATCTCAATTGCAAGATGAAGTGCTGAAGCATAAAGTATACAACATTTTATAAAAGTTTTTTTTTTTTTGTATGCTGTCTTTTGGAAGAAAGAATGGAGAACCATTGGGAGAGACGCTGCAGAGGGTTTTCTTCAAGTATCTGCAACAATATGGTTTGTTTGTCAACAATTGTTATGTTTGCTGGATTTAGTACCAGAATGAAATCTCCAGGAAAGAACCAATGACGTCACATGATCTGTGAAATCTCCAGGAAATCAGCCACAAATACTGTGGTTAGCATGCAGGAGAACATTTGGTAATCTCATGTGTACGATAAGAGAAAGGAAATGATAGTTCTTTAGGGTGAAGATAGTAGAATAAAATTCATAAAAATGGCCTCAGATAAAAGTCATTCAAACCAACAGAACATGTATGGTATATACTGTAGAGAATATATAATGCAATTACAACTGCAAGAAAAAAAAATGATGACATATCTATTCAACCAAAGAATCTCTGGGAGGAGCAGTCTATATAAATAAATTTCAACTAGAAATTCATTTATAGACCACCATCTCTCTCTAACCTTATTTAGTATTTCTATAGGAGACATTGCATAACAATGCGTAGGAGAATCAGTTTTCCTCTTTCTGCAGCAATTAAGAGGTTAAATGACAGGCAGCCTTCAAATACTTTAACCACGCTCTACAGCGAGATTGGTACATGAGTGACATACAACAGCAATTATTCTTTGCTCAAAGTGGAGCTCCTCAATCCGTAACCGAGACTCAAAAGTCGCTCTAAAACAAGACTTGATAGACTTTAATACAGAAGAGAAACTTCCAAAAAAAAACTAAAAGAAAGAATTTAAAACTTCTTAAACTTCTACAAGTCGCACACAAGCAGCATCTGCACTAATAGAGTACAGGGACTTGGATTGAAAGCTAATTTGTCTGTGATCTGCAGTGCAACACATGTGTCAGCAGGGGATGCTATTGCATGAAGTCAGCGAGTCGAAAGCTGCTTCTTGAATTTCAACTAAGTGGTCACAAGCTACTATACACTGAAAGTAACTGTCAGAGATGAGCGAATCTTTAAAAATGCTCCAGGAGGTGAACCGGCCCCATCCACCGCAAATCTTAAAACCTAGCAAATCGATTCCCCTCTCTCTACTGCCTGTATTACTGAGTGTCAATGGGGGCTCAGCTAAACCCTGCGAACTAATATGTTACATAAAAACAAGACAGTGCAGTCATGAATCTGACATCCCCTGCTGTCCAAGGGGGCACTGCTATTTATTAGGAAAGCATTAAATCACCTTTATTCAGCCCTGATCACATCCATTCACCATTGTATTTACAGTATGTGTGTATCCAGAATCATTTCAGATTTTGGGGGGCCAACGTCCCCATAGGATTCACATCCCAATAAAAATTCTTCTACGCTCATTCTCATAGATAGAAAGAAAATCACTTACCATGTTGACTTCTGAAACCATGTCTATACTAGCGATATCTATGTTCATGCCGACGGCCACAGGAGGACCTGTAAGCCAACAGTAAGGTCCACAGTGAGAACTCGAAGAACTTAACCCCTTCATGCCTGCTCAAGCTATTGATTGAGGACTGTGCTACAGCTACTCATTCTATCCCATTGGGCATGTGAACCTTTTTACATTAGGTAGTATAAATAAACCAATTAGTATATTTTTATAAAAGCAGTCTATATTAATAAATTAATCAGATGCATTATTAGTGACATTACTCTACGGCATTCGGATTGATAATGCTGTCCAAATGCTTTACATTGGCATCTGCGTTGAATCTATACATGGCCATATTACAGCTGCATTGAAACTCTTTCAAAGTACAGTGTCAGATAATAAATATTAAATAGGCTTTAGCATGAATACATGCAGATAGCAGCTAATCTAAGCAGTTTCGTTGTGATTATAAATAGGACGGATGAGAAATCAAATATTGATACAATGCATTGGACATGTTTTCATTGGACTGATGGAAGAATAACAGTGTATCGGATGCAAGTTTGCTCCAAGCAGCATTATCATTGCACCTGCACTAAGCAAATTCTCTATACGGTATAAACTATAGACAGAAGCTTCAATCAGGCAATTTACCTCCAAAATCTGGCCTCAGACGGATGTCATAGCCTTTCAAGAGTCTATCAACGGTCTCCTTAACCAGTGACATATTGCTGGGATCATTGGCACTAAAAGACAGTAAAAACACAAAACAATATCCATATGTCATCCCAGCTCTCATGTAATAAAAACACCATGGTCCATTTAAAGTGCATGCCCCCCTTCATCTGAAAGCACTTACCTCTGTGCACAGACCATTGCAATTAGAACTTGGAAGGACCAGATTCCAACGTAACCTTTTCTCTTGATTCTCAACATCCCTTTAGCTTTTTGATATGATTTAGGTGAAGAGCAGAAGACATCCAACTTATTGTGACCAGTGCAGTAATTCTAAAGTGCCACGCATGCGCATAGCTCAGTACAACATCAAAAAGGAGCAGTGCTCGCTTGCTACAGACATAGGAGCAAACAATGGAAGGGACAGGGGGGACAAGTCCCCCCTCCCCAACTTTTAGGCAACCTAGTTACCTCCTCCCACCCCGGATAATGACCCCTGCAGCTCAGATCGCTGGTGAAGCACTTGTGTCTGCTCGGTGCAGGCAGCAGCTACTTGTCTGCTATCACTGCTGCTGCTGCTGACACGGAGGCTGATGTGGGAGTGGAGGAGGGGTGTGGGAATGAGCACTGCATTCTATCCTGCCAGTCCCTCCAGCCGAACTGGCATCACAGCCGGGCACCATGCAATGTGAGCTGGTACCAGCAACCTTACTGATGGGCTCGTTCCTAAGTAGCTGCAATCTGTCACCCTCTCATTAATCACACAGCCTAGAGATTCCAATGCTGTAGTATTCTGGCCCTTTAATTAGAGGGAGATAGAAGCTATTAACCCTTTCTGCCCATTTAAAGGAGCAACCATTACTACTTATGTAATAGCAGGTAAATGGTAAATTAATTGGCTGATGACATATAAGAGTTGGGTTTGATTATCACTTTATAGAGGACCTTTACAGTGCTGATATAAAGTACTATAGGATATAGTGAAATAGGGCTCATGAGTGTTGGGGGGCATGCAGCTTCTAAAGGCACAGGATATGCATACAGAGTATCTGTCCTGTCTATATGTATGAATGTACAGAAACAGAATCTCTCCCAATGCTGTGGGGTAAAGGTTCATACGCCCTACATACCTATAGAACTACACAGGGTGAGTAAAAAAAATGTGCAAAAGTAAGGTATTCTTCATACAACTGTATAGACATTAAATAACCAGAGGTGTTGCTGATCCGGGGCTTCCAGTGAGGCCACATTCACACAGGCGGTCGGATTCTGCATGCGGGAGCCCGCAACGGAATCCAACCCTGTGCCCAGCTGGCATCTGCGCATACTTCACATTCTTCTTTTTCTGTACTGCGGATGGTCCGCACGGCGCGATGTTGGACATGCGCAGTACAGATTTTTTTTTGTAAAACCCTGCTTTTTCTGTGGAATCCGTGGGCCATCTGCAATGCCAGGACGGGCTGCAGATCAGACAGCTTCCATTGACTTCAATAGAAGCTGTCCGTGCGAGAAGCACAGTAAAATGGAGCATGGTGCGATTTTTCATCCGCAAGCCAAAACCACAAGCGTTTTCCGCTCGTGTGCATGAAGAATCATTTTTCCATAGCATGCTATGGAGGGTTATTGCTGCGGAATCCAGAGGCAGACGTACACTCTGGATTCCGCTGCAAAAATCTGCCCGTGTGCATGAGGCCATAGGCAGGAACTTTCAAATGTTGATCCAGGGATTACTCTGGCTGCCATTATGGAGTCGAGAACAAATTTTCTCCCCCAATATGGGGTATATTGTTTTTGCCGCTTTGTTGTTTTTTTTATTTTGCCTTACTGTAGAGCAACAGGGGCGGGGGTGTCTCGCAACGCATAAATCTCACCCGACTTTCTCGCCCGTGTGAAATCGGCCATAGGCTTTATTCACATGGGCGCTTTATTGCGATGATTTTGCCGCGATAAAACTTCAGCCAAAATTCGTGACTTTCTGATGCATTGGATTCCAATGCATTTGTTCAGCTGTGCAATTTTTGGGGTGGCGTAAACCATCTTTTGGCCAGAATACATCGTCCGGTCCCATAGACTTCTGTGGGAGCCTATGGGAACTGCTGCAAAAGGAAGGTGGGAGAGAGTTTAGCAGTGGCTCTGCTAAACTCTCTCCCTCTTCCCTCCGCCCCTTGCTGGCTGCCAACAAAGGGAGGGAGTGGGACAGGGCAGGAGATTAGCACACTAGCTCCCGCCCCATCCTGCACCCTCCCTTTTCCAGCAGCCGACAAGGGGCGGGGAGGGGGAAGGAGTTTAGCAGAGCTGAAATCTCTCCACCCCCCTGACGGTATACGGGGCTGCGGCGTATATATGCCGCACCTGGTCCATCTGAACAGGTGTTTAAACGGGAGATGCAGTCGTGACTTGGTCGCAGCTGTCTCCCATTAATGAGATTTTCTGTCACATTCAGCTGGAAATTGAATTGCCCGTGTGAAGGAGCACAGAGGTCCTTTATCACACAAGTGTATATCAGCTGCAGTTTTCATGGCCAGCCAATATACGCTACGATCTGATGCATTGGAGTTCAATGCATCACATCATATGGTCATTTTCCCGCAGCATGAAAACACCCGGCTGAGCCAATATAGCACCAAGTGCTTTCTTTGCCGGCCTGCAAAGATAGTCCTAGAACTATCTTTCGGGCCGGAATACGTCGGCCCCTGCATGGGCTCCTATGGGAGCCAATGACAGCGAGTGGACAAGGGGGTGGGAGGGAGTTTAGCAGAGTGACTGCTGAACTCCCTCCCTCTTCTCTCCTAAACTGTGGCTGTTTGCAATTGGAGGGGGCAGGGCAGGGGTGGAGCTAAGCTCTGCCTTGTCCTGCCTCCTCCCATTGCTGGCTGATGACAAGTGGCAGGGAGGGGGTGGGAGCTTAGCGGGAGGAGAGAGGAGGCCCAATGGCATTGCAGGCTTGGCGTGTATGTGTCGGGGCCTATGCCATCTTACTGGGTGCACAAACGTTAGATTTTTATGGCATCGGCGGGAGCACGGAAAAACGCCTATGGCCATGTGAAAGTGCCCTTAGGCTAATTTATTCCTATATGAGCTAAGTATTTGACTCTTTGGGAGGGGTTGGGGGTCTAATGCAACTTCCAAAGGCATAGGATGCACACAGAGCCGAATGCATGTGTCCTGATTTATTCCTACATGAGCTGCCATACAACAGATAAAATGACATGAAAAAATAGAAGAACTCTTCAAGGTTTTTATACACCTCTGGGTCCATTTGGTGACACTTGACGACTTAAGACAATAATCTCCACTGCAATGGATGAGAAGACGTGCTGGGACGCCAATGGGCAGAAGTGGAGTATAGACTTGACATCTGTCGTATCACCAACGGCGCTCACATTAAACATCTGTGAAGGCCATTAAGAACTTGAAGAGTTCTATCTTTTCAAGTTATTATGACTGTTGTATGATAATTCATGTAGGAACAAATCACCTAGTATAGTATTCCTATCCTGCCATATGATGAAACTCTCAGCACCTGGTCCAAGAGTAGAACATGCAGATGTGTGGACTCCCGCAACTCACTGTCGCCCATTTGAATGCACCCTTATATCATCATTGCTGGCCACGTCTGGCTATATGACTGTACAAAGGGTAAAATACAGATAACAGAATTCACCCTCAGGGCTTAAATACACAACCGTGATTTTGTCACGTTTTGTGGGCATGAAAAGCATAAAACGAAAACATTGATTTCAATGGCTTTGTTTTGATTGGCGTAATTCTCTAGCGATATTACTTGCCTTATCTTTCTCACATATAGTTTCCATACACATGACCATGTATACACAGCTATTTGGCGGTCGCTGGCGTAACTGTAGGGGATGCAAAGGATGCGCTTGCACCCAGGCCCAGGAGCCTTAGGGGGCCCATAAGGTCTCTCTTATCCATATAGGAAGCCCAGTACTATAATAAAGCATTATAGTTGGGGGCCCTGTTATAGGTTTTGCATTGGGGCCCAGAAGCATCAAGTTACGCCTCTGTTAACGTTGTCAAAAAAAAATTGTCCAAAAACCATGACCATGTGAAGTATTGGATTCCAACGTATTCAATGACATGAAAGTTTTTTGGGAGCATAAAAAAAAAATCGCACCAGGAAAAATAGCCCTATCTTTTGCCGAGATATGCAGGAAGCTCCCGTAGACTTCTATAGAAGTGTGGAAAAAAGGGAGGACAGGAGTTTAGCTGTATCCAACACTGGGAAAAGACGACAGCTTCCTCTATTTAAGCATTAACAGTCATTACGAGGATTTCTGCCAAACAAGGGATTTCCGCGCTGCAGATTATATTTTTTGCCAATTCGCAGCAGTAAATATGTGGCCCAATTTTTTTTGATCGTGGAAATTTTTCATTTATGCAATTTTATGTTTGCCCATACACGGTTGTGTGAATAAGGCCTTAGATATATAGATATTTTTTGTAGCAATCTCCAAGAACATGTGTGGGCTCCGAGTCAGTCCTGCAGAGGAGCCAGGAGTGAGGAGAGGATAGTACTTAGTATCAGTCATTATTTATGAATTAACCCAGTAGTTAACACCCGAAAGAAAAAAACTAAATAAAAACTGTCACTCCTGTTTTTGGACGGTGCCCAGAACAGATAGTCCCTTGAGCATAGCAAAAGTTCTGGCCAAATCGAGACTGTTTGCAATGATGGCTTTTCTTCTATTTTGGTCGGTCGGTCTATCTTATATATCTAATCATTAATCTCCTAAAAGTCACTAGTTCATAACTCTATTTTCTGGGATCCCCGCCTCTCAGGAAAATGGGGATCCCCTGATGGTTGTTACATAACACAGTTCAGCTGAGATGAGGTTGAAAATGTGTGCATGTGTCTCTCTTTATCTCTGCCTGTCCACGGGCGTTGCAATATCCCGTGGCAGATGTCTGCCGTGGAAGCCAAGAACAGGAGCCAGCAGACGGATCTCTGCTGTCAGCCTATCTGACAGATAGGCTGACCGCGAAGAATCGAGGCAATTCGCAGCATGCTGTGATTTGCCGTCCGCGCTCAGAGAATCGCTATGATTCTCCGCTCGTAGACAGGGGGGCTGCACTTTCCATAGCAACGCTATGGAAAGCGTGCATTGCATTCCCCGCGGCCAGATTATCACTGCGGGGAACGCAATTCAATAACACCCGTGGACAGGCAGCCTAAGTCTAAGTGAGTCACTGGTTCAGTAGTCTTCGTTATGCAGGGGCATGCACATGCACTGTTGCCTCTCCTAGTATGAAGAATCAGATGACCAGGGCTCCAGAGGTGGGATGGGGGCAACAAATTTTGTGCCGTTAGTCCCACAGCAGTCCTAATCTGTCACTGCTTTTGTGATTCAATTCAAAATCTGTAAAATCTTCTACAAACAGGTATGGCTGCTGCTTCCGAAATTCCTATAGTTATGTTCTGAGTCTGTCTCCTATTTAGTTAGCAAGGTGTTCCTGATTGACTGCCATGATGAGTCATGTTTCTCATCCTGATTGGCCAGGTGATTAAATTGCCCAAATTTCAGCAAACTTGAATTGGGTGATTTTGGGTGAGTCCGATTTTTTTGCAAGATTCATGGAAAAGTCAAATCTCCTATAATTACTACTACAGCATGCAGCCAAACAGTAGCCAGTGTGCCTTAATGTTGTCACCAAATGTGTCCTTCTTCTTGCATATGGGCATCAGTTTCATTGGACACTTGCATCACATGACCTAGCCATATATAACATTAGCACAGGGTAACCAGCAGCTATTGTACAATTGAGCATAGGACAGAAAAGTTGCATCATGTTTATATGCCTATATAATATGTGGTCTGATGTTACGGCAGATAGTCTACAGAGGATATATTGCTACTGGGGTTATATTGGAGGAACCAGAGAAAGAAGCTACAACTAGAGATGAGCGAGCACCAAAATGCTTGGGTGCTCGTTGCTCGAGTCGAACTTTCCGCGATGCTCGAGAGTTCGTTTTGAGTAATGAACCCCATTGAAGTCAAAGGGCGACTCGAGTATTTTTGTATATGACCCATGCTCCGCTAAGGTTTTCATTTGTGGAAAACCAAAGAAAGTGATGGAAACGACACAGATACGGATAGGGCAGGTGAGGGGCAACATGCTGGCCTGCATCTCAGGTTCCCAGGTCCCACTATTAAGCCACAATAGCGGCAAGAGTGGGCCCCCCACCCCCCAACAATTTTTACTTCTGACAAACCCTCATTAGCAAGGCACACCTTAGCAAAGCACCACACTACCTCCAACTAAGCACAATCACTGCCTGCGGGACACACTGCTGCCTCTTCTCCTGGGTTACATGCTGCCCAACCCCCCCCACACGACCCTGCGTCCGCAGCGCACACACAAAAGTGTCCCTGCGCAGCCTTCAGCTGCCCTCATGCAACACGTTGGCCCCATAGCCACACCACCCTCATGTCTATTTATAAGTGTGTCTGCCATGAGGAGGAAGCGGAGGCACACACTGCAGAGGTTTGGCAGGGCCAGGCAGCGACCCTCTTTAAAAGGGGCAGGGCGATAGCCCACAATGCTGTACAGAAACAATGAGAAATCCAATCCTGTGCCACCTCTTTCAGGAGCTGCAAACGTGGGCATAGTAATGGGGAATCCATGTGCCACACAGTATTCATTCTGTCAAGGTGTCGCATAGCTCAATCGACACCGCAAGGGGAAAGCCATCTGCACTCTGCCCACTACCCAAGTCAGTCAGTGTCTTTCTGCCAGACAGGTCAAACACCGCGATGGGAGCTAAGTGGGCACCAACAGCATAGGTGGGTCCTAGGCAACCCAAGACATGAACAATTAATAAATCTGAGCGGCCAAACATAGCAGACTTGCACCGCGCCCACGGCATAGGCCTCGGCCCACAGCTTCAGCAATCGTAGGCAGGAAGCGGACTTTCACTGCACCCAGGACATAGGCCTCTGCACAAACCCTCAGCAATCGTGGGCCTAGAGCAGACTCCAATGCTAGCGTAGCTGTGAACGTCTCATTAGCGCTGTATTGCTCCTGTAGTTTGGCCCAATGCAGTGCCCCGGATAGTAGAGCCAACGTCAGATTAAATGCTGGTGGGCTTCGGCCCACACTGCATGCCCCAGTCAGACTGGGGTTTTTTAATTAATAGTCACAGGCAGGTACAACTCCCCTATGGGAAGTCTGTGTGGAGTTGACCCACAGCATGGGTGGGTCCCAGGAAGCCACCGGCGGTACATAAATAAATCCGAATGCAGTGCCCTGGACAGCAGAGCTAACGTCAGATAAAATACAGGTGGGCTTCAGCCCACACTGCATGCCCCAGTCAGACTGTTTTTTTTTATAAGTACACACAGGCAGATACTTATGTGAAGTCCGTGTGGACCCACAGCATGGGTGGCTCCCTGGAACCCACCGGCGGTACCTAAACAAATCCCATTGCAGTGCCCTGGACAGCAGAGCTAACATTAGATTAAATGCAGGTGGGCTTCGGCCCACACTGCATGCCCCAATCAGACTGGGGGTTTTTATAAAAAGACACAGGCCGGTACAAGTCCCCTATGTGAATTCCGGGTGAAAACACAGCATGGGTGGGTCCCAGGAAGCCACCAGCGGTACATAAATACATCCCATTGCAGTGCCCTGGACAGCAGAGCTAACGTCAGATAAAATACAGGTGGGCTTCGGCCCACACTGCATGCCCCAGTCAGACTGGGTTTTTTTTATAAAAAGACACAGGCCGGTACAACTCCCCTATGTGAATTCCGGGTGAACAAGCAGCATGGGTGGGTCCGAGGAAGCCACTGGCGGTACATAAATACATCCCATTTCAGTGCCCTGCACAGCTAAGCTAACGTCAAATTAAATACAGGTGGGCTTCGGCCCACACTGCATGCCCCAGTCAGACTGGGGTTTTCTATAAGTAGACACAGGCAGCTACAACTCCCCTATGTGAATTCCAGGTGAACACACAGCATGGGTGGGGCCCAGGAAGCCACCGGCGGTACATAAATACATCCCATTGCAGTGCCCTGGACAGCAGAGCTAACGTCAGATAAAATACAGGTGGGCTTCGGCCCACACTGCATGCCCCAGTCAGACTGGGGTTTTTTATAAGTACACACAGGCAGGTACAACTCCCTTATATGAAGTCCATGTGGACCCACAGCATGGGTGGCTCCCTGGAACCCACCGGCGGTACATAAATAAATCCCATTGCAGTGCCCTGCACAGCTGAGCTAACGTCAGATTACATACAGGTGGGCTTCGGCCCACGCTGCATGCCCCAGGCAGACTGGGGTTTTTTAATTAATAGTCACAGGCAGGTACAACTGCCCTATGGGAAGTCTGTGTGGAGTGGACCCACAGCATGGGTGGCTCCCAGGAAGCCACCGATGGTACATTAAAAAATCCCATTGCAGTCCCCCGGATAGCTGAGGTAACGTCAGATAAAGTGCAGGTGGGCTTCGGCCCACACTGCATGCCCCAGTCAGACTGGGTTTTTTTTATAAAAAGACACAGGCCGGTACAACTCCCCTATGTGAATTCCGGGTGAACAAGCAGCATGAGTGGGTCACAGGAAGCCACTGGCGGTACATAAATACATCCTATTTCAGTGCCCTGCACAGCTGAGCTATCGTCAAATTAAATACAGGTGGGCTTCGGCCCACACTGCATGCCCCAGTCAGATTGGGGTTTTCTATAAGTAGACACAGGCAGCTACAACTCCCCTATGTGAATTCCGGGTGAACACACAGCATAGGTGGGGCCCAGGAAGCCACCGGCGGTACATAAATAAATCCCATTGCAGTGCCCTGCACAGCTGAGCTTACGTCAGATTAAATACAGGTGGGCTTTGGCCCACACTGCATGCCCTAGTCAGACTGGGTTTTTTTTAATAAAAAGACACAGGCAGCTACAACTCCCCTATGTGAATTCCGGGTGAACACACAGCATGGGTGGGGCCCAGGAAGCCACTGGCGGTACATAAATAAATCCCATTGCAGTGCCCTGCACAGCTGAGCTTACGTCAGATTAAATGCAGGTGGGCTTCGGCCCACACTGCATGCCCCAGTCAGATTGGGTTTTTTTATAAATAGACACAGGCAGGTACAACTCCGCAATGGGAAATCCGTGTGCACCCGCAGCATGGGTGGCTCCCTGGAACCCACCGACGGAACATAAATTAATCCCATTGCAGTGCCTCCCTTAAAGCTGAGGTAACGCAAGAAGAAATGCAGATTGGCTTTGGCCCACACTGCATGCTCCAGTCCGTCTGGGTAATTTACATAGTCACAGGTTGGTACAACTCCACTATGGGAAGTCTGTGTGCACCCAGTTAGTGGGATTTCAGTAGTAATGGTATAGACAGATAGACAACACCTATGTGGAAAAGCTAGTATTTTCTGAGACAAGAGAGGGGCATTTGATTGCAATGAAAAGGCTATTCAAGGTACGGAAAGTCTGCACTCCTCCTCATCTCAAGCTGAAATATGGAAAGGCTTCATTCATATGTTTTCTGTTGTCCATTTCAAAGTGTTAGCAAACAGCAATCCAAGTTTCCGGCTACTACCACGCATCTTTCTTAGGAATTACCAAAGACGATCACAAGTAAAGGCCTCATCAGTCATCATCAGTCAGTCCAAAATCATTCAGGGAGTATGTGGTTCTCAGCTGGCCTGCTTCCAACAAGTATCGGTGCCTGCTGCTACTCTGTCCCTTGTCCTGCAGGGATGCTGTGTTCTATAATCACCTGTATTCCAACCTCAGCTGTACGCTTATCTTTGGACTTAGCAGTACCAACAAGCTGGAAGCCACCATTGCTCTACCAGTCGGCTGAAAGCTTCAGCTAGGGATAATGGACTAGTATCGCGGTTTTATTTAGTTGGTTTTCGGAATGTGGCCAGGATTAAGTGGGCCGTGGCAGGGGGCTTTCTTATTGTGTCGTTTAAGGTGAAATTCTTGGACTGCCAACAGACGGACCACTGCGAAAGCATTTGCCAAGAATGTTTTCATTGTTGGAGGAGGAGGAGGGGGATGTTTTTGAAGCAGTACGTGTCCTGTGCACGTGCCCGTGGTTATATGCATCTTCCCAGTAACCGCGTTGCTGAAAAATTGGCGCGCCTGGGGACTCAGTAGCGCGGTTTTATTTAGTTGGTTTTCGGAATGTGGCCAGGATGAAGTTATGGAGTGTGGACATAGTAGGGCGGTTTTATTTAGTTGGTTTTTGGAATGTGGTCAGGATTAACTTGTGGAGTGTGGACCTATTAGCGCGGTTTTATTTAGTTGGTTTTCGGAATGTGGCCAGGATTAAGTGGGCTGTGGTGGTGGGGGGGTGTGTGGCTGAGGGCTTTCTTATTGTGTCGTTTAAGGTGAAATTGCCAAGAATGTTTTCATTGTTGGAGGAGGAGTAGGGGGATGTTTTTGAGGCAGTACGTGTCCTGTGCACATGTCCGTGGTTATATGCACCTTCCCAGTAACCGCGTTGCTGAAAAATTGTCGCGCCTGGGGACCTAGTAGCGCGGCCTCGCCGCCATCATGTCTTTGGGAAGCCTCCATTTTCACAACCCTGTAACATAGCAGTAGCAGCAGTATAGGCAGAGCCCAGAATTTGTAACATTTCAGTGGTAAGAGTATGGACAGACCCCAGTAACATTTCCGTAGCAGAAGAATAGGGAGAGCCCAGTATTAGTAACATTTCAGTAGTAGCAGTATAGACAGGCCCCAGTAACATTTCAGTAGCAACAGTAGGGAGAGACCCCAGTAGCATTTCATTAGCAACAGTAGGGACAGACCCCAGTAACATTTCATTAGCAGCAGTAAGACAGGCCCTAGTAACATTTCATTGGCAGCAGTATAGACAGACCCCACTAACATTTCATTTGCAGCTGTATAGACAGACCCCTGTAACATTTCAGTAGTATAAGTATAGACAGACCCCAGTAACAGTTCAGTACTAACAGTAGGGACAGACCCCAGTAACATTTCATTTGTGGCAGTATAGACAGACCCCTGTAACATTTCAGTAGTATAAGTATAGACAGACCCCAGTAACATTTCATTGGCAGCAGTAGGGACACACCCCAGTAACATTTTATTTGCAGCTGTATAGACAGACCCCTGTAACATTTCAGTAGTATAAGTATAGACAGGCCCCAGTAACATTTCATTTGCAGCAGTATACACAGACCCCAGTAACAATTCAGTAGCAGCTGTATTTTCAGACCCCTGTAACATTTCAGTAGTATAAGTATAGACAGACCCCAGTAACAGTTCATTTGCAGCTGTATAGACAGACCCCTGTAACATTTCAGTAGTATAAGTATAGACAGACCCCAGTAACATTTCATTGGCAGCAGTAGGGACAGGGCCCAGTAACATTTCATTTGCAGCAGTATAGACAGACCCCAGTAACATTTCAGTAGTATAAGTATAGATAGACCCCAGTAACATTTCATTGGCAGCAGTAGGAACAGGCCCCAGTAACATTTCATTGGCAGCAGTATAGACAGACCCCAGTAACATTTCAGTAGCAGCTGTATTTTCAGACCCCTGTAACATTTCAGTAGTATAAGTATAGACAGACCCTAGTAACAGTTAATTTGCAGCTGTATAGACAGACCCCTGTAACATTTCAGTAGTATAAGTATAGACAGGCCCCAGTAACACTTTATTGGCAGCAGTATACACAAACCCCAGTAACATTTCAGTAGTATAAGTATAGACAGACCCCAGTAACATTTCAGTAGTATAAGTATAGACAGACCCCAGTAACATTTCATTGGCAGCAGTAGGGACAGGCCCCAGTAACATTTCATTTGCAGCAGTATAGACAGACCCCTGTAACATTTCAGTAGTATAAGTATAGATAGACCCCAGTAATATTTATTGGCAGCAGTATAGACAGACCCCAGTAACATTTCAGTAACAGCTGTATTTTCAGACCCCTGTAACATTTCAGTAGTATAAGTATAGACAGACCCTAGTAACAGTTCATTTGCAGCTGTATAGACAAACCCCTGTAACATTTCAGTAGTATAAGTATAGACAGGCCCCAGTAACACTTTATTGGCAGCAGTATACACAAACCCCAGTAACATTTCAGTAGTATAAGTATAGACAGACCCCAGTAACATTTCATTGGCAGCAGTAGGAACAGGCCCCAGTAACATTTCATTTGCAGCTGTATAGACAGACCCCTGTAACATTTCAGTAGTATAAGTATAGATAGACCCCAGTAATATTTATTGGCAGCAGTAGGGACAGGCCCCAGTAACATTTCATTGGCAGCAGTATAGACAGACCCCAGTAACATTTCAGTAGCAGCTGTATTTTCAGACCCCTGTAACATTTCAGTAGTATAAGTATAGACAGGCCCCAGTAACATTTCATTGGCAGCAGTATACACAGACCCCAGTAATATTTCAGTAGCAGCTGTATAGACAGACCCCAGTAACATTTCATTGGTTGCAGTAGGGACAGGCCCCAGTAACATTTCATTGGCAGCAGTATAGACAGACCCCAGTAACATTTCAGTAGCAGCTGTATTTTCAGACCCCTGTAACATTTCAGTAGTATAAGTATAGACAGACCCCAGTAACAGTTCAGTACTAACAGTAGGGAGAGACCCCAGTAACATTTCATTGGCAGCAGTAGGACAGACCCCAGTAACATTTCAGTAGCAACAGTATAGACAGACCCCTGTAACATTAACATAGAAGCGGTATAGAGAGAGCCCAGTATTAGTAACATTTCAGTAGTAGCAGTACAGACAGGCCCCAGTAACATTTTCGTAGAAGCAGTATGGGCAAAGCAGCAGATAAACATTTCCGTTGCAGCAGTATAGGGAGAGCACAGTATTTTTAACATTTCAGTAGTAGCAGTATAGACAGGCCCCAGTAACATTTTCGTAGAAGCAGTATGGGCAAAGCAGCAGATAAACATTTCCGTTGCAGCAGTATAGGGAGAGCACAGTATTTTTAACATTTCAGTAGTAGCAGTACAGACAGGCCCCAGTAACATTTACGTAGAAGCAGTATAGGCAAAGCAGCAGATAAACATTTCCGTTGCAGCAGTATAGGGAGAGCACAGTATTTTTAACATTTCAGTAGTAGCAGTATAGACAGACCCCAGTAACATTTCCGTAGAAGCAGTGTGGGCAGACGCCAGTATTAGTTACATTTCAGTAGTAGCAGTATAGACAGGCCGCAGTAACATTTACGTAGAAGCAGTATAGGCAAAGCAGCAGATAAACATTTCCGTTGCAGCAGTATAGGGAGAGCACAGTATTTTTAACATTTCAGTAGTAGCAGTACAGTCAGGCCCCAATAACATTTACGTAGAAGCAGTATAGGCAAAGCAGCAGATTAACATTTCCGTTGCAGCAGTATAGTATGCTCTCCCACAGTATTTTTAACATGTCAGTAGTAGCAGTATAGACAGACCCCAGTAACATTTCAGTAGTGTAAGTATAGACAGACCCCAGTAAAAGTTTAAAACATTTACGTAGAAGCAGTATAGCGAGAGCCCAGTATTAGTAACATTTCAGTAGTTGCAGTATACACAAACCAAGGTAACATTTCAGGAGCAGAAGTATCGGCAGACCGAAGTTACATTTCTGTTGCTGAAGTATAGTCAGACCCCTGTAGCATTACTGTGGCAGAAGTATAGGTAGGCAGAACAGAGTTACATTTCTGTAGCAAAAGTGTAGGCCAACCCCAGACACATTGGTGTACCATGAGTGCAGGCAAAGCCCATAAAAATTACTTGGATTACATTGTAGGCGAGGACCCCAAAAATTGGTGTACCAACAGTACAAATGTACCCCAGAAAAATTGCCCATGCCCAACCCAGAGGGCAAGTGAAACACATTAATCGCTTAGCTTACTGTGGCTTAATTTGTAACTAGGCCTGGAGGCAGCCCAGTTAAAATAAAAAATTGGTTCAGGTGGAAGTTTCAATGCTTTAATGAGAATTGAAACGTATAAATATTGTTTACAAGAGTTATATGAGCCTTTTGGGCCACAGAAAAATTGCCTGTTCGGGGTGATTACGTGAGGTTTCAGGAGGAGGAGCAGGAGGAGGACGAATATCATACACAGATTGACAAAGGTAAAGGTCCCCATTTTTTACGGTGATAGAGAACAATGCTTGCATCCGCGGTTGCAGCGAAAATAAGCTTTAGGTACCGCTGCTGTCCGCTGGTGGAGAAGAGAAGTCTGAGGAAATCCAGGCTTTGTTCATCTTTATGAGTGTAAGCCTGTCGGTACTGTCAGTTTACAGGCGGGTACGCTTATCCGTGATGATTTCCCCAGCTGCACTAAACACCCTCTCTGACAAGACGCTAGCCGCAGGGCAAGCAAGCACCTCCAGGGCATACAGCGCGAGTTTAGGCTACGTGTCCAGCTTTGACACCCAGTAGTTGTACGGAGCAGAGGCATCACGGAGGACGATCGTACGATCGGCTACGTACTCCCTCATCATCCTTTTACAGTGCTCCCTCCGACTCAGCCTTGACTGGGGAGTGGTGACACAGTCTTGCTGGGAAGCCATAAAGCTGTCAAAGGCCTTGGAGAGTGTTCCCCTGCCTGCACTGAACATGCTGCCTGATCTCCGCACCTCCCCTGCTACTTGGCCCTCGGAACTGCGCCTTCTGGCACTAGCGCTGTCGGATGGGAAGTTTACCATCAGTTTGTCCACCAGGGCCCTGTGGTATAGCATCACTCTCGAACCCCTTTCCTCTTCGGGAATGAGAGTGGAAAGGTTCTCCTTATACCGTGGGTCGAGCAATGAACTTTTACTTCTGAAAAGCCCTCATTAGCAATGCATACCTTAGCTAAGCACCACACTACCTCCAACAAAGCACAATCACTGCCTACATGACACTCCGCTGCCACTTCTCCTGGGTTACATGCTGCCAACCCCCCCCCCACCCCCAGCACGACGCAGTGTCCACAGCGCACACCAAAGTGTCCCTACGCAGCCTTCAGCTGCACTCATGCCACACCACCCTCATGTCTATTTATAAGTGCGTCTGCCGTGAGGAGGAACCACAGGCACACACTGCAGAGGGTTGGCATGGCTAGGCAGCGACCCTCTTTAAAAGGGGCGGGCAATAGCCCACAATGCTGTACAGAAGCAATGAGAAATATAATCCATTGCCACCGCCATCAGGAGCTGCACACGTGGGCATAGCAATGGGGAACCTATGTGCCACACACTATTCATTCTGTCAAGGTGTCTGCATGCCCCAGCCAGACCGCGGATTTTTATAAATAGTCACAGGCAGGTACAACTCCGCAATGGGAATTCCGTGTGCACCCACAGCATGGGTGGCTCCCTGGAACCCACCGGCTGTACATAAATGTATCCCATTGCAGTGCCCATCACAGCTAAGGTAACGTCCGATTAAATGCAGGTGGGCTTCTGCCCACACTGCATGCCCCAGTCAGACTGGGGTTCTTTAGAAGTGGACACATGCAGTTACAACTCCGTGTGGACCGACAGCATGGGTGGGTGCCAGGAAGCCACTGGCGGTACATAAATATATCCCATTGCAGTGCCCAGCACAGCTGATGTAACGTCAGCTTTAATGCAGGTGGGCAAAAAATTAATTTGATTACACTGTAAGTGAGGGCCCCCAAAAATTGGTGTACCAACAGTACTAATGTACATCAGAAAAATTGCCCATGCCCAACCAAGAGGGCAGGTGAAACCCATTAATCGCTTTGGTTAATGTGGCTTAATTTGTAACTAGGCCTGGAGGCAGCCCAGTTAAAATAAAAATTGGTTCAGGTGCAAGTTTCAACGCTTTAATGAGCATTGAAACGTATAAAAATTGTTTACAAAAATTATATGACTGAGCCTTGTGGGCCTAAGAAAAATTGCCCGTTCGGCGTGATTACGTCAGGTTTCAGGAGGAGGAGCAGGAGGAGGAGGATGAATATTATACACAGATTGATGAAGCTAAAAGGTCCACGTTTTTGATGGTGATAGAGAACAATGCTTCCATCCGAGGGTGCAGCCTACGTATTGTTTAGGTATCGCTGCTGTCCGCTGGTGGAGAAGAGAAGTCTGGGGAAATCCAGGCTTTGTTCATCTTGATGAGTGTAAGCCTGTCGGCACTGTCGGTTGACAGGCTGGTACGCTTATCTGTGATGATTCCCCCAGCCGCACTAAACACCCTCTCTGAGAAGACGTTAGCCGCAGGACAAGCAAGCACCTCCAGGGCATACAGCGCGAGTTCAGTCCACGTGTCCAGCTTCGACACCCAGTAGTTGTAGGGGGCAGAGGCGTCACGGAGGATGGTCGTGCGATCGGCTACGTACTCCCTCACTATCCTTTTACAGTGCTCCCGCCGACTGAGCCTTGACTGGGGAGCGGTGACACAGTCTTGCTGGGGAGCCAGAAAGCTGTCAAAGGCCTTAGAGAGTGTTCCCCTGCCTGTGCTGTTCATGCTGCCTGATCTCTGCGCCTCCCCTGCTACCTGGCCCTCGGAACTGTGCCACTAGCGCTGTCGGATGGGAATTTTACCATCAGTTTGTCCGCCAGGGTCCTGTGGTATAGCATCACTCTCGAACCCCTTTCCTCTTCGGGTATGAGAGTGGAAAGGTTCTCCTTATACCGTGGGTCGAGCAGTGTGTACACCCAGTAATCCGTAGTGGCCAGAATGCGTGTAACGCGAGGGTCACGAGAAAGGCATCCTAAAATGAAGTCAGCCATGTGTGCCAGGGTACCTGTACGCAACACATGGCTGTCCTCACTAGGAAGATCACTTTCAGGATCCTCCTCCTCCTCCTCAGGCCATACACGCTGAAAGGATGACAGGCAAGCAGCATGGGTACCCTCAGCAGTGGGCCAAGCTGTCTCTTCCCCCTCCTCCTCATCCTCCTCATGCTCCTCCTCCTCCTCCTCAACACGCTGAGATATAGACAGGAGGGTGCTCTGACTATCCAGCGACATACTGTCTTCCCCAGGCTCTGTTTCCGAGCGCAAAGCATCTGCCTTTATGCTTTGCAGGGAACTTCTCAAGAGGCATAGCAGAGGAATGGTGACGCTAATGATTGCAGCATCGCCGCTCACCACCTGGGTAGACTGCTCAAAGTTTCGAAGGACCTGGCAGATGTCTGCCAACCAGGCCCACTCTTCTGAAAAGAATTGAGGAGGCTGACTCCCACTGCGCCGCCCATGTTGGAGTTGGTATTCCACTATAGCTCTACGCTGCTCATAGAGCCTAGCCAACATGTGGAGCGTAGAGTTCCACCGTGTGGGCACGTCGCACAGCAGTCGGTGCACTGGCAGATGAAACCGATGTTGCAGGGTGCGCAGCATGGCAGCGTCCGTGTGGGACTTGCGGAAATGTGCGCAGAGCCGGCGCACCTTTACGAGCAGGTCTGACAAGCGTGGGTAGCTTTTCAGAAAGCGCTGAACCACCAAATTAAAGACGTGGGCCAGGCATGGCACGTGCGTGAGGCTGCCGAGCTGCAGAGCCGCCACCAGGTTACGGCTGTTGTCACACACGACCATGCCCGGTTGGAGGCTCAGCGGTCTGTCAGACCCTGCAGCAGTTCGTGGGCCGTGTGCCTCTTATCTCCTAAGCTGAGTAGTTTCAGCACGGCCTGCTGACGCTTGCCCACCGCTGTGCTGCCATGCCGCGCGACACCGACTGCTGGCGACGTGCTGCTGCTGACATATCTTGATTGCGAGACAGAGGTTGCGTAGGAGGAGGACGAGGAGGTGGAGGGTGGTTTAGTGGAGGAAGCATACACCGCTGCAGATACCACCACCGAGCTGGGGCACGCAATTCTGGGGGTGGGTAGGACGTGAGCGGTCCCAGGCTCTGACTCTGTCCCAGCCTCCACTAAATTCACCCAATGTGCCGTCTGGGAGATATAGTGGCCCTGCCTGCCTGTGCTTGTCCACGTGTCCGTTGTTAAGTGGACCTTGCCAGTAACCGCATTGGTGAGGGCGCGTACAATATTGCGGGAGACCTGGTCGTGCAGGGCTGGGACGGCACATCGGGAAAAGTAGTGGCGACTGGGAACTGAGTAGCGCGGGACCGCCGCCGCCATCATACTTTTGAAAGACTCCGTTTCCACAACCCTATACGGCAGCATCTCCAGGCTGATAAATTTGGCTATCTGCACGTTTAACGCTTGAGCGTGCGAGTGCGTGGCGGCGTACTTGCGCTTGCGCTCCAACACTTGCGCTAGCGACGGCTGGACGGTGCGCTGACAGACATTGGTGGATGAGGCCGAGGACAGCGGAGGTGAGGGTGTGGGTGCAGGCCAGGAGACGGTAGTGCCTGTGCCCTGAGAGGGGGGTTGAGTCTCAGTGGCAGGTTGGGGCACAGGGGGAGAGGCAGCGGTGCAAACCGGAGGCGGTGAACGGCCTTCGTCCCACCTTGTGGGGTGCTTGGCCATCATATGTCTGCGCATGCTGGTGGTGGTGAGGCTGTTGGTGGTGGCTCCCTGGCTGATCTTGGTGCGACAAAGGTTGCACACCACTGTTCGTCGGTCGTCTGCACTCTCAGTGAAAAGCTGCCAGACATTTGAGCACCTCGGTCTCTGCAGGGTGGCATTGCGCGAGGGGGCGCTTTGGGAAACAGTTGGTGGATTATTCAGTCTGGCCCTGCCTCTACCCCTGGCCACCGCACTGCCTCTTGCAACCTGCCCTGCTGCTGCCCTTGCCTCCCCCTCTGAAGACCTGTCCTCAGTAGGCGTAGCAAACCAGGTGGGGTCAGTCACCTCATCGTCCTGCTGCTCTTCCTCCGAATCCTCTGTGCGCTCCTCCCTCGGACTTACTCCAATTACTACTACCTGAGTGATAGACAACTGTGTCTCATCGTCATCGTCCTCCTCACCCACTGAAAGGTCTTGAGACAGTTGCCGGAAGTCCCCAGCCTCATCCCCCGGACCCCGGGAACTTTCAAAAGGTTGGGCATCGGTCACGACAAACTCCTCCGGTGGGAGAGGAACCATTGCTGGCCATTCTGGGCAGGGGCCTGGGAACAGTTCCTGGGAGTCCGCCTGCTCCTCAGAATGTGTCATTGTAATGGAGTGAGGAGGCTGGGAGGAAGGAGGAGCAGCAGCCAGAGGATTCAGAGTTGCAGCAGTGGACGGCACAGAACTCTGGGTGGATCATAGATTGCTGGATGCATTTTCTGCCATCCACGACAGGACCTGCTCACACTGCTCATTTTCTAATAAAGGTCTACCGCGTGGACCCATTCATTGTGAGATGAATGTGGGGACGCCAGAAACGTGCCTCTCTCCTAATCCCGCAGCAGTCGGCTGCGATACACCTGGATCAGGAGCTCGGCCTGTGCCCACACCCTGACTTGGGCCTCTGCGTCATCGCCCACGTCCACGTCCTCTAGGCCTACCCCTCAGCATGGTGTATTACCAGTAGTGCAGAAACAGAGCGCTGTAATTAAATGTGCCGCTTATTGGCCTGTGGTTGGAGGCTGACTTCGCTTACGGAACGCCAGGAAATAATTTTGCGGAAGCCTGCTGTAACACTTAGCTGGCTGCGTATGAATTAGGAGGACAACTGCACCCAGCACAGACCCAAAACACTGAGGACAGTCACAGGCAGCCCAAATAGATTTTTTTCCCCAAATGTTTTTGCAAAGGCCCACTGCCTATATACACTGTATATGTCTTCTGTCCCTGCGTCACCACTACTGGCCCTGGAGTATGTAAAATAACTGCAGACTGTTGCACTGTGGACTGGAATGTGATGTAACAGCCAACACAGAGCCAGGAAATAATTTTGCGCAAGCCTGCTGTAACACTTAGCTGGCTGCGTATGAATTAGGAGGACAACTACACCCAGCACAGACCCTGAACACTGAGGACAGTCACAGGCAGCCCAAATAGATTTTTTTCCCCAAATGTTTTTGCAAAGGCCCACTGCCTATATTCAATAAATATATGTCTTCTGTCCCTGCCTCACAATATATGTCTTCTGTCCCTGCCTCACAATATATGTGTTCTGTCCCTGCCTCACCACTACTGGCCCTGCACTATGTCTAATTACTGCAGGGCGCAATGCTCTGCACGGCCGATATACAAAAAAAAAAAAAAGTGCAACACTGCAAAAAGCAGCCTCCACAGTACTGCACACGGTTAGATGTGGCCCTAAGAAGGACCGTTGGGGTTCTTGAAGCCAAAAATACTCCTAACACTCTCCCTATAGCAGCTCCGGCACCAACAGCACTTTCCCTCCTCTATGTCAGAACAAATCTGTGGCGAGCCGCGGGAGGGGCCGATTTATATACTCTGGTGACACCTGATCTCACCAGCCACTCACTGCAGGGGGGTGGTATAGGGCTTGAACGTCGCAGGGGGAAGTTGTAATGCCTTCCCTGTCTTTCTATTGGCCAGAAAAGCGCGCTAACATCTCAGAGATGAAAGTGAATGTAACCCGAACATCGCGTGGTACTCATCACGAGTAACGAGCATCTCGAACACGCTAATACTCGAATGAGTATCAAGCTCGGACGAGTACGTTTGCTCATCTCTAGTAGCTAGGCTTTTCCTCGCCTGGATAAAGGATGCAGCGCACTTTTCTAACCCATCAACTTAATCCCAATGCTAATTGGCATTCCTTAACACCCAGCGTCCAGGGCACATGCCCCATTAGCTTCTCCTACATCTCTGCTTGGAAGAAGTACTTATGTGGCTGAACAGTGATGAATAGCTCGATTCACTCCATTCTTATTCTCTTTTGAACCTCAATAACCCTTATATTGCAGTAATGTATGTTGTATAACACCCACTACTACCCACTATTGTACATTATGAGAGTATTCAAAGTATCCAAGGAATTCCATGTCCATTAATAGGCTCTCAAGCAAATCCATTTTTACAGGTCATGGAACTTTGTGGTGTTTTCTATTATTATTTATTGTTAATTGGGGGGTAATAGGCTAACCTGGATGGCCATTGTCTTTTTTCAGCCTTAAATACTATGTTATAATGTTAATAATACACAGTTCAGCTGCTGCAGAACCTCGCCTTGCTTTTTGTAAAGCATTTTTCAATTGATTGATATGAAAATTCTCATCCATTTTTGTAAAGGTTTATGTTCTGCAGCAATTAGACATGGTGATGTATAATAGATACTGCAGCTGCTGAAGTTCCTCTTCTTAAAGAATGAGGGAGCCCTACATGTCAGTCAATATTTGGTACAGAAGAAGAAAAATTCTACAAACTAAATCTTTAACAGGCGGCTTCTGCAGCAAAAGATGAGCAGCGTCTATATAGTTTGCAGGTCCAGGCATCAGATTATGATGTCTATATGAATATTATTTTAAAAAATGTAATAGAAAATGGTGGCACTTGTGGTATTCACTTTTGCGAAAATGGCCATAGTAACAAAATAGAAAAAATGGGCATAAGATTGAGGCTATATATACTGTTTATTCCTGTTAGGTGGATTTTATCTGAATATGGATTCAGAAAGAACTATATGAATATATCATAAATGAATAAAATGCGTTATATTGTGGCACTCAACATCTAGTTTACATAGCAAAACTGCAGATATAATCTGCAACAGAAGTCCTGTAAAACCATTTGTTCACCCTGCTTGAGGCCTCAATCCTTCTGTAAATTAAACTGTGAGTGTGCATATTCAGAGACCACTTGAAATAGAAAAGAACAACGTGATTTTAGATGAATATGAGAGCGTTTATCTTAGCAACACTTAGAGGAAGTAATAAGAGACGCTGTCATTAATGCTCCTGTACAGAAATATACAATACAGATGTGGTAGAGCTGAATTGTTAGTTAAAAAGTACCTGCACTTTTCACAAACTTTTGACATGTCAGGGAGACCTCTCAAAAGTTTTGATCAGTGAGGGTCTTGCTGATGAGACTCCTATTGATCGCTAGAACAAAGAGGCTGCAGCGTTCACCTTATCCCTGTCCCCTCCCTCACTTGTCTTTGCTACATTTTGCCTCCTCTGGGCTGCTGAAAACAGCAGCATAGAGGCTATCTTCAGCTGCTGGAAGGAGCAGAAAATGGAACTTGCTAGTATGTCATAAAAAACTTTAAACCTTCCTCTTTTCAGTGATGTACGGTGCTTATGTACCTGTCTTTCTAATTAAATCCCCAAGTCTGCTTCTTCTGCATTCTTGTATGTATGTGTTTATATATTGTGGCAAGTTGGGGTTACTCGCCTCTTTGATTGTCAACCTCTCAGGCTGGAATGGCGCCACACAGACCAGAAACTTGTATTTCTCTTAAATCTGATGCCTGCCAGTTTTATTCCATGTCATAGAAAACATGTACAGCATACAACACAAAGTTCCTTTGTACCCCACCAGGGTAAGAGTCCAGGGTTGTCAGAGTCGAGGCTTTTACTCCATCCACACCAGATCTCAGGCTTTCAGCCCTTTCAGCTCCACTGATCTATCAACTTCCCTGACTGGTTTGTGACAGACCTAAGGCTCCTAGTTCCTGATGCGGCGTCTCCACACCTCCTCTCACTCTGGTGCTCAGCCAACTTCCCCCATGAGTGTGGTAGTGTTACATTCATGTGAGCAAGTGAGCACCGAGCCCATACGAACGTTACCAAAGATAGGTAACACCTGGTGAAATACCCACCAATTAATACCTCTCCCTATCTTCTACAAAGGAAAATGACCAAGGACCTACCTGAGTGGGGACAGCACCCCAATAAAGGGCGGCCCAGCGTTCTTCGGTTCTGTGCCCTTGGTACCCCTTGGAACCTATGCACCAGGCTAGGACGCATACACATGCCACCACCAACGGGGACAACTGGACAGGATAAGAAGACACACAGAGCATAATCACACCATACAGCAGCCAATACACAAACACAGCAGATGTTAGTGCTATAAATGCTAGGTATTTGTTGACATTTTGGCCAAAATATGGAAACTAGTGGGCCACGACATGGCTCCCAGCAATACCACTAGTCCCTACACTAACCAGGAGTTCAGCAACATAACCAAACAAAACCCAAAACACAAACCTTTCTTACAGCCACCACACTTAGAACCTGCTCACACACCACATAGAGAGAGAAAGAGAACAGAGAAAGCTAACCACACCCACACCTGGGAAGACAGCTCTTATGTGTACTGAGCTGGAGTGATTGGCTGACAGGAGACACACACGCCCTGCCAGCAGAATCCCCCACACCTGAGCAGGAAAGCACAAGTCTCAGGAGACAGACAAGACAGGTAGGAACTGATCTTTTTATGTGGTTCCTGCCGCACCCACTGGTAGTTGTTCCAGAATGCCTGTCCGTAGCCCTCTACAGGCCATTCTGTATACTGCATTCCTACAATATATATATTATATATATATATATATATATATATATATATATATATATATGCATATATCATCTATTGAGTGCTGCAGAATCAAACATGGGGGGTGATGTACTGTATTCCACTCTGCAAGTGTCAGAACTGGCGGCTCGCGGGCCCTCTGTGCCCTCACCGCCCATCCTATCACTCAGGCGGCTGTCGTGTGGCAGAGGGGAGCCCCGGTTCTCGTTACCTCCCCTGGCTGCCAGGCTCCTCCTTGCCGCCGGGTTGCTAGGGACGCGGTGGGGACTGCCCCACGCCACGTCCTCGGCACCATGGCAACCTGGCACGCCTCTCCTTCTCTGCCTCCTGCAGGGTTGGGGGCAGGTTTCCCAGCACGGTTGGCTGTACTCGACTCCTGTCAGACTCCCTGCCCCAATCAGCTGCTGGGCACGGGAGCTCTGACAGGATTTAAACCTGCCTGTGTCTGCTTACCAGTGCCAGTATTAGTTTGGTCTTCTTGCTACACCCGCATACTTCGTGTTTTGACTCCTGTTTTCCTATTTTGACTCCCTGTTTTTGGATCTGACGTTGCCTTTGCCTGACCCTCTTGTACCGTCTACCCTCTTATTGCCGATCCGGATAGTCTAATTCGCCTTAGTGTTGTTTGTTCCAGTGTCTGTCTGTTCGTGAGTCCCTGTGTCCTCCTTCCTTAGTGAGTGTAGGGACCGTCACCCAGTTGTCGCCCTGCGGCTTAGCCCAGGGGGGCAAGTAGGTAGGGACAGGGGTTGCGGGGTTTTTAGAGACCTCCAGTATCCTGGACTCTAGTCCTGACTGCAAGTGGGATTTTAATTTGTTGCACCATGTTGTGCCATCAACGACAGCATGCAGTGGATTTCTGACTTCATTTTTATTGGCCTGGAGCAAATTTCCCAGCAAGAAGTTTACACTACTTCCACCATTCCAGATGCTACTAGCTTTCTGACACATAGAGAGGAGATACTGTAGCGAGGATGAAACACACGCAGCAATTATAACCAATATCAGGCAATTTGCTTATTACTCTCTCTATACTGCAAGCTGAGACAGGACAGTGATATTACAGAAATCATGTTTCTCGCCAGAAAAAAAAAATATTAACATCCGTTTTGTCACTTTGGGTCTAAATACATATAGACACAATGGATGAAGTATTCAGTCTAATTCAGCCTGATACATTTTAATCTTTTCAGTATGGTTTGGCAGAGGCTAGTGACATTATAGATACATGGGGTGATTGGGAGTAGTGGATATTCACTAACCATGTCAACATCAGAGCAACATGAACGCACACCTCTGTCTGTTGCCTGCAGAGCTTTCCAAGTTCTCATTTACACCCGCTCATTGGTCACAGAGCACAGAGTTGCAGACAGAAATAGTGAGGTCATGCTAGGAAAGGAAATGTTTTTCAATTGCTATTACACTGCCTTTTAGAGGGGAAAGCCATAACGGCACTACCTGCATAAACTGCAAAGTGAAAAGTCAGCACAGCATTGAATGTATATACTGAAAGGAACAGCAGATTCATACAGGCCTAACAATGAACAGCTTAAAATACTGCCACACACCCTATTTGCATATAAGGAGAGATCTGTCAGTCAAACCAAGCTTGGTGGGGAGACGTGTCTCAGTTGTTAGCACTGGTGCTAGGGTCCTAGATTCAAATCCTATCAAGAATAACATTTGCATGGGCTTTGAAAAACTCCATCCGGATGTTGCTCTTGGAAAGATTTGAACCTACAACTCCAGCAATGCCAAGCAGCAGTGCAACGACTGAGAACCAGGCCTTCAGTTGGGGAGACAGTGGGGAACAAGATGGTGGTGGTTTAAAGTGGCTCTACCATCTCTTTTCCCAAAAGGATGAAGTATACCCAGCTTAGCCACTAGCAGGGGTGATAAGATTTACAAGGCTTGATTATCACAAATTAGTTCTAGATTGTCTTTGTGACGCCAGTGTCCCTAGACAAGTGACAAGTCACTTACGATGCATAAGTGAATCCACAAACAAAATGGCTTTTAAAACCAGGAACATGCAGTGTCCTTTTACTCATGATGTAGCTTTGATTTTCCAATACAGACAAATACTTGTACTTTTCAACATCGCAATAAATGCTTCTGAACAGATTTGAGGTTTACGTTTCCTGACACACTTGAAAAACAGAAATTTATTTTCCCCAAGATACACATATCCTCAGTCTTTGTTATCTGATGGACACTCTCTTGGCATAGCCACTCTTGTGTAACATTGCCTTTCAAACGCTCTTGCATCTGATGCTAGCTGTAGTGGGTTTTTGGAGCTTTCTCTCTAGATGCCGTTCAGCGGAGAAGTGTGTGGCACTTACACTCCCACACCATCTCCTAGGAAGTATCTCCTGTGCTCCAGTCTCCGAAGAGAGCAAGCCTCCTAGCTGAAGAGACATGAACATGACTCAGCCCCGGCAGGAGAATCAGCCCGTCTCTCCTGTGCGCAATCCTTTCTCCGACCACAAACTACTCTCTTCACTCTCATCACCTCTTCAAGCTCCTCCCCCAATCCCCAAACCAATCATATCACACCAGTAAGATAGGGAGACAAACAGACTTACACAAGGTTGACGTTGCTCACATAAAGACAAACAGGCTTACAAGTGATGGAGAAACCCTAACTCTGGGTCACTACAGCAGCACTAACAGCCGAGACCTCACATTCATCTGTCCTATGCCAGAGAGCTAGAAGAAGAACAACAATAATAATAATAATAATAAACATAAAGAGAACATACAAGCTCAATGCAGATATTGTCCATAATCTGTGAACCTAGAACCCCAGAGCTACAAGGCAAATGTGCTTTGGGCTCACACACCTGCAGATTCTGGGATGTTTTCTTGACTACTTGCATCATATTTATTCACACACATCGTTAACTAAGGTGCATGTTTTAGAGTATTTGCTAGTGGTTATTGGATTGTTGACATCTGCTTCTGACCCCTTTGGTTGTCAAGTTATTTTATGTCCATAGGATCCCCTTTTGCTAGACATTTTTCATCAATCACACCCTTCTCAGTATACAGTTGCATGAGAAACTTCACAAGTTTTTTAGCTTTCGGAATCCTGACTCCAGCTAGCCTAGCACTGATGACCATGCCTCTTTCAAAGTAGCTCAGGTTGCTCCACTTTCCTATTGTAATGTAGATTCACACTGAAACTGATCCATGAAGAAGTGCTCACTTGAGTTTATGCTGAACTTCAGTGTCATGTGTCTAATTTCTTTACAGGACCTGTAGTTCTATGTTGTTCCAGGAGTACACCTTCACAGGTGTAGGATGATTGAGCTGGCTGGGTGTGGAGTTTCTCCAGCAAGCCTATGCTCACTGGTCTACTGCACATATATACCAGCTTCTCTGGCTAGACGATGCTGGTTTACTCATTTCACCTGTGTTTGCATCCATACATGTTTCTCACTATGATGTGAACAGCGACATGTTCTGTGTACAGGGGGAGGACATGTGGTGTGAACAGTCCTGTTCTGTGTGGTATGCATTTCCTGGTATGTTGGTGCGAACTATGTCCTATCCTGCTTGGATCATTTACCATCTAGGGTCAGTTAGGTCCACAGTTTCCAGCATGGGGCCATCCCTATTGGAACGATAGCCCCACTTGCAGGCAGGACTCCTGGGGTAAGTTGCCTTGTGAGAGTCCTTGTCGCAGACTCGCGGGCTTAAGTGTCTTGGCAAAAATATGAACCAATACCTCATATCGTATCTATTCCATCTGTTTATGTGTGCAGGTGCGGGTATGCTAAGTGAGCGTTTGGGGCATTTGTCAGACATTGTATATGTCTGCCCATAAGTCCAATTTGCAGTTCACTATCTCTTGGTGTTCAGTGTGTGCATTTGCGTGAAGATTTCTGCTTCCATAGTGGATGTGACAATGGCTTTCAGTATATAGCCTGGACAAATTTCATGCTGAAGGTGTGCAAGAGATAAGCAGGGTGACAAATGAAATAAATATCAATAATAATCTGCAACCATTTAGATTAGAGGGATGCAATGGACATTTGTGCCCCTTCTATCAATCCTACCATGTGTTTAAATCCCTCTAAAATTCTGTCCCCTCTGGGCGGTGGCTCTCTGCTTGAAGCTGCTGCTATTGAAGCCAAGTACCTAGATAGAGGCTTTTCATGGGTGAGTAGAGATGAGCGAACGTACTCGTCCGAGCTTGATACTCGTTCGAGTATTAGCGTGTTCGAGATGCTCGTTACTCGTAACGAGTACCACGCGATGTTCGGGTTACTTTCACTTTCATCTCTGAGACGTTAGCGCGCTTTTCTGGCTAATTGAAAGACAGGGAAGGCATTACAACTTCCCCCTGCGACATTCAAGCCCTATACCACCCCCCTGCAGTGAGTGGCTGGCGAGATCAGGTGTCACCTGAGTATAAAAATCGGCCCCTCCCGCGGCTCGCAACAGATGCGTTCTGACATAGAGGAGGGAAAGTGGTATCTTGGTGGAGCTGCTATAGGGAGAGTGTTAGGAGTAATTTAGGCTTCAAGAACCCCAACGGTCCTTCTTAGGGCCACATCTAACCGTGTGCAGTACTGTGGAGGCTGCTTTTTGCAGTGTTGCACATTTTTTTTTTTTTTGTATATCGGCCGTGCAGAGCATTGCGCCCTGCAGTAATACTCCAGGGCCAGAAGCGCTTAGGCAGGGACAGAAGACATATTGATTGAATATAGGCAGTGGGCCTTTGCAAAATCTATTTGAGCTGCCTGTGACTGTCCTCAGTGTTCTGGGTCTGTGCTGGGTGTAGTAGTTCTCCAAATTCATACGCAGCCAGCTAAGTGTTACAGCAGGCTTGCGCAAAATTATTTCCTGGCTCTGTCTGGGCTGTGAAATCACCGCTGTATTGCAGTTCACAGTGCAACACTCTGCAGTTCTTTGACATACTCCAGGGCCAGAAGCGCTTAGGCAGGGACAGAAGACATATTGATTGAATATAGGCAGTGGGCCTTTGCAAAAGAATTTGGGGAAAAAAATCTATTTGGGCTGCCTGTGACTGTCCTCAGTGTTCTGGGTCTCTCCTGGGTGTAGTAGTTCTCCAAATTCATACGCAGCCAGCTAAGTGTTACAGCAGGCTTGCGCAAAATTATTTCCTGGCGTTCCGTAAGCGAAGTCAGCCTCCAACCACAGGCCAATAAACGGCACATTTAATTACAGCGTTCTGTTTCTGCACTACTGGTAATACAGCATGCTGAGGGGTAGGGGTAGGCCTAGAGGACGTGTACGCGGGCGAGGACGCGGAGGCCCAAATCAGGGTGTGGGCACAGGCCGAGCCAGTGCGGTGGCAAGGGGTAGAGGCAGGGCCAGAACGAATAATCCACCAACTGTTTCCCAAAGCGCCCCCTCGCGCCATGCCACCCTGCAGAGGTCAAGGTGCTCTACGGTGTTGCAGTTTTTCACAGAGACGCCTGACGACCGACGAACAGTGGTGTGCAACCTTTGTCGCGCCAAGATCAGCTGGGGAGGCACCACCACCAGCATGCGCAGGAATATGATGGCCAAGCACCCCACAAGGTGGGCCGAAGGCCGTTCACCGCCTCCGGTTTGCACCACTGCCTCTCCCCCTGTGCCCCAACCTGCCACTGAGATCCAACCCCCCTCTGAGGACACAGGCACTACCGTCTCCTGGCCTGCACCCACACCCTCACCTCCGCTGTCCTCGGCCCCATCCAGCAATGTCTCTCAGAGCAGCGTCCAGACGTCGCTAGCGCCACTGTTTGAGCACGAGCGCAAGTACGCCGCCACGCACCCGCACGCTCAAGCGTTAAACGTGCACATTGCCAAATTGATCAGCCTGGAGATGCTGCCGTATAGGCTTGTGGAAACGGAGGCTTTCAAAAGCATGATGGCGGCGGCGGCCCCGCGCTACTCGGTTCCCAGTCGCCATTACTTTTCCCGATGTGCCGTCCCAGGCGTGCACGACCACGTCTCCCGCAACATTGTACGCGCCCTCACCAACGCGGTTACTGCCAAGGTCCACTTAACAACAGACACGTGGACAAGTACAGGCGGGCAGGGCCACTATATCTCCCTGACGGCACATTGGGTGAATTTAGTGCAGGCTGGGACAGAGTCAGAGCCTGGGACAGCTCACGTCCTACCCACCCCCCGAATTGCGTGCCCCAGCTCGGTGGTGGTATCTGCAACGGTGTATGCTTCCTCCACTAAACCACCCTCCTCCTCCTCCTACGCAACCTCTGTCTCGCAATCAAGATGTGTCAGCAGCAGCACGTCGCCAGCAGTTGGTGTCGCACGGCATGGCCGCACAGCGGTGGGCAAGCGTCAGCAGGCCGTGCTGAAACTACTCAGCTTAGGAGAGAAGAGTCAGATGGCCCACGAACTGCTGCAGGGTCTGACAGAGCAGACCGACCGCTGGCTTGCGCTGCTGAGCCTCCAACCGGGCATGGTCGTGTGTGACAACGGCCGTAACCTGGTGGCGGCTCTGCAGCTCGGCAGCCTCACGCACGTGCCATGCCTGGCCCATGTCTTTAATTTGGTGGTTCAGCGCTTTCTGAAAAGCTACCCACACATCTCATACCTGCTCGGAAAGGTGCGTCAGCGCACATTTCCGCAACTCCAAGACGGACGCTGCCACCCTGCGGACCCTGCAACATCGGTTTCATCTGCCAGTGCACCGATTGCTGTGCGACGTGCCCACACAGTGGAACTCTACGCTCCACATGTTGGCCAGGCTCTATGAGCAGCGTAGAGCTATTGCGGAATACCAACTCCAACATGGGCAGCGTAGTGGGAGTCAGCCTCCTCAATTATTTACAGAAGAGTGGGCCTGGTTGGCAGCCATCTGCCAGGTCCTTGGAAACTTTGAGGAGTCTACCCAGATGCTGAGCGGGGATGCTGCAATCATTAGCGTCACCATTCCTCTGCTATGCCTCTTGAGAAGTTCCCTGCAAAGCATAAAGGCAGACGCTTTGCACTCAGAAACGGAGGCGGGGGAAGACAGTATGTTGCTGGATAGTCAGAGCACCCTCATGTCTATATCTCAGCGTGTTGAGGAGGAGGAGGTGGAGGAGCATGAGGAGGAGGGGGAAGAGACAGCTTGGCCCACTACTGAGGGTACACATGCTGCTTGCCTGTCATCCTTTCAGCGTGTATGGCCAGAGGAGGAGGAGGAGGAGGATCCTGAAAGTGATCTTCCGAGTGAGGACAGCCATGTGTTGTGTACAGGTACCCTGGCACACATGGCTGACTTCATGTTAGGATGCCTTTCTCGTGACCCTCGCGTTACACGCATTCTGGCCACTATGGATTACTGGGTGTACACACTGCTCGACCCACGGTATAAGGAGAACCTTTCCACTCTCATTCCCGAAGAGGAAAGGGGTTCGAGAATGATGCTATACCACAGGGCGCTGGTGGACAAACTAATGGTAAACTTCCCATCCGACAGCGCTAGTGGCCGAAGGCGCATTTCCGCGGCCCAGGTAGCAGGGGAGGCGCAGAGATCAGGCAGCATGTACAGCGCAGGCAGGGGACCATTATCCAAGGCCTTTGCCAGCTTTCTGGCTCCCCAGCAAGACTGTGTCACCGGTCCCCAGTCAAGGCTGAGTTGGCGGGAGCACTGTAAAAGGATGGTGAGGGAGTACGTAGCCGATCGCACGACCGTCCTCGGTGACGCCTCTGCCCCCTACAACTACTGGGTGTCGAAGCTGGACACGTGGCCTGAACTCGCGCTGTATGCCCTGGAGGTGCTTGCTTGTCCTGCGTCTAGCGTCTTGTCAGAGAGTGTGTTTAGTGTGGCTGGGGGAATCATCACGGATAAGCGTACCCACCTGTCAATCGACAGTGCCGACAGGCTTACACTCATCAAGAAGAACAAAGCCTGGATTTCCCCAGACTTCTCCACCAGCGGACAGCAGCGATACCTAAACAATACGTAGGCTGCACCCGCGGATGGAAGCATCGTTCTCTATCACCATCCAAAACGGGGACCTTTTTGCTTCATCAATCTGTGTACAATATTCCTCCTCCTCCTCCTGCTCCTCCTCCTGAAACCTCACATAATCACGCCGAACGGGCAAATTTTCTTAGGCCCACAAGGCTCAGTCATATAATTTTTCTAAACAATTTTTATACGTTTCAATTAGAGATGAGCGAACACCAAAATGTTCGGGTGTTCGTTATTCGGCACGAACTTCCCGCGATGCTCGAGGGTTCGTTTCGAACAACGAACCCCATTGAAGTCAATGGGCGACCAGAGCATTTTTGTATTTCGCCGATGCTCGCTAAGGTTTTCATGTGTGAAAATCTGGGCAATTCAACAAAGTGATGGGAATGACACAGAAACGGATAGGGCAGGCGAGGGGCTACATGTTGGGCTGCATCTCAAGTTCACAGGTCCCACTATTAAGCCACAATATCGGCAAGAGTGCCCCCCCCCCCTCCCAACAACTTTTACTTCTGAAAAGCCCTCATTAGCATGGCATACCTTTGCTAAGCACCACACTAGCTACAACAAAGCACAATCACTGCCTGGATGACACTCCACTGCCACTTCTCCTGGGTTACATGCTGCCCAACCGCCCCCCCCTCCCCCCCACAGCGCACACCAAAGTGTCCCTGCGCAGCCTTCAGCTGCCCTCATGCCACGCCACACTCATGTCTATTTAGAAGTGCGTCTGCCATGAGGAGAAACCGCAGGCACACACTGCAGAGGGTTGGCACAGCTAGGCAGCGACCCTCTTTAATAGGGGCGGGGCGATAGCCCACAATGCTGTACAGAAACAATGAGAAATAGAATCCTGTGCCACCGCCATCAGGAGCTGCACACGTGGGCATAGCAATGGGGAAGCTATGTGCCACACACTATTCATTCTGTCAAGGTGTCTGCATGCCCCAGTCAGACTGGTAATATGCACCTTAACAGTAACCCCGTTGGTGGTAATGTGGTGGTGACTGCGGACCTAGTAGCACGGTTGTATTTTGTTGGTTTTCGGAATGTGGCCAGGATTAAGTGGGCCGTGGCGGGGGGATGGTGTGGGGGCTCTCTTGTTGTGTCGGTAAAGGTGAAATTCTTGGACTGCCACCAGACGAACCAATGCAAAGGCATTTGCCAACAATGTTTTCCCTGTTGGAGGAGGAGGGGGATGTTTTTGAGGCACTACGTGTCCTCTCCACGTGTCCGTGGTTATATGCACCTTAACAGTAACCGCGTTGGTGGTAATGTGGTGGTGACTGCGGACCTAGTAGCACGGTTGTATTTTGTTGGTTTTCGAAATGTGGCCAGGATTAAGTGGGCCGTGCCGGGGGGATGGTGTGGGGGCTCTCTTGTTGTGTCGGTAAAGGTGAAATTCTTGGACTGCCACCAGACGAACCAATGCAAAGGCATTTGCCAACAATGTTTTCCCTGTTGGAGGAGGAGGGGGATGTTTTTGAGGCACTACGTGTCCTCTCCACGTGTCCGTGGTTATATGCACCTTAACAGTAACCGCGTTGGTGGTAATGTGGTCGTGACTGCGGACCTAGTAGCACGGTTGTATTTTGTTGGTTTTCGGAATGTGGCCAGGATTAAGTGGGCCGTGGCGGGGGGATGGTGTGGGGGCTCTCTTGTTGTGTCGGTAAAGGTGAAATTCTTGGACTGCCACCAGATGAACCAATGCAAAGGCATTTGCCAACAATGTTTTCCCTGTTGGAGGAGGAGGGGGATGTTTTTGAGGCACTACGTGTCCTCTCCACGTGTCCGTTCCATGTCAGCAATAGTAGCACTCAGGACAGGCCCCATTAACAATTCTGAAGCAGCAGTATAGCGGGAGCGCAGTCTTCGTTCCATGTAAGCAATAGTAGCACTCAGGACAGGCCCCATTAACAATTCTGAAGCAGCAGTATAGCGGGAGCGCAGTCTTCGTTCCATGTAAGCAATAGTAGCACTCAGGACAGGCCCCATTAACAATTCTGAAGCAGCAGTATAGCGGGAGCGCAGTCTTCGTTCCATTTCAGTAGCCTTAGTATAGCGAAGGCACAAGTTACATTTATGTAGCTAAACTGTAGGCCAACCCCACACACCTTTCTGTACCATGAGTGCAGGCGAAGAACATAGAAATTACTATGATTACACTGTAGGTGAGGGCCCCAAAAAATTGGTGTACCAACAGTACTAATGTACCTCAGTAAAAATTGGCCATGCCCAACCAAGATGGCAGGTGAATCGCTTTGGTTAATGTGGCTTAAGTGGTAACTAGGCCTGGAGGCAGCCCAGTGTAACGAAAAATTGGTTCAAGTTAAAGTTCCAACGCTTTTAAGCGCATTGAAACTTATAAAAATTGTTCTGAAAAATTATTTGAGTGAGCCTTGTGGCCCTAAGAAAAATTGCCCGTTCAGCGTGATTACGCGAGGTTTCAGGAGGAGGAGCAGGAGGAGGAGGAGGAGGAATATTAGACACAGATTGATGAAGCAGAAATGTCCCCGTTTTGGATGGTGAGAGAGAACGTAGCTTCCATCCGCGGGTGCAGCCTACGTATTGCTTACGTATCGCTGCTGTCCGCTGGTGGAGAACAGAAGTCTGGGGAAATCCAGCCTTTGTTCATCTTAATGAGTGTTAGCCTGTCGGCACTGTCGGTTGACAAGCGGCTACGCTTATCTGTGATGATTCCCCCAGCCGCACTAAACACCCTCTCCGACAAGACGCTAGCCGCAGGACAAGCAAGCACCTCCAGGGCATACAGCGCTAGTTCAGGCCACGTGTCCAGCTTCGACACCCAGTAGTTGTAGGGGGCAGAGGCGTCACCAAGGATGGTCGTGCGATCCGCTACGTACTCCCTCACCATCCTTTTACAGTGCTCCCGCCGACTCAGCCGTGACTGGGGAGCGGTGACACAGTCTTGGTGGGGAGCCATAAAGCTGGCCAGGCCCTTAAAGACTGTTGCACTGCCTGGGATGTACATGCTGCTCGATCTACGCACATCCCCTGCTACCTTGCCCTCGGTACTGCGCCTTCTGCCACTAGCGCTGTCGGCTGGGAATTTTACCATCAGCTTGTCCGCAAGGGTCCTGTGGTATAGCAACACTCTCGAACCCCTTTCCTCTTCGGGAATCAGAGTGGGCAGGTTCTCCTTATACCGTGGATCGAGCAGTGTGTACACCCAGTAATCCGTCGTGGCCAGAATGCGTGCAACGCGAGGGTCACGAGAAAGGCATCCTAACATGAAGTCAGCCATGTGTGCCAGGGTACCTGTACGCAACACATGGCTGTCGTCACTAGGAAGATCACTTTCAGGATCCTCCTCCTCCTCCTCCTCCTCCTCGTCAGGCCATACACGCTGAAAGGATGACAGGCAATCAGCCGGTGTACCGTCAGCAACGGCCCAAGCTGTCTCTTCCCCCTCCTCCTCATCCTCCTCATGCTCCTCCTCCTCCTCCTGTACGCGCTGAGAAATAGACAGGAGGGTGCCCTGACTATCCAGCGGCATACTGTCTTCCCCCGCCCCCGTTTCCGAGCGCAAAGCAGCTGCCTTTATGGTTTGCAGGGAATTTCTCAAGATGCATAGCAGAGGAATGGTGACGCTAATGATTGTAGCATCGCCGCTCTCCACCTGGGTAGACTCCTCAAAATTACCAAGGACATGGCAGATGTCTGCCAACCAGGCCCACTCTTCTGAAAGGAATTGAGGAGGCTGACTCCCACTGCGCCGCCCATGTTGGAGTTGGTATTCGACTATAGCTCTACGTTGTTCATAGAGCCTGGCCAACATGTGGAGCGTAGAGTTCCACCGTGTGGGCACGTCGCACAGCAGTCGGTGCACTGGCAGCTTAAAGTGATGTTGCAGGGTGCGCAGGGTGGCAGCGTCCGTGTGGGACTTGCGGAAATGTGCGCAGAGCCGGCGCGCCTTTACGAGCAGGTCTGACAAGCGTGGGTAGCTTTTCAGAAACCGCTGAACCACCAAATTAAAGACGTGGGCCAGGCATGGCACGTGCGTGAGGCTGCCGAGCTGCAGAGCCGCCACCAGGTTACGCCCGTTGTCACACACGACCATGCCCGGTTGGAGGCTCAGCGGCGCAAGCCAGCGGTCGGTCTGCTGTGTCAGACCCTGCAGCAGTTCGTGGGCCGTGTGCCTCTTATCGCCTAAGCTGAGTAGTTTCAGCACGGCCTGCTGACGCTTGCCCACCGCTGTGCTGCCACACCGCACGACACCGACTGCTGGCGACATGCTGCTGCTAACACATCTTGATTGCGAGACAGAGGAGGAGGAGGAGGGTGCTTTAGTGGAGGAAGCATACACCTCCGCAGATACCAGCACCGAGCTGGGGCCCGCAATTCTGGGGGTGGGTAGGACGTGAGCGGTCCCAGGCTCTGACTCTGTCCCAGCCTCCACTAAATTCACCCAATGTGCCGTCAGGGAGATGTAGTGGCCCTGCCCGCCTGTGCTTGTCCACGTGTCCGTAGTTAAGTGGACCGTGGCAGTAACCGCGTTGGTGAGGGCGCGCACAATGTTGCGGGAGACGTGGTCGCGCAGGGCTGGGACGGCACATCGGGAAAAGTAGTGGCGACTGGGAACTGAGTAGCGCGGGGCCGCCGCCTCCATGATACTTTTGAAGGACTCCGTTTCCACAACCCTATACGGCAGCATCTCAAGGCTGATGAATTTTGCTATGCGGACGGTTAACGTTTGAGCGTGCGGGTGCGTGGCGGCGTACTTGCGCTTGCGCTCCAACAGTTGCGCAAGCGACGGCTGGACGGTGCGCTGAACTACACTGCTGGATGGGGCCGAGGACAGCGGAGGTGAGGGTGTGGGTGCAGGCCAGGAGACGGTAGTGCCTGTGTCCTGAGAGGGGGGTTGCATCTCTGTGGCAGGTTGGGGCACAGGGGGAGAGGCAGGGGTGCAAACTGGAGGCGCTGAACGGCCTTCGTCCCACCTTGCGGGGTGCTTGGCCATCATATGTCTGCGCATGGTGGTGGTGGTGAGGCTGTTGGTGTTGGCTCCCCGGCTGAGCTTTGCGCGACAAAGGTTGCACACCACTGTTCGTCGGTCGTCAGGCGTCTCTGTGAAAAACTGCCAGACCTTAGAGCACCTCGGCCTCTGCAGGGTGGCATGGCGCGAGGGGGCGCTTTGGGAAACACTTGGTGGATTATTCGGTCTGGCACTGCCTCTACCCCTGGCCACCGCACTGCCTCTTGCAACCTGCCCTGCTGATGCCCTTGACTCCCCCTCTGAAGACCTGTCCTCCTGAGTAAGCGTTGCACACCAGGTGGGGTCAGTCACCTCATCGTCCTGCTGCTCTTCCTCCGAATCCTCTGTGCGCTGCTCCCTCGGACTTACTGCCCTTACTACTACCTCACTGCAAGACAACTGTGTCTGATCGTCATCGTCCTCCTCACCCACAGAAAGTTGTTGAGACAGTTGGCGGAAGTCCCCAGCCTCTTCCCCCGGACCCCGGGAACTTTCGAATGGTTGGGCATCAGTGACGATAAACTCCTCTGGTGGGAGAGGAACCGCTGCTGCCCAATCTAAGCAGGGGCCCGAGAACAGTTCCTGGGAGTGTTCCCGCTCCTGAGCAGGTGTTATTGTAGTGGAGTGAGGAGGCTGGGAGGAAGGAGGAGCAGCAGACAGAGGATTCGGATTGGCAGCAGTGGACGGCGCAGAACTGCGGGTAGACGATAGGTTGCTCGAAGCACTTTCTGCCATCCAGGACAGGACCTGCTCACACTGCTCATTTTCTAATAACCGTCTCCCGCGTGGACCCATTAATTGGGCGATGAATGTGGGGGCGCCAGAAACGTGCCTCTCTCCTAATCGCGCAGCAGTCGGCTGCGACACACCGGGATCAGGAGCTCGGGCTGTGCCCACACCCTGACTTGGCCCTCCGCGTCCTCGGCCGCGTCCACGTCCTCTAGGCCTACCCCTACCCCTCAGCATGCTGTATTACCAGTGATTTGATTTCACAGGCAGGAAATAAATTGGCGCAAGACTGCAGGCCAAATATAATTTTTGCCCTTTTTGGAAAACGAAAGGCCCCACTGCCTCTAGTGAATGAATTATCTAAGTTTAATAACTGTGCTGTGTCCCTGCTTATGTGTCACAGAACGTGAGGGTAGCAGAGTTATTATAACTCTTGGAGAGCAGGTATTTTTTTCCCAATTAAGGAAAGCAAATGGCGAAGCCAGCAGTAAAGCGTAGCTGGGTGCGTCTGATTTAGCAATGTTGTTCACGCAGCTCACACGTCTCCACCGCCCTTAGGACGGACAGAGGCTGGACAAATAGATTTGTTTTCAGTTTTTTTCCACCAAAAGGCAGCACTGCGTATATTCAATGAACATGAGAAGTTTAATAACTGTGCTGTGTCCCTGCTTATGTGTCACAGAACGTGAGGGTAGCAGAGTTATTATAACTCTTGGAGAGCAGGTATTTTTTTCCCAATTAAGGAAAGCAAATGGCGAAGCCAGCAGTAAAGCGTAGCTGGGTGTGTCTGATTTAGCAATGTTGTTCACGCAGCTCACACGTCTCCACCGCCCTTAGGACGGACAGAGGCTGGACAAATAGATTTGTTTTCAGTTTTTTTCCACCAAAAGGCAGCACTGCGTATATTCAATGAACATGAGAAGTTTAATAACTGTGCTGTGTCCCTGCTTATGTGTCACAGAACGTGAGGGTAGCAGAGTTATTATAACTCTTGGAGAGCAGGTATTTTTTTCCCAATTAAGGAAAGCAAATGGCGAAGCCAGCAGTAAAGCGTAGCTGGGTGCGTCTGATTTAGCAATGTTGTTCACGCAGCTCACACGTCTCCACCGCCCTTAGGACGGACAGAGGCTGGACAAATAGATTTGTTTTCAGTTTTTTTCCACCAAAAGGCAGCACTGCGTATATTCAATGAACATGAGAAGTTTAATAACTGTGCTGTGTCCCTGCTTATGTGTCACAGAACGTGAGGGTAGCAGAGTTATTATAACTCTTGGAGAGCAGGTATTTTTTTCCCAATTAAGGAAAGCAAATGGCGAAGCCAGCAGTAAAGCGTAGCTGGGTGCGTCTGATTTAGCAATGTTGTTCACGCAGCTCACACGTCTCCACCGCCCTTAGGACGGACAGAGGCTGGACAAATAGATTTGTTTTCAGTTTTTTTCCACCAAAAGGCAGCACTGCGTATATTCAATGAACATGAGAAGTTTAATAACTGTGCTGTGTCCCTGCTTATGTGTCACAGAACGTGAGGGTAGCAGAGTTATTATAACTCTTGGAGAGCAGGTATTTTTTTCCCAATTAAGGAAAGCAAATGGCGAAGCCAGCAGTAAAGCGTAGCTGGGTGCGTCTGATTTAGCAATGTTGTTCATGCAGCTCACACGTCTCCACCGCCCTTAGGACGGACAGAGGCTGGACAAATAGATTTGTTTTCAGTTTTTTTCCACCAAAAGGCAGCACTGCGTATATTCAATGAACATGAGAAGTTTAATAACTGTGCTGTGTCCCTGCTTATGTGTCACAGAACGTGAGGGTAGCAGAGTTATTATAACTCTTGGAGAGCAGGTATTTTTTTCCCAATTAAGGAAAGCAAATGGCGAAGCCAGCAGTAAAGCGTAGCTGGGTGCGTCTGATTTAGCAATGTTGTTCACGCAGCTCACACGTCTCCACCGCCCTTAGGACGGACAGAGGCTGGACAAATAGATTTGTTTTCAGTTTTTTTCCACCAAAAGGCAGCACTGCGTATATTCAATGAACATGAGAAGTTTAATAACTGTGCTGTGTCCCTGCTTATGTGTCACAGAACGTGAGGGTAGCAGAGTTATTATAACTCTGGCAGAGCAGGTATTTTTTTCCCAATTAAGGAAAGCAAATGGCGAAGCCAGCAGTAAAGCGTAGCTGGGTGCGTCTGATTTAGCAATGTTTTTCACGCAGCTCACACGTGTCCACAGCCCTTAGGACGGACAGAGGCTGGACAAATAGATTTGTTTTCAGTTTCTTGGCACCAAAAGGCAGCACTGCGTATATTCAATGAATAACAACTGTGTTGTCGCCCTGCCTATACAATTCTTTCCCTGCAGTATCAATGGAGGGTGCAATGGTCTGCAGAGGCGATTTTGAGAAGCAAAAAAAAATGCAGCACAGCTAACAGCAGCCTGGACAGTACTGCACACGGATAAATATGGCCCTAGAAAGGACCGTTGAGGTTCTTGAAGGCTACACTCACTCCTAACACTCTCCCTGCCTATGCAGCACTTCTGTCCCTAATGCCAGGTGCAACGGTCTGCAGAGGCGATTTTGAGAAAGTCTGACTGGGGCATGCAGTGTGGGCCAAAGCCCACCTGCATTAAACATGACATTACCTCAGCTGTGATGGGCAATGCAATGGGATATATTTATGTACCGCCGGTGGCTTCCTGGCACCCACCCATGCTGTCGGTCCACACGGAGTTGTAACTGCATGTGTCAACTTCTAAAGAACCCCAGTCTGACTGGGGCATGCAGTGTGGGCCGAAGCCCACCTGCATTAAACATGACATTACCTCAGCTGTGATGGGCACTGCAATGGGATACATTTATGTACAGCCGGTGGGTTCCAGGGAGCCACCCATGCTGTGGGTGCACACGGAATTCCCATTGCGGAGTTGTAGCTGCCTGTGACTATTTATAAAAAAACGCGGTCTGACTGGGGCATGCAGACACCTTGACAGAATGAATAGTGTGTGGCACATACGTTCCCCATTGCTATGCCCACTTGTGCAGCTCCAGATGGAGGTGGCACAGGGTTGGATTTCTCATTGCTTCTGTACAGCATTGTGGACTATCGCCCTGCCCCTTTTAAAGAGGGTCGCTGCCTAGCCGTGCCAACCCTCTGCAGTGTGTGCCTGCTTTTCCTCTGGCAGACGCACTTATAAATAGACATGAGGGTGGCGTGGCATGAGGGCAGCTGAAGGCTGGGCAGGGACAGTTTGGTGTGCGCTGTGGACACTGGGTCGTGGGGGGGGGGGTGGGCAGCATGTAACCCAGGAGAAGTGGCAGCGGAGTGTCATGCAGGCAGTGATTGTGCTTTGTTGGAGGTAGTGTGGTGCTTAGCTAAGGTATGCATTGCTAATGAGGGCTTTTCAGAAGTAAAAGTTGTTGGGAGGGGGGGCACTCTTGCCGCTATTGTGGCTTAATAGTGGGACCTGGGAACTTGAGATGCAGCCCAACATGTAGCCCCTCGCCTGCCCTATCTGTTGCTGTGTCGTTCCCATCACTTTCTTGAATTGCCCAGATTTTCACAAACGAAAACCTTAGCGAGCATCGGCGATATACAAAAATGCTCGGGTCGCCCATTGACTTCAATGGGGTTTGTTAGTCGAAACGAACCCTCGAGCATCGCGAAAAGTTCGTCTCGAGTAACGAGCACCCGAGCATTTTGGTGCTCGCTCATCTCTATGGGTGAGTGAAGGGGTAGAATGTATTTAGACGCACTCATTTACAGATATATACAGAGATCTATGTGGTTACACTAAACTGAGCTAGCAATATAAGCGTTCCTCATTCAGAAATAAGAAAACGCCCCTACACATAACTTAGAAAGCAGAAAGAGCTATTTTTTAATTATAAATATAGAGTGAATGAAAACTAATGACATTTATAAAAGTGGGAAGAGATGAAAAAATTTAGTACGAAATAAGTATACAGCTGCAAATAGTGCATACTACCTATCAATTTATGCCTAGCATAAGAGTAGAGCTCTCCAGAATAATAGACAAAGCACTAAACTGATGCAGTGATATCAAATTCATCTTTGTAGGAAACCTGACTCATTAGCTTTATTGTAATATAGCACATGTTGTTTCTTTGGCATTTAAAATTACTTACTTATATACTTCCTAAAATATGATATACAATTTCCTGGCTGAGCTTTATAAAGTTTAAATTCAATTTTTACATTTTTAAGTATTTCAGTCCTTAGAGATTTTCTGAACAAAGCCTGCACATAGAATACCCAGGAAGAGACAGTAGAAATGGATACCTCCATACACTTTGTTGGCCTCAAGCTTATAATAATGTTTGAAGCATTTAAAATAATGTACTTTCAAAAGTTCGCTTTTTCCCCCCAATAATCTCCAAATACTAGTATATTCCTAAAGCAATATAATCCTTTCTTATACACAATTTGAAATACTATCAGTACTTTTTGCAGAGGTAAGAAAGTTCTAACTATTTTGCTATGCATGATGGAGGAGATCCTGCTTTAGAGAGGTATTCCGGTTCTTTGGATAAAGAAAGTTTACAGAATTGTCCAATGTACATTCCATATTACTTTCTCATGATCTTTAAGATCTCTGCTTGCAGTCCTTCATTAGGAACCTCTACAGTAGCATAAGTTGGATACTGATGACATACAGTTGTAATATCACCTGTAACACGTCCGTAATACAGATCCATCTGAAGCCAGCCTTAGAGCTTAAGCACATGAGCGTGTTTTTCCCCTGTTATGCGGTTGTGATAATCACGGCCGCATAACGGGACAAATGAAACCACTGATTTCACTTGATTTCAGTAGTTTCGTTTTCACTATTGGGATTCTCGTCTGTTAATATTAACTACTTTCAGGATAGATAGGGCATGTCTAAACTTTTCTCGGCTGAAGTATTAATAGCCGAGAAAAATATAGTGAAAACGAAACCACTGAAATCCATCGGAATCAATGGTTTCATTTTGTCCCGTTACACGAATATGATTATCACAGCCACATAATGGGAGAAAACACATCCATAACGGGACAAAACGCAGCCAATGTTTTCAATTGATTTCAATGGTTTTGTTTTCACTATTGGGATTAATAGTTCGGGCAAGAAAAGATAGGGCTGGACCTGTCTTCCCGCATATTTTTTTCAAATTCCTGCAGTATGGCGCAGATTCTGAAAACACCGAGATGGTAGAGGCGAGCTTAGTTGTGCATACGGCCATGTGAAACCGCCCTTAGACTGTATTTGCTTTTTGGAACAAGATCGCGCTTATAAAACTGCAATTTTCCCTATGATTGTGATACATATTGAAAGAAAAATTCATTGCATCACCACTAGAGATGAGCGAACGTACTCGTCCGAGCTTGATACTCATTCGAGTATTAGCGTGTACGAGATGCTCGTTACTCGAGACGAGTACCACGCGATGTTCGAGTTACTTTCATTTTCATCTCTGAGACGATAGCGCGCTTTTCTGGCCAATAGAAAGACAGGGAAGGCATTACAACTTCCCCCTGCGACGTTCAAGCCCTATACCACCCCCCTGCAGTGAGTGGCTGGCGAGATCAGGTGTCACCCGAGTATATAAATCGGCCCCTCCCGCGGCTCGCCACAGATGCATTCTGACATAGTTCAGGGAAAGTGCTGCTGCTGCCGGAGCTGCTATAGGGAGAGCGTTAGGAGTTATTTTAGGCTTCAAGAACCCCAACAGTCCTTCTTAGGGCCACATCTAACTGTGTGCAGTAGTGTGGAGGCTACTTTTTGCAGTGTTGCACTTTTTTTTTTTTTTTTGTATATCGGCCGTGCAGAGCATTGCGTCCTGCAGTAATTTTACATTGTCCAGGGCCAGTAGTGGTGAGGCAGGGACAGAAGACATATTTAGTGTATATAGGCAGTGGGCCTTTCCAAAAACATTTGGGAAAAAAAATCTATTTGGGCTGCCTGTGACCGTCCTCTGTGTACTGGGTCTCTGCTGGGGGTAGTTGTCCTAATTCATACGCAGCCAGCTAAGTGTTACAGCAGGCTTGCACAAAATTCATTCCTGCCTCTGTGTTGCCTCTTACATCACCGCTGTATTCCTGTCCACAGTGAAACAGTCTGCAGTAATTTTACATTGTCCAGGGCCAGTAGTGGTGAGGCAGGGACAGAAGACATATTTAGTGTATATAGGCAGTGGGCCTTTCCAAAAACATTTGGGAAAAAAAATCTATTTGGGCTGCCTGTGACCGTCCTCTGTGTACTGGGTCTCTGCTGGGGGTAGTTGTCCTAATTCATACACAGCCAGCTAAGTGTTACAGCAGGCTTGCGCAAAATTCTTTCCTGCCTCTGCTGTGCGTTCCGTAAGCGAAGTCAGCCCCCAACCACAGGCCAATAAGCGGCACATTTAATTACAGCGTTCTGTTTCCGCACTACTGGTAATACACTATGCTGAGGGGTAGGGGTAGGCCTAGAGGACATGGACGCGGGCGAGGACGCGGAGGCCCAAGTCAGGGTGTGGGCACAGGCCGAGCTCCTGATCCAGGTGTATCGCAGCCGACTGCTGCGGGATTAGGAGAGAGGCACGCTTCTGGCGTCCCCACATTCATCTCACAATTAATGGGTCCACGCGGTAGACCTTTATTAGAAGATGAGCAGTGTGAGCAGGTCCTGTCGTGGATGGCAGAAAGTGCATCCAGCAATCTATCGACCACCCAGAGTTCTGCGCCGTCCACTGCTGCAACTCTGAATCCTCTGGCTGCTGCTCCTCCTTCCAGCCATCTCACTCTTTTACAATGACACATTCTGAGGAGCAGGCAAACTCCCAGGAACTGTTCTCGGGCCCCTGCCCAGAATGGCCAGCAATGGTTCCTCTCCCACCGGAGGAGTTTGTCGTGACCGATGCCCAACCTTTGGAAAGTTCCCGGGGTCCGGGGGATGAGGCTGGGGACTTCCGGCAACTGTCTCAAGAGCTTTCAGTGGGTGAGGAGGACGATGACGATGAGACACAGTTGTCTATCACTCAGGTAGTAGTAATTGGAGTAAGTCCGAGGGAGGAGCGCACAGAGGATTCGGAGGAAGAGCAGCAGGACGATGAGGTGACTGACCCCACCTGGTTTGCTACGCCTACTGAGGACAGGTCTTCAGAGGGGGAGGCAAGTGCAGCAGCAGGGCAGGTTGGAAGAGGCAGTGCGGTGGCCAGGGGTAGAGGCAGGGCCAGACCGAATAATCCACCAACTGTTTCCCAAAGCGCCCCCTTGCGCCATGCCACCCTGCAGAGGCCGAGGTGCTCAAAGGTCTGGCAGTTTTTCACTGACAGTGCAGACGACCGACGAACAGTGGTGTGCAACCTTTGTCTCGCCAAGATCAGCCGAGGAGCCACCACCACCACCAGCCTCACCACCACCAGCATGCGCAGACATATGATGGCCAAGCACCCCACAAGGTGGGACGAAGGCCGTTCACCGCCTCCGGTTTGCACCGCTGCCTCTCCCCCTGTGCCTCAACCAGCCACTGAGATCCAACCCCCCTCTAAGGACACAGGCACTACCATCTCCTGGCCTGCACCCACACCCTCACCTCCACTGTGCTCGGCCCCATCCACCAATGTCTGTCAGCGCACCGTCCAGCCGTCGCTAGCGCAAGTACGCCACCACGCACCCGCACGCTCAAGCGTTAAACGTCCACATGGCCAAATTTATCAGCCTGGAGATGCTGCCGTATAGGGTTGTGGAAACGGAGGCTTTCAAAGGTATGATGGCGGCGGCGGCCCCACGCTACTCTGTTCCCAGTCGCCACTACTTTTCCCGATGTGCCATCCCAGCCCTGCACGACCACGTCTCCCGCAACATTGTACGCGCCCTCACCAACGCGGTTACTGCCAAGGTCCACTTAACAACGGACACGTGGACAAGCACAGGCGGGCAGGGCCACTATATCTCCCTGACGGCACATTGGGTGAATTTAGTGGAGGCTGGGACAGAGTCAGAGCCTGGGACCGCTCACGTCCTACCCACCCCCAGAATTGCGGGCCCCAGCTCGGTGCTGGTATCTGCGGCGGTGTATGCTTCCTCCACTAAACCACCCTCCTCCCCCTCCTCCTCCTCCTCCTCTGTCTCGCAATCAAGATGTGTCAGCAGCAGCACGTCGCCAGCAGTCGGTGTCGCGCGGCGTGGCAGCACAGCGGTGGGCAAGCGTCATCAGGCCGTGCTGAAACTACTCAGCTTAGGAGAGAAGAGGCACACGGCCCACGAACTGCTACAGGGTCTGACAGAGCAGACCGACCGCTGGCTTGTGCCGCTGAGCCTCCAACCGGGCATGGTCGTATGTGACAATGGCCGTAACTTGGTGGCGGCTCTGCAGCTCGGCAGCCTCACGCACGTGCCATGCCTGGCCCACGTCTTTAATTTGGTGGTTCAGCGCTTTCTGAAAAGCTACCCACGCTTGTCAGACCTGCTCGGAAAGGTGCGCCTGCTCTGCGCACATTTCCGCAAGTCCCACACGGACGCTGCCACCCTGCAACATCGGTTTCATCTGCCAGTGCACCGACTGCTGTGCGACGTGCCCACACGGTGGAACTCTACGCTCCACATGTTGGCCAGGCTTTATGAGCAGCGTAGAGCTATAGTGGAATACCAACTCCAACATGGGCGGCGCAGTGGGAGTCAGCCTCCTCAATTCTTTACAGAAGAGTGGGCCTGGTTGGTAGACATCTGCCAGGTCCTTGGAAACTTTGAGGAGTCTACCCAGATGGTGAGCGGCGATGCTGCAATCATTAGCATCACCATTCCTCTGCTATGCCTCTTGAGAAGTTCCCTGCAAAGCATAAAGGCAGACGCTTTGCGCTCGGAAACAGAGCCGGGGGAAGACAGTATGTCGCTGGATAGTCAGAGCACCCTCCTGTCTATATCTCAGCGCGTTGAGGAGGAGGAGGAAGAGCATGAGTAGGATGAGGAGGAGGGGGAAGAGACAGCTTGGGTACCCATGCTGCTTGCCTGTCATCCTTTCAGCATGTATGGCCTGAGGAGGAGGAGGAGGATCCTGAAAGTGATCTTCCTAGTGCGGACAGCCATGTGTTGCGTACAGATACCCTGGCACACATGGCTGACTTCATGTTAGGATGACTTTCTCGTGACCCTCGCGTTACACGCATTCTGGCCACTACGGATTACTGGGTGTACACACTGCTCGACCCACGGTATAAGGAGAACCTTTCCACTCTCATACCCGAAGAGGAAAGGGGTTCGAGAGTGATGCTATACCACAGGACCCTGGCAGACAAGCTGATGGTAAAATTCCCATCCGACAGCGCTAGTGGCCGAAGGCGCAGTTCCGAGGGCCGGGTAGCAGGGGAGGCGCAGAGATCAGGCAGCATGAACAGCACAGGCAGGGGAACACTCTCTAAGGCCTTTGACAGCTTTATGGCTCCCCAGCAAGACTGTGTCATCGCTCCCCAGTCACGGCTGAGTCGGCGGGAGCACTGTAAAAGGATGGTGAGGGAGTACATAGCCGATCGCACGACCGTCCTCTGTGACGCCTCTGCCCCCTACAACTACTGGGTGTCGAAGCTGGACACGTGTCCTGAACTCGCGCTGTATGACCTGGAGGTGCTTGCTTGTCCTGCGTCTAGCGTCTTGTCAGAGAGGGTGTTTGGTGCGGCTGGGGGAATCATCACGGATAAGCGTACCCGCCTGTCAACCGACAGTGCCGACAGGCTTACATTCATCAAGATGAACAAAGCCTGGATTTCCCCAGACTTCTCTTCTCCACCAGTGGACAGCAGCGATACCTAAACAATACGTAGGCTGCACCCGCGGATGGAAGCATTGTTCTCTATCACCATCAAAAACGTGGACCTTTTAGCTTCATCAATCTGTGTATAATATTCATCCTCCTCCTCCTGCTCCTCCTCCTGAAACCTGACGTAATCACGCCGAACGGGCAATTTTTCTTAGGCCCACAAGGCTCAGTCATATAATTTTTGTAAACAATTTTTATACGTTTCAATGCTCATTAAAGCGTTGAAACTTGCACCTGAACCAATTTTTATTTTAACTGGGCTGCCTCCAGGCCTAGTTACAAATTAAGCCACATTAACCAAAGCGATTAATGGGTTTCACCTGCCCTCTTGGTTGGGCATGGGCAATTTTTCTGAGGTACATTAGCACTGTTGGTACACCAATTTTTTGGGGCCCTCGCCTACAGTGTAATCCAATTAATTTTTAGCCCACCTGCATTAAAGCTGACGTTACATCAGCTGTGCTGGACACTGCAATGGGATATATTTATGTACCGACGGTGGGTTCCAGGGAGCCACCCATGCTGTGGGTCTACAGGGAGTTGTAACTGCATGTGTCTACTTCTAAAGAACCCCAGTCTGACTGGGGCATGCAGAGTGGGCCGAAGCCCACCTGCATTAAACATGACATTACCTCAGCTGTGATGGGCAATGCAATGGGATATATTTATGTACCGCCGGTGGCTTTCAGGCACCCACCCATGCTGTGGGTCCACAGGGAATTGTAACTGCATGTGTCCACTTCTAAAGAACCCCAGTCTGACTGGGGCATGCAGTGTGGGCCGAAGCCCACCTGCATTTAATCGGACGTTACCTCAGCTGTGATGGGCACTGCAATGGGATACATTTATGTACTGCCGGTGGGTTCTAGGGAGCCACCCATGCTGTGGGTGCACACGGAAATCCCATTGCGGAGTTGTATCTGCCTGTGACTATTTATAAAAAAACGAGTTCTGACTGAGGCATGCAGACACCTTGACAGAATGAATAGTGTGTGGCACATAGGTTCCCCATTGCTATGCCCACGTGTGCAGCTCCTGATGGCGGTGGCACAGGATTATATTTCTCATTGCTTCTGTACAGCATTGTGGGCTATCGCCCTGCCCCTTTTAAAGAGGGTCGCTGCCTAGCCGTGCCAACCCTCTGCAGTGTGTGCCTGCTGTTCCTCCTCATGGCAGACACACTTATAAATAGACATGAGGGTGGTGTGGCATGAGTGCAGCTGAAGGTAGCGCAGGGACACTTTGGTGTGCGCTGTGGACACTGGGTCGTGCTGGGGGGTTGGGCAGCATGTAACCCAGGAGAAGTGGCAGCGGAGTGTCATGCAGGCAGTGATTGTGCTTTGTTGGAGGTAGTGTGGTGCTTAGCTAAGGTATGCATTGCTAATGAGGGCTTTTCAGAAGTAAAAGTTGTTGGGAGGGGGGGGCCCACTCTTGCCGCTATTGTGGCTTAATAGTGGGACCTGGGAACTTGAGATGCAGCCCAACATGTAGCCCCTCGCCTGCCCTATCCGTTGCTGTGTCGTTCCCATCACTTTCTTGAATTGCCCAGATTTTCACAAATGAAAACCTTAGCGAGCATCGGCGATATACAAAAATGCTCGGGTCGCCCATTAACTTCAATGGGGTTCATTACTCGAAACGAACCCTCGAGCATCGCAATAATTTCATCCCGAGTAACGAGCACCTGAGCATTTTGGTGCTCGCTCATCTCTAATCACCACACAAGCAATTTCCGATGCAATTTTTTTACACGCATGAAAATCGCATGTAATTTCATTAGGAAAAATGAAAATCACATCGAACTCACATGAAACTTGCATCAGGATCTGAGTGAGGTGCAAGTTCTTTTGCTCACATAGAAAAGAATGGGTGGTATCTCCAAAAAAATAGAACATGCTACAGTTTTTCTATCTCTCTACATTGCTGCAAGATAAAAATCCCACATGTAAATATTGTCCCTGTAAATACAGCCTTGAGGCTCATTCTCATGGACGTCATTTTGACACATAGTAGGTGCATCAAAAAAAAATCTCATCTAAAAGAATCTATGGTTTCCTATGGGTTCTTTCAGATAAACAATTTTTTGATGCACCAGAAAAATTGCCTGTCAAAAGATAGGACATAGGTACGATTTTTTTGACGCCGATATTTCTCTCCGTCAATCTGGATTCCCTTCATCCCTGTGGCCGCCAGAACAATGAAGGGAATCCCTGCTTAGACTTGCTTCATTGTTTTGGCGACTGAGGGATTCTGGGACTGTGGCATAAGTGCACTGCAAGATGCCGCAGCCAACCAGTGGAGAATAGCTATGACTTGGTCATGGCTATTTTTCGTTCAGAAGATTTAACGCACTGATAGCCATGCAGTTTTAGTGTGGCTATTGGAGCGTTAAACTGACGCACCTGTGAAAGAGGCCGTAGGCCAACTTTACACGGGCAATGAAATCACGCGAGATTTGTGCGCTGCGAGATGAACAAATCTCTCGCAAATAAGAACCCCATCTTTTTTAATGGGGTCATACACATAAACAATGTTTTCTCATATGGCACCGCGATGCAATGCAGGAAAGGAATCGCAGCATGTTCTATCTTGTGTGTGCTCTCGCTTCATACCGCCCATTCTTTTCAATGGAGCAGGCGGCATTGCACCATGTCTATATTCAGTATAGAAAGAATGGAAAAGCCAACAGAAAAGAACTCCTTATGGGTTTTTTCTCTTAAAGAAAGCTGCCTTGGCAATGTTAGAAGAGATTTCAGAGAGACAGTTCAAAGTTCTCCATAGCAAGAATGCCATCTTTTGCATAGAAAGGTTGACTATTAGAGGCATGACTAGGCAGACACAAGAGCACATGCTATATTGGATGTTATATGTATTTTACCTTTTAAAGGGAGCAAACATTGCACAGCAGCTGCTAAAAAGCTTTGTTCTCTTTTTTTTTTGTTGTTTCCCAAACCCCTGATGTTAACAATCACAGCTATATGCTCAAGTCCAGAGCTGCAGGAGGACTTGATTGTAATAACTCAGTGCTATTTCTGTTCACATAGAAATGTACATTTTTGGTTGGGGAAAAATAATAAGAAGTAGGAGAGAGAACTTTCAGATATAAATGTTGTGACCATGTAATGGATTTTAAAAGTACTAGTTAACTTTAAAAGGACATGTAACCCCCACAATATAAAAAAATTAGACTTTCAGCTGTTTTTTTTTAAATAATTTTTTATTAAAGTTTCTCTATGAGACACATCACAACATTCACATCACAGTGAAAAACATAGACAATCAGCTTGATGACATCACCAAATGGCAGAATAATGGGACATATAGCTAAGACTGTAATAAACTCAAAGAAGGGTAGGTCCCCAATCATACTTATGGATAAAAATGTACTAGATCCTGTTGACAAGTGGTAATGACTTATTACTCAACCCGATACAGAACTGGGAAGAGATAATAAGGACCAATAATAAATGATACAGAGAGGGTGGGGGCGTGAGGGGGGGAAGGGAAGAGGTAGGGGCGAGGGGAGAGGGAGAATAGGGAAAGGGAGGAAAATAAATGAAGAGATAAGAGAAGGGAAAAGAGAGGGTGCACATGTCCGCCTAGAGTACAGGGGTCCCCCGATAGCCCTGAAGAGCAAGAGTCTTCTTACTAGGACTGAACTAAGAACTCTGACCTCCATAGAAAAGCCAACAGAGACCACGCCGGCTTCTCGTTAGCGAATCACTCAAGCCATGAGTAACGTTAATAGGTTCAAATCGCCGTCTCACTCCGTCCACCACTCGAGAAGCCGAAGATCTATATTTCATCTCCCAGACTACGCCATGGGATTCATATCTGGAGAAAATTGTCATGTGTGCCCCTAGACCAGCTGTATAGCTCTTCTAGGTTGTAGAATAAGTCTACTTTGTCTCTCCATTGGGTCCGGGTCGGGGGTATTTTTTGTAGCCATAGTGTTGGAATAAGGGCTTTAGCCGCATCAATCAGGAGAGTGACCAGTTCATGCTTTAGAGGGTGGAAGACTGTAGAAGGCCTCCAGAGGAAGAGAATCTCGGGAGTTAAGCTAAGGTTTGGGGGAATTTTTCCCAGTGCCCACCCAACGTCACGCCAAAAGGGATATAGTATTGGGCAGTCCCACCAAATATGACGTTATGAGCCTATTCCTCCATCACATCTCCAACATTTATTATGAACTGCAAGATTGTGGTCGTGTAGCCATTGCGGAGTCCTGCACCACCTCACCAAAAGCTTATAGTGCACCTCCTGTGACAGAGTGCAGGGGGACAATCCGTAGGCCGTTTTCAGAACAATTTCAATGTCTCTCTGTGAAAGAGAGATGTTCATCTCTCTCACCCAAGAGAAGAGGAAAGCAGGTTTATATAGTACTGTAGGGGAGATAAAGCATCTACGTAGGGACGCTTTTTTCCTGGAGGTGGAACCACTGTCTCCCATGGCCCTCTCAAAGAGAGAGAGGGGTCTAGTAGACTTGTATGTCCCCAGAAAATCTCCAAACACTCTAGTCACATAAGCCGACTGTAGGAAAGAGAGGGCTTGGGTTGGTGCAAGGCATTGAAAAGCGATCAGCGGGCTCTTATGAGCTAACAGTTGTAGGTCTTTAACAGTACTGTCTGTAAACACTGACCATAAGCCTGTTCTGCAAGGATCAGATGCACTGCCCATGAGTCTGTACAGTGTGCGCAAAGGGGTGATCGGGGACGGTTTATGTGCTAGAGCCTCTCGCAATCCGTCCCAGGTCTTGCAGGGCCCCCTCAGAAGGGGGTTGAATCCTTTGGATCCATAAGCATTTTTTTTAGGAAACCAAAGGTCCTCAAGGAGAGTAACTCCGTATGATTTTTCAGCTAGTAGATAGAGAAACCTATCTTTCACAGGCTTAACCAGCTACATCGAGTAGCCAAGTTGGGAAGCTAAATAAAAGTAATGAATGTATGGTAGGCCGATTCCACCCTCCAAGCTTCTCTTTATCATTAAGCTGTAAGCTAATCTATGTCTCCAAACGTAACCCTAAAAAGCTGACTTAAGAGCTTTGAAGACATTTGTGGGGAGGTAAATGGGAAGCATACAAATTGTATACAAAATTGTAGGGAGAACATAAGATTTCAAGATATTTTTCCTGCTAAACCTTGAAATAAAGGGTAAATTGTAAGAACGTAGGAGCTTCTTCCCCCTTGCAATAAGCGGAGTGAAATTAGATGCGTAAAGATCCTCAGCTCTTTTAGTTAGCTTTATACCTAAAAAAAAAATCTATCTCCGACTCTGACCAGAAGAAAGGAGAATTGGGTTTAATGATTTGACATCTGACTGAGGGTATAGAGATATTTAGCACTGTAGATTTGGAGAAATTAATTTTAAAGTTGGAAAGATCACCAAACTGTTCCAATAAGGAAGTAAGCCTGGGGAGGCCCATCTCGGGGGATGTTATTAAGAAAACTATATCGCCTGCAAAAACTGCAGTTGTGAGTGTTTGTTTACCCAGCTGCAGTCCCTGGATCTCGGGGTCTAGTCTAACACTCTGGAGAAGGGGCTCTAGCGCAAGAATAAAAAGAGTAAGTGAAAGCAGGCATCCGTGACGCGTGCCGTTCCTAATGTCAAAAGAGGGGGACAAAGTATTGTTAATTTTAAGTCTAGCATATGGCTCTGCATATAAGGAAAAAATTGTGGCCACAAAGACAGGAGGAATCTTTAAATGTAGCAGTACTGATTGCATGTATACCCAGTCCATCCTGTCAAATGCCTTTTTTGCATCAGTGCTTACCAATGCAAAGTGACTGGGTGAGCTGGGAGGCATGCAAAACCCTAAGGCAATTGTCCCTGCCCTCTCTCCACTTCATGAAGCATGTCTGTTTGGGGTTTATCAAATTGGGAATGAGGTCCTCTAATCTTTTAGCAAGTAACTTAGCCCACAGCTTAACATCTAAATTAATGAGGGAAATGGGCCTATAACTACCACAACTCTCTGGGTCTTTGTTCCCCTTTGGAATCAGTGTGATGTGCGCCTCTTGAGCCTGTCTAGGGAGAGGGTTTCCCTGGAGAAGGAAGTTAAAGGGGTTGTCTCGCGGCAGCAAGTGGGGTTATACACTTCTGTATTGCCATATTAATGCACTTTGTAATGTACATCGTGCATTAAATATGAGCTATACAGAAGTTATTCACTTACCTGCTCCGTTGCTAGCGTCTCCGTCTCCATGGCTCCGTCTAATTTTGATGTCTTCTGGCGTTTTTAGACGCGCTTGCGCAGTCCGTGCTTCTGCCTGGTGAATGGGGCCGCTTGTGCCGGAGAGCTGGTCACCGCGTTGTCATCGTAGCTCCGCCCCGTCACGTGTGCCGATTCCAGCCAATCAGGAAGGAGAAGAAAATCCACGGTGCACCATGGGAGAAGACCCGCGGTGCACCGTGGGAGAAGACCAGCGGCGCCATCTTTAAATGAAGAAAAGAAGAAGCTGCAGAACGCTGATGCAGGTAAGCACAATGCTATTTTTAAAAACTAACCTATGCTTTCTTTTTAACAGGGCAGAATGCGGGGGTAAGTGAAAAAAAAATGTTTCGATTTCGCCACGGGACAACCCCTTTAAGGAATTCAGTTAAACGGGGAACTAAAGACAAGCGAAAAGATTTGTAATATATAAGAGGAAGTTCATCAGGGCCAGGACTTTTGGGGGGGGGGGGGTGAAGAGTCCAAAAGTCTCTCCACCTCTGCTTCAGAAACAGGAGCTGTAAGGGAAGTCCCTCTTTCCTTATTCAGCTTAGGGAGGTTCAGATTTTCCAGGAAGGAATTAATCCGAGCCTCCGCCTCTAGTTTGATGACTGGAGTTGGTTGGTCTCTGAGATTATAAAGAGGAGAGTAGAATTTTTGGAATTCTTTGTCGATATCTAAAGTGGATGTGACCCTAGAACCCAAATGGGTCTTAATAGAAGTAATATGTTTTAACTTGTGCCTTTTTTATTAATGCAGGCATGAATTTGCTCCCTCGGTTCCCCTGAGCATAAACTACCTGTTTGAAATAAAGATGCTTTCTGTTAAATTTTGATTCTAGGCATGGCTTTAACTCCCTCCTCAGGGACAACAGCTTTTCGGGATTATCTCTGGGAGAGTTTAGCTACATCTTCAAGTTTAGCTAGCTGTGGTAATTTCTCATCAATTTTTTTCTGATCCTAGAGCCCAAGGCGATCAGAAGGCCTCTCACAAATGCCTTATGGTGTCCCAGACAACAGGTGTTGCTTGTCCTTTAGAAGAATGTAACTGAAAGAATTCCTCTATATGTTTTTTTAAGATGGGTTTTGTCTTCCTGTGAATCTAAGAGAGAAGCATTTAGTCGCCATGTCCACTCCGGAGAAGTAACTTGGAAAGGTTGGAGGTCAACATGTAGGGGTGCATTGTCAGAGATTGTAATGGGGTCTATGTTAGCCTTCCCCAAGGCCGCCAGCAGAGATGTAGAAATGAAAATGTAATCAAGTCTCTGAAAAGAGGAGTGGACTTGGGAGAAAAAGGTGTAGTCTTTAACGGAGGGGGAAAGGAAATGCCAAGCGTCCATGACATTCAGCTCCTGTAGGCAGTGAATTAATTTCTTACGTTTCACCTGCGAGACATGGGAGCGACCTACTGAAGAATTTAACATGGGATTAAGAGTGACATTGAAATCGCCTCCAAGCAAGATAGGGCCTACTGCAAAATGTCTGAGTGAGTCCAGTTGCTTGACCAGCCAGGAAACCTGATTGGAATTTGGGGCGTACAAGTTAGCTAAGGTTATCTTAACGTTGTTGATGGATCCTCTCAAAAAGAGGACCCTACCCTCTTTGTCAGAGTATTGGAAGTCACAGCAAAAAGTAATAGGCTTGTTCTGTCTTCTTACACTTTCACACGGTGTGCAGTCCGACATTCAGTTTAACCATTTCTGTCTTCCAAATAAACAAACTGTTCTTCTTAATCTGACAGGTTTATTGGTTAACAGATTGTAGCATACAAGCGTGCATTCGATGCGATTGGGCTTGTGATAATGTGCGATTGTGGTAAAACTATAAGAATACAGATAATTGACATTAGTATGATGCATAGGAAGCACGCATAACATACATAACAGCAACATGGAGGTACATGGTAAAATGGCTGCTACACATTGTATTGTATAGCTAACTAAACAGTTATAACTCCCTGAGTAACAACACAACTGACCACTAAACAGCTCTGCATAACATACTGTCTCAGAAACAAAGGTAGCTTTCTTACCAGATATACTTTTACAAGGATAGTGGATCTTAAAGAGGAGGGTGCAAAAGGCAAGTCTGTCTCTGTCTTGAAGTCTCTCCTTCCCACAATGCCTTGCAAAGTAACCATAATGCATCAGTCTTTATGATAGAAAAACAAGGTGTCATACACTTTTAACACAACTAGATGGTGCTGTAACCACTAAACACCTAAGATGGGCTATTATGTTACTTTGATTTCTGCTGGGCAGAATAAGACTTATGGAATAAAATTGACACTCCCTTTGTGGCAGACGTGGGATCTGCACTGTGGAACCCTGGTAAAAATTGTCTTCCTGGTAATGATAAACATCTACCTCTTTTAAAGTGTGTCTCTTGTAAGAAAGCAATTCTAGAACTATACCTTTTCAGGAGATGTGCGAGGTTGTGCCTTTTGGAAGGAGAGTTCAGGTCCCTTGTGTTGAACGAAGTGAGACGGAGAGAATCTCCCATGTTTAGATCAGCATAGGAGCAAAAGGACCACTAACAGAAGTGTGGAAGAAAGCAGAGATGTTAGAAGAAATGTATTCAATTGTAGACCACTCCAGGACTATTGTGCACTCCTCAAGAGTAGAAGGGAAAGGGAGGTAAAAAACAATTAGGGAGAGACAAAGGGGTGGGGAAGACAAAGGGAAATGCAAAATACCAAAAAGCTCAAATTAAGAAAAATAAATGCAGTTCTAAGCAAAACAGCCCAGAAAATATTTTAGGGGGCTCTCTAAAACCAAGAACACCACCAAATTTAATAGGGCGAGATAGCTAATCTGCAGTGGAGCACACTAAACTAACAGCACACACGGCCTGGTCTGACAGGCACGATCTAGGACCAATAGAACATAATAAATGAGAACTTTTAGATAAACCTTATAGTTGGAGGGAAAATATAGAGAAATAGGACTTATGCAACAAATTCTTGAGTGCCCCACCGAGAAAGCAAAGAAAGGCAGTCTTCCAGGGGTAAAAAACTGGACAGGGTTTAGTCCCGGTATCTTCAGATAAAAGTCCCGTATGGCTAAGTGCTTCATAGTCCGGGAGCCCCCTCAAGAGAGAACCTTAATATGCAATATGATAATAAAACTTCAGGTTCCAATCGGGGCTCAGATGTCGCCCCCTGGTGCAGCCACTTTACTCCTTTTCTTTTTATTCCTTGGGGAATTTGACATTTCCTGCTAGCTGCCATTCCTCCGGGGTTGTCAGGTTGGGGAAGTTAGGGAGTCCTGAAAGTGGTGCTAGCAAGGAAGCTCTATTGGCTAGCTGCCATTCCTCCGGGGTTGTCAGGTTGGGGAAGTTAGGGAGTCCTGAAAGCGGTGCTAGCAAGGAAGCTCTATTGGCTTGATATCCAGGAGCTGCCAGCAGATTGCAAGTCCTCCGATGTTCTGATATTTATTTTCCGCCCTCTGTGGGAGATCCCCAGGTCAAAAGGGAAGAGCCAGGCGTACTTGATGTCATTGGCCCGCAGCGCATGTAATAACGGCTGCAAAAGCCTGCGTTTGGCCAAAGTAGAGGGGGCTATGTCCTGGAAAAGTTGGAGGGGGGCGTCGGCATATTTTAGGTCTTTGTGATTTCTAGCCGCCCTCAAAATGGTGAAGGCATACTGGAAGGAGAGAAGTTTCTACACAATCAGGCAATCAGCAGCCCAAGACTCAGGTGGATATGCTGGTCTTTTAGGGCTTGCATCATCCCCCTTGGAATGTGAGGTAAGGATGGCTGATGAAGACTCTAAATCCTCTACCCTGCACCCCATGTGCTTTAGATCATCCTTGATCTCTGCAAGATCAGACAGTAGAGGGTACAGGGCTTTCATTATAAGCTCCTTCATGAAGCCCCTGGAGAGGGTCTCTCTGTCCTCCCCTTCAGAAGATTCCCCTTCCTCTCCCTCCTTACTGTGTGTGGCAGTGGATTCCCTCATCGGTGCCATCTTAGGTGCAGCGTGTGGGGAATGGGCGCTTTGTTCTTTTAGATACCGCTGCATGTCGGCTTGTCCTCAGTTAGCCTGCGGGGTCCCCAGGTGCTCTGTTCCCTTCTCTCTTCCACCTTTTCTCATTTTTGGCAAAAAATAGCAGCTGAAGAGGTCCAGAAAGAGCCGCGCTGACTGAGCTCTGTGTCAGTCAACCATCAGGCTCAGCGGTCAGGCTCCGCCCCGACTTTCAGCTGTTTGCAAAAAAAAGAATCAAGCAAGAACAATTTAAATAGCCCAACACAACTAATATAACAGTGTACCAAGTAGCTTCTCCAAATTCAACACAAAATATCAATTTTAATGACTATTGCAGTCACTGAATTATTTAACCCCCTGAATAGAATCGCTCATAATAGCTCACATTTGCAAACCAGTTGTTGCCTCAAACACACCTGATGCAGCTAATCAAGGGCTTCATTAGTTGCATCAGGTGCACTTTAGATAAAACATGTTAAATACCTAGGCTGGTTAGGAGTTTGTTGACTGTGACACAACACTTCATCTTAGAAATATGGTAAAAAAAAATAAGAAAATAAATCATAGCCTTGCACAAAAGAGGAAGAGGATACAAAAAGATAGCAAAAGCACTGAATGTTGCTATGGTAGGCTTAAAACCAAAGAGAGGTACCTGCTACAGGTAGGAAACCCATCTTTTCCAAGTCATTTTAATTAGACTATACAGCCTGATATATTATAGAGATGAGCGAACACCAAAATGTTCGGGTGTTCGTTATTCGGAACGAACTTCCCGTGATGCTCGAGGGTTCGTTTCGAACAACGAACCCCATTGAAGTCAATGGGCGACCAGAACATTTTTGTATTTCGCCGATGCTCGCTAAGGTTTTCATGTGTGAAAATCTGGGCAATTCAGGAAAGTGATGGGAATGACACAGTGACGGATAGGGCAGGCGAGGGGCTACGTGTTGGGCTGCATCTCAAGTTCACAGGTCCCACTATTAAGCCACAATACCGGCAAGAGTGGGCCCCTCCCCTCCCAACAACTTTTACTTCTGAAAAGCCCTCATTAGCATGGCATACCTTTGCTAAGCACCACACTACCTCCAACAAAGCACAATCACTGCCTGCATGACACTCCACTGACACTTCTCCTGGGTTACATGCTGCCCAACCGCCCCCCCTCCCCCCCCACAGCGCACACCAAAGTGTCCCTGGGCAGCCTTCAGCTGCCCTCATGCCACACCACGCTCATGTCTATTTAGAATTGCGTCTGCCATGACGAGGGACCGCAGGCACACACTGCAGAGGTTGGCACGGCTAGGCAGCGACCCTCTTTAAAAGTGGCGGAGCGATAGCCCACAATGCTGTACAGAAGCAATGAGAAATAGAATCCTGTGCCACCGCCATCAGGAGCTGCACACGTGGGCATAGCAATGGGGAACCTATGTGCCACACACTATTCATTCTGTCAAGGTGTCTGCATGCCCCAGTCAGACCGGGCTTTTTAATTCATAGACACAGGCAGGTACAACTTCCTATTGTGAAGTCCCTGTCGACCCACAGCATGGGTGGCTCCCTGGAACCCACCGGCGGTACACAGAAATATCCCATTGCATTGCCCAACACAGCTGAGGTAGTAATGTCGTGCTTAATGCAGGTGGGCTTCGGCCCACACTGCATGCCCCAGTCTGACTGGGGTTCTTTATAAGTGTACAGATGTAGTAAAAACTCCGTGTGCACCTACAGCATGGGTGGGTGCCAGGAAGCCACCGGCGGTACATAGAAATATCCCATTGCATTGCCCAACACAGCTGAGGTAGTAATGTTGTGCTTAACCCTTTCCAATCCAATTTGTATATGGTTTTCCTAGGGGGCTTACTCTTTTTCTGCTGTTATACAACGGCGCTATATGCTTGCTAAAGCCAGTACTGCATGAGCTGACACGTAGGATAGGCACCGACAGCAGAGAGGCTGGCAATATACAGTAAGAGAACCCCGACGGACGTCTACCAACAACGGAGCTGTACAGCCTTAAACCCTAATGTCTTCACAGGTCACACAGTGGACTGGAAAGGGTTAATGCAGGTGGGTTTCGGCCCACACTGCATGCCCCAGTCAGACTGGGGTTCTTTACAAGTGGACACATGTAGGTTAAACTCCCTGTGGACCCACTGCCTGGGTGGGTGCCAGGAAGCCACCGGCGGTACATAGAAATATCCCATTGCATTGCCCAACACAGCTGAGGTAGTAATGTCGTGCGTAATACAGGTGGGCTTCGGCCCACACTGCATGCCCCAGTCAGACGGGTTCTTTAGAAGTGTACAGATGTATTAAAAACTCAGTGTGCACCTACAGCATGGGTGGCTCCCTGGAACCCACCGGCGGTACATAAAAATATCCCATTGCATTGCCCAACACAGCTGAGGTAACGTCAGCTGTAATGCAGGTGGCCTAAAAATTAATTTGATTACACTGTAGGCGAGGGCCCACAAAAATTGCTGTATCAACAGTACTAATGTACATCCCAAAAATTGGCCATGGCCAGCCAAGAGGGCAGGTGAAACCCATTAATCGCTTTGGTTAATGTGGCTTAAGTGGTAACTAGGCCTGGAGGCAGCCCAGTGTAACAAAAAATTGGTTCAAGTTAAAGTTCCAATGCTTTTAAGCGCATTGAAACTTATAAAAATTGTTCTGAAAAATTATTTGAGTGAGCCTTGTGGCCCTAAGAAAAATTGCCCGTTCAGCGTGATTACGTGAGGTTTCAGGAGGAGGAGCAGGAGGAGGAGGAGGAGGAATATTAGACACAGATTGATGAAGCAGAAATGTCCCCGTTTTGGATGGTGAGAGAGAACGTAGCTTCCATCCGCGGGTGCAGCCTACGTATTGCTTACGTATCGCTGCTGTCCGCTGGTGGAGAACAGAAGTCTGGGGAAATCCAGCCTTTGTTCATCTTGATGAGTGTTAGCCTGTCGGCACTGTCGGTTGACAAGCGGCTACGCTTATCTGTGATGATTCCCCCAGCCGCACTAAACACCCTCTCCGACAAGACGCTAGCCGCAGGACAAGCAAGCACCTCCAGGGCATACAGCGCTAGTTCAGGCCACATGTCCAGCTTCGACACCCAGTAGTTGTAGGGGGCAGAGGCGTCACCAAGGATGGTCGTGCGATCCGCTACGTACTCCCTCACCATCCTTTTACAGTGCTCCCGCCGACTCAGCCGTGACTGGGGAGCGGTGACACAGTCTTGGTGGGGAGCCATAAAGCTGGCCAGGCCCTTAAAGACTGTTGCACTGCCTGGGATGTACATGCTGCTCGATCTACGCACATCCCCTGCTACCTTGCCCTCGGTACTGCGCCTTCTGCCACTAGCGCTGTCGGCTGGGAATTTTACCATCAGCTTGTCCGCAAGGGTCCTGTGGTATAGCAACACTCTCGAACCCCTTTCCTCTTCGGGAATCAGAGTGGGCAGGTTCTCCTTATACCGTGGATCGAGCAGTGTGTACACCCAGTAATCCGTAGTGGCCAGAATGCGTGCAACGCGAGGGTCACGAGAAAGGCATCCTAACATGAAGTCAGCCATGTGTGCCAGGGTACCTGTACGCAACACATGGCTGTCTTCACTAGGAAGATCACTTTCAGGATCCTCCTCCTCCTCCTCCTCCTCCTCCTCCTCCTCAGGCCATACACGCTGAAAGGATGACAGGCAATCAGCCGGTGTACCGTCAGCAGCGGCCCAAGCTGTCTCTTCCCCCTCCTCCTCATCCTTCTCATGCTCCTCCTCCTCCTCCTGTACGCGCTGAGAAATAGACAGGAGGGTGCCCTGACTATCCAGCGGCATACTGTCTTCCCCCGCCCCCGTTTCCGAGCGCAAAGCAGCTGCCTTTATGGTTTGCAGGGAATTTCTCAAGATGCATAGCAGAGGAATGGTGACGCTAATGATTGTAGCATCGCCGCTCACCACCTGGGTAGACTCCTCAAAATTACCAAGGACATGGCAGATGTCTGCCAACCAGGCCCACTCTTCTGAAAGGAATTGAGGAGGCTGACTCCCACTGCGCCGCCCATGTTGGAGTTGGTATTCGACTATAGCTCTACGTTGTTCATAGAGCCTGGCCAACATGTGGAGCGTAGAGTTCCACCGTGTGGGCACGTCGCACAGCAGTCGGTGCACTGGCAGCTTAAAGTGATGTTGCAGGGTGCGCAGGGTGGCAGCGTCCGTGTGGGACTTGCGGAAATGTGCGCAGAGCCGGCGCGCCTTTACGAGCAGGTCTGACAAGCGTGGGTAGCTTTTCAGAAACCGCTGAACCACCAAATTAAAGACGTGGGCCAGGCATGGCACGTGCGTGAGGCTGCCAAGCTGCAGAGCCGCCACCAGGTTACGGCCGTTGTCACACACGACCATGCCCGGTTGGAGGCTCAGCGGCGCAAGCCAGCGGTCGGTCTGCTGTGTCAGACCCTGCAGCAGTTCGTGGGCCGTGTGCCTCTTATCGCCTAAGCTGAGTAGTTTCAGCACGGCCTGCTGACGCTTGCCCACCGCTGTGCTGCCACACCGCGCGACACCGACTGCTGGCGACATGCTGCTGCTAACACATCTTGATTGCGAGACAGAGGAGGAGGAGGAGGAGGAGGAGGGTGCTTTAGTGGAGGAAGCATACACCTCCGCAGATACCAGCACCGAGCTGGGGCCCGCAATTCTGGGGGTGGGTAGGACGTGAGCGGTCCCAGGCTCTGACTCTGTCCCAGCCTCCACTAAATTCACCCAATGTGCCGTCAGGGAGATGTAGTGGCCCTGCCCGCCTGTGCTTGTCCACGTGTCCGTAGTTAAGTGGACCGTGGCAGTAACCGCGTTGGTGAGGGCGCGCACAATGTTGCGGGAGACGTGGTCGTGCAGGGCTGGGACGGCACATCGGGAAAAGTAGTGGCGACTGGGAACTGAGTAGCGCGGGGCCGCCTCCATGATACTTTTGAAGGACTCAGTTTCCACAACCCTATACGGCAGCATCTCAAGGCTGATGAATTTTGCTATGCGGACGGTTAACGTTTGAGCGTGCGGGTGCGTGGCGGCGTACTTGCGCTTGCGCTCGAACACTTGCGCAAGCGACGGCTGAACGGTGCGCTGAACTACACTGCTGGATGGGGCCGAGGACAGCGGAGATGAGGGTGTGGGTGCAGGCCATGAGGCGGTAGTGCCTGTGTCCTGAGAGGGGGGTTGCATCTCAGTGGCAGGTTGGGGCACAGGGGGAGAGGCAGGGGTGCAAACCGGAGGCGGTGAACGGCCTTCGTCCCACCTTGTGGGGTGCTTGGCCATCATATGTCTGCGCATGGTGGTGGTGGTGAGGCTGTTGGTGTTGGCTCCCCGGCTGAGCTTTGCGCAACAAAGGTTGCACACCACTGTTCGTCGGTCGTCAGGCGTCTCTGTGAAAAACTGCCAGACCTTAGAGCACCTCGGCCTCTGCAGGGTGGCATGGCGCGAGGGGGCGCTTTGGGAAACACTTGGTGGATTATTCGGTCTGGCCCTGCCTCTACCCCTGGCCCTGGCCACCGCACTGCCTCTTGCAACCTGCCCTGCTGATGCCCTTGACTCCCCCTCTGAAGACCTGTCCTCCTGAGTAAGCGTTGCACACCAGGTGGGGTCAGTCACCTCATCGTCCTGCTGCTCTTCCTCCGAATCCTCTGTGCGCTGCTCCCTTGGACTTACTGCCCTTACTACTACCTCACTGCAAGACAACTGTGTCTGATCGTCATCATCCTCCTCACCCACAGAAAGTTGTTGAGACAGTTGGCGGAAGTCCCCAGCCTCTTCCCTCGGACCCCGGGAACTTTCGAATGGTTGGGCATCAGTGACGATAAACTCCTCTGGTGGGAGAGGAACCGCTGCTGCCCAATCTAAGCAGGGGCCCGAGAACAGTTCCTGGGAGTGTTCCCGCTCCTGAGCAGGTGTCATTGTAGTGGAGTGAGGAGGCTGGGAGGAAGGAGGAGCAGCAGACAGAGGATTCGGATTTGCAGCAGTGGACGGCGCAGAACTGCGTGTTGACGATAGGTTGCTCGAAGCACTTTCTGCCATCCAGGACAGGACCTGCTCACACTGCTCATTTTCTAATAACCGTCTCCCGCGTGGACCCATTAATTGGGCGATGAATGTGGGGACGCTAGAAACGTGCCTCTCTCCTAATCGCGCAGCAGTCGTCTGCGACACACCGGGATCAGGAGCTCGGGCTGTGCCCACACCCTGACTTGGCCCTCCGCGTCCTCGGCCGCGTCCACGTCCTCTAGGCCTACCCCTACCCCTCAGCATGCTGTATTACCAGTGATTTGATTTCACAGGCAGGAAATAAATTGGCGCAAGACTGCAGGCCAAATATAATTTTTGCCCTTTTTGGAAAACGAAAGGCCCCACTGCCTCTAGTGAATGAATTATCTAAGTTTAATAACTGTGCTGTGTCCCTGCTTATGTGTCACAGAACGTGAGGGTAGCAGAGTTATTATAACTCTTGGAGAGCAGGTATTTTTTTCCCAATTAAGGAAAGCAAATGGCGAAGCCAGCAGTAAAGCGTAGCTAGGTGCGTCTGATTTAGCAATGTTGTTCAAGCAGCTCACACGTGTCCACCGCCCTTAGGACGGACAGAGGCTGGACAAATAGATTTGTTTTCAGTTTTTTTCCACCAAAAGGCAGCACTGCGTATATTCAATGAACATGAGAAGTTTAATAACTGTGCTGTGTCCCTGCTTATGTGTCACAGAACGTGAGGGTAGCAGAGTTATTATAACTCTTGGAGAGCAGGTATTTTTTTCCCAATTAAGGAAAGCAAATGGCGAAGCCAGCAGTAAAGCGTAGCTGGGTGCGTCTGATTTAGCAATGTTGTTCAAGCAGCTCACACGTGTCCACCGCCCGTAAGGACGGACAGAGGCTGGACAAATAGATTTGTTTTCAGTTTTTTTCCACCAAAAGGCAGCACTGCGTATATTCAATGAACATGAGAAGTTTAATAACTGTGCTGTGTCCCTGCTTATGTGTCACAGAACGTGAGGGTAGCAGAGTTATTATAACTCTTGGAGAGCAGGTATTTTTTTCCCAATTAAGGAAAGCAAATGGCGAAGCCAGCAGTAAAGCGTAGCTGGGTGCGTCTGATTTAGCAATGTTGTTCAAGCAGCTCACACGTGTCCACCGCCCGTAAGGACGGACAGAGGCTGGACAAATAGATTTGTTTTCAGTTTTTTTCCACCAAAAGGCAGCAGTGCGTATATTCAATGAACATGAGAAGTTTAATAACTGTGCTGTGTCCCTGCTTATGTGTCACAGAACGTGAGGGTAGCAGAGTTATTATAACTCTTGGAGAGCAGGTATTTTTTTCCCAATTAAGGAAAGCAAATGGCGAAGCCAGCAGTAAAGCGTAGCTGGGTGCGTCTGATTTAGCAATGTTGTTCAAGCAGCTCACACGTGTCCACCGCCCGTAAGGACGGACAGAGGCTGGACAAATAGATTTGTTTTCAGTTTTTTTCCACCAAAAGGCAGCACTGCGTATATTCAATGAACATGAGAAGTTTAATAACTGTGCTGTGTCCCTGCTTATGTGTCACAGAACGTGAGGGTAGCAGAGTTATTATAACTCTGGCAGAGCAGGTATTTTTTTTCCCAATTAAGGAAAGCAAATGGCGAAGCCAGCAGTAAAGCGTAGCTGGGTGCGTATGATTTAGCAATGCTTTTCACGCAGCTCACACGTGTCCACCGCCCGTAAGGACGGACAGAGGCTGGACAAATAGATTTGTTTTCACTTGTTTTTCCACCAAAAGGCAGCACTGCGTATATTCAATGAACATGAGAAGTTTAATAACTGTGCTGTGTCCCTGCTTATGTGTCACAGAACGTGAGGGTAGCAGAGTTATTATAACTCTGGCAGAGCAGGTATTTTTTTCCCAATTAAGGAAAGCAAATGGCGAAGCCAGCAGTAAAGCGTAGCTGGGTGCGTCTGATTTAGCAATGTTGTTCAAGCAGCTCACACGTGTCCACCGCCCGTAAGGACGGACAGAGGCTGGACAAATAGATTTGTTTTCAGTTTTTTTCCACCAAAAGGCAGCACTGAGTATATTCTATGAATAATAACTGTGTTGTGGCCCTGCCTATACAATTCTTTCCCTGCAGTATCAATGGAGGGTGCAATGGTCTGCAGAGGCGATTTTGAGAAGCAAAAAAAAATGCAGCACAGCTAACAGCAGCCTGGACAGTACTGCACACGGATAAATATGGCCCTAGAAAGGACCGTTGAGGTTCTTGAAGGCTACACTCACTCTTAACACTCTCCCTGCCTATGCAGCACTTCTGTCCCTAATGCCAGGTGCAACGGTCTGCAGAGGCGATTTTGAGAAAAAAAAAATTTGCCACTGCTAACAGCAGCCAACACACAGCTATCAGTGGCCCTAATAAGGACCTTTGGGGGGTCTTGAAGCCTACACTAACTACCAATTCTTTCCCTACAGCAGCTCCGGTACAAACAGCACTGTCCCTCATCTAACTCACACCGCATCTGAGGCGAACCGCGGGAGGGGCCGACTTTTATGTTCGGGTGACACCTGATCTCCCCAGCCACTCACAGCAGGGGGGTGGTATAGGGCTTGAACGTCACAGGGGGAAGTTGTAATGCCTTCCCTGTCTTTCAATTGGCCAGAAAAGCGTGCTAACGTCTCAGGGAAGGAAGTGAAAGTAACCAGAACACCGCATGGTGTTCGTTATGAATAACGAACATCCCGAACACCCTAATATTCGCACGAATATCAAGCTCGGACGAACGCGTTCGCTCATCTCTAATATATTATTATCCTGAATCAATTTGAGACTCAGGCCCAAAAGAGAGCTATCTGTTAGTGTTAAGACTAGTCTATAAGCATGGTAACCTGGACGTTGGTGGATGGGTCATATACTTTGATCAACATATGTGCTAAGAACCTTGTATTTTTATGTGGTTAGTATATACAAGAGTTATGCATTTTTAATGAAATATTAAATTTATATGAGCGCTGTTGCCTCATATTTCTGCTTGTACTATATTATTGCAGGCATGGTTGATGTACATTTATGCATTTCATTTATTTGTTAGATGTGCAGACCTTGTTTTTTCGGTCTGTTTTAGAAGAATTCCTGGAAGATTCTGGGGTGGCCTTCATAGCTGCCTGACTTGAATATCATAAAGAATCTTTGGTGAGATTTGAAGGCAGTTGCGTCACACAAACCCAAGAATATTAGTGAATTAGAGGCCATTGTAAACAAGGACTGGGCTGTTTCCTCAGGAACGTTGTTAGAAACTGGCAACTGGCTATGCATCACATTTACAGCAGGTCATAACAGTAAATGGATGCAAGTTGAGTACTAAAGGTGCTTGTCATGAAGGGGTTCAATAATTCTGAGAATGCAGTCATCATTAAAAGTGTTATTTCATGTTGAATTTGGAGAAACCACTTTTTATATTAGTTGTTTTGAGCTATTTAAATTGTTCTTGTTTGATTGTCTTTTTTTCTTGAAAACAGCTGAAAGTTTGTAAGTTTGGCGAACAAACTTAATTTGCAATGGGGGTTGAATAATTTTAATCAGTATACTAAGGTCAATATTAGCATTAATACCACTACACAAATAATACTACTATGGTACACCGTCACTAAATGCTGTTCCATCAATAATGAAATGTTTAAGTTCCGAATAGGAGGAGTCCCAGATGAAAGCAGTAAGAAGAGAGTTCAAAAATGGAAAAAAATACAATTCATGGACAATTTACCAGCCACGTGTTGAACTATATAGACACACTTGGGTTGTACCACAATCTTAATAAGATTATTGCACCCTGCTACTGATAAGGTCAGCCTAGACCACAGCCCAAGCATTGCCCTAATTAATTCAAGTAGTGGTGTAGTGGTTTTGCCATATATATCAGCATGATCCCAGATAATGATAACACCCAAGTATTTAAATTTGCTCACTATTGACAGACCGTATCTAGACGATAAATGGTCTGAGGATGGAGTATTAGCTGTATATATAAGAGCAAACTTTTAACAGTTAGTATATAATACAGGATAACTAGAGAAAATATTTGTTATTTGTATCACCTGTATCATGTGTAGTCCTCCCTTGCCAGTATATGCTGGTCACTGTGTGGGTATGGCAGAGCCTGATTGCAAGAGCCTCTCTATGGCAATGGCAAGAAGTATTGGAAATAGGGGACAGCCCTGATGAGTGTCACAAGAAAGAGAAAAATTAGTGGATGGGTTTCTGTTTACCATTGGCTGGTGATGATTGATATAGGAGTTGACTTCAGGATTTAAACTGAGGTTCAAACTGAAAATGACACAGGCATGCCAAGAAGAAGGGCCATTCAAGGGAATAAAAAGCTTCCATTGAGTCCAATGAATCTAGTGGCCACGGCATGTTCCTAGATCTACCCAACTGAAAAATTGTTTGGGCTCCTCTGATGTTAACAGTGGTTGAATTCCTAGGCATGAACCCAGTCTGGTAAAATCAATAATATAATAACCTTGTTTCATCTGATTCATAATACCTTTGTCAAAATTTTTAATGAACATTTATCATTTATCGAGATTGGAAAGTAAAAGCCACAATCAGAAGGGTCTTTCCTTGTTTTTAACAGTACTATAGTTGTGGCATCATAAAAGGAGGAAGGGATTACTATTAAAGGCTTGCTGCAATATGTCATTTAGCAATGGAGACAATTGGTCTAAATATTTCCTTTGCGCCTCAGCTGGAAGACCATCCAGTCCAGGAGACTTGTTTGGCACCACATCTTGAACTACCTGATGTATCTCCTGGAAAGGGAAGGTCCTGAAGATCAAAGACTGTCTATTCTCTGGTAGGACTATACAGCTTTGCGTAATATTCTTAAAAGCATTCAGTAATAGCTTGTGCCTCTACAATTTCTGCCCCAGTAAAATCCCATATCTGAAGGACAGAATTGGAACTAATCTCTTGTTTAACTAGACCAAAATATGACTAGACTGATTACTCATCTCAAAATAATGTTGCTGTGTGAAAAAAAAGCTTACTTTAAGGCTACTTTCCCATGAGCATATATCAGCCGCCCGTTTTCACGTCCGGCTGATATACACTGTGATCTAATGCATTGGATTCCAATGCATCAGATCACATGGCTGTATTCCTTAGACTAAAAGCGCCTGGCCAGCCCAATATAGCGCCAGGTGTTTTTACGTCAGGCCAAAAAGATAGTCCTGAAACTATCTTTTGGGACGGAATATGTCCTAGTGGGGCCCATGGCAGCAGCTGCAGGTGGAAGGGAGTTTAGCAGCGTGGCTGCTAAACACCCCCCCCCTCTGCTTACCTCCCCCCATGCAGGCTCACCATTCTTCTCCTCCCTGCTGGCTCTCTGCAATAGGAGGGGATGGAACAGGGGCAGAGCTAAGAGCCGTCCTGCCCCTCCTCCTCCCATTGCTGGCTGTAGACAAGGGGACATGAGTGGAGCCAAGCTCCCACCCTCTCTCTGCCCCATGTTCATAGCCATTAATGGGAGGGGGTGGGACGGAACAGCGCTTAGCACCGGCCCCGCCCCCTCCCATTACAAAGACAGAGCAGGGAGGAGAAGAATGGTGATGGGGAGGGAGGGAAAAGGGGCAACGGCATGGTAGTCTCGGTACATGCCGTCTGAATGGGCACCCAAATGTTTGATTTGTGCACCCGTTCACCAATATTATCTCTCCAATCATGGCGGACATCGGCCGGCCGTGAAAAAAGACGGCTGATATACGCTCATGGGAAAGAAGCCTTAGTTTTAACATAAAGCCGGCACTTAAGAAGATGAGACAGTTTGGTGTCAATCTCAACAGGTACAAATATAAATCTACCTTTTGGGACCCTTTGTATATTAAGAGGGTTCCACCATACTGAGCACAGCATAAGGAAAGAAATATCCCTAGAATATGAAGCAAGAAAGGAGTGGCAGGACTACTGAATGTATGGCTTTTTAAGATAATCCAATTTTTCAACAGTCCAGTAAGTTTCCTGCACACTAATGATGCGGGGGTCAGATCGCCTAATCTGCAAAAAAACAAAAAACAAAACTGTAGCTCCTATCTAGGAGGTGAGAGTACCCAGACCTTGCACATTCCACATAAACAGTTTAATGAGGCTGACATGATAAGCTACTGTAAAGACCTGGTATCAAGTAGCGGTATCATGCGCAGGCCAAAAAGGACACACATTATCAGTGATAGATATATGCAGAGAACGTTAGTAATAGGAAAACTATATAACCCGAAGAAAATAGCTAATGAGGCTGATGCCTGAGATTCTGTAATCCATTTATGGTAGAGATTTCACAATATGAAGAAAGTCTCATAAGGTCAGGGAATACCCATAACCATTAAGTCAGGTGTATGACACAAGCGATATTATGAGAAGCATTAAGTGTTGGAAAGTAAGTACCTTATCTCTAAACTTTAAAATTGATAGAATAGCACAGTCTGCATTGCAAAAATTGAAAAAAAAAATTGAAATGGAATTAGTACAATGCTATGGCAGAAAGTGGACAGCATCAACCAAGGACCAACTGGGATGAAGTAGCAGCCATTCCAAAGCCTCAAATGGGAAGTGGAGGAAGACAGCGTTATGCTCTGTGACAATTCATAGGTGTGCTATGAAAATGACAATGCCACAATTCTTGAACAACTTCTTTACTTCAGTAAACATGGCCCTTTGCTTTTGTAGATTGACCAAAAAGTTTGGAAAAATTGAGACCAGAGAATCGTTGAATTTGAGTGGATGTTTTATGCGGGCCTGACGTAGAGCAGTAACATGATCCCTGTGATTAAGGAGCCTGACCAACAGTGGCCTGGGGGGACCGCCAGGTGGAGATGCTTTCTCTGGCATTCGGTGGGCCCCTTCTACTACAACTGATGAAGAGAAGATGGTGTTGCTAACGTAATACCTACTCTCCAGGTATATTTTCAGGTGGCCAAATTCAAAAAAGTTAATATTTGAGCTCGAGGAAGCTTACAAATCACAAACAGCATCGAATGTGATTAGAAGTTGTCTGTCTTTATTAGTGCTACGTCTCAATTAATAGGGTTAAGTAAAACAAGTATATTTTCTATCATGTGTTATAAGCTTTATAAAATAAACATGTACAAAACAAGATATGGCTTTGTCTTGGAAAACTGGTGCTAATAAAGTCAAGGTCACCAGGCTGTCTTTCTTCTCTTAAGTTGCTTAATAATCAAGGTTGTTTAGCATGTCTGCAAAGTTCTCATTATGGAATATACAAAAATAGGATATGACATAATGCAGCACATAAGATGGATGCAATACAGAAAATGGATACATATTTACTGCTCTCACAGTATTGCCAAACATGAATTTAAGCCATTGTTCCACAAAAGTTTCTGGATGTTGGCCCTCTGCTTTTTCAAAGGTTTGGTTTCCAAGTCATCTGTTTTAGGCTTCGTTCACACGAGCGTGTAGTTATGCGCGTATGTGCGCACAAAACCACGTGTCTATTAGAACCATTGTTTTCCTATGGTGTGTTCACATGTCTGTGTTTCACAGGCATGCAAATTCGCACACCTACAAAAGATAGGACATGCATGCACAGTATAGGCCCGTGCTGCGCATAAGTATTCCCCGCAGGGAGTCCCCTCATCACTGAACACTGTGACCGCAGGGAGTAAAGAATCCCCTGCCACAGCTGTGGCAGGGGATCGCAATGTTCAAACATTGCTTTCAATGGGGCGACCAGCAGCAGTGGCCATCAAACCCTGGGCATATAAGCACTTCCCTGAGGCCTCATTCACACAAGTGTTGTTTTACATGCGCGTATGGGCATGCAAAACAGCGTGCCTATTAGAACCATTGGTTCCCAATGGTGTGTTCACATGTCCATCTTTTTCAGGTGTGCATATTCACGCACCTGCAAAAGATAGGACATCTGCATGCTGGCAAGGCCCATACTGCGCATAAATATTCCCTACGGGGAGTCCCCCCATCACTGAACACTGTGACAGCAGTGTCACAATGTTCAGTGACAAGGGGACTCCTCGCGGGGAGTAAAGAATCCCCTGCTATCAGCAAAACACACGGAGTGCTCAGCCATTCATTAAATGACAGTTGAGCTCTGCCTGTGATTGGTCACAGCACTCAGCCAATCACAGGCAGCGCTCAGCCATTCATTAAATTCAATGAATAGCTGAGCGCTGCCTGTGATTGGCTGAGCGCTCTGCCATTCAGACACCGCCCTTTCAGGGGGTGTAGATTTTAAATCTCTGCCTGCTGAAAGAGTTTCAGAGCAGTGTTGGGGACCAAGCGGCTAGACTCGCCGAGCCCCGACAGCGCCGGAGAGGTGAGTATATGTTTTTTAAATTTTTTTACACAAGTTAGGAATGAATTTCAGGGAAGGGCTTATATTTCAAGCCCTTCCCCAAAAATCACTGCGGTTGGTGACTGTAGCCGATTGCTTTCAATGGGGTCAGCGGCAGCAGAGGTGGCCTTGTTTAAAGCAATGGGCATGTAGCTTCGTTATATATACTCAGTGAATGACTGAGCGCTACCTGTGATTGGCTGAGCACTGTGACCAATCACAGGCAGTGCTCAGCTGTCATTCAATGAATGGCTGAGCACTGCCTGTGATTGGCTGAATGCTCAGCCAATCAGACGCAACCGGTTCAGAAGGTGGGGATTTTAAATCCCTGCCCGCTGAAAGAGCTTCAGTACAGTGTCGACAGACCAAGCGGTCAGAGGCGTCGAACCCCGATGGCGGCAAAGAGGTGAGTATATATATATATATATATATATATATATATATATATATGTATTTTTTTTACACATGCTAGGGATGTTTTTTAGGGAGAGGCTTATATTTAAATTTGAATTCAATGAATTGCCAAGTGCTGCCTGTTATTGGCTGAGCACTCTGCCAGTCAGATACAGTCCTTTCAGCAGGCTGGGATTTCAAGTCCCCGCCTGCGGAAAGAGATTTAGAGCAGTGCAGGAAGAAGACATAGCTGGACACGCAAGAGCCCTGGCAGCTGCGGAGAGGTGAGTATTAGAGATGAGCGAACACCAAAATGTTCGGGTGTTCGTTATTCGTAACGAACTTCCCGTGATGCTCGAGGGTTCGTTTCGAACAACGAACCCCATTGAAGTCAATGGGCGACCAGAACATTTTTGTATTTCGCCGATGCTCGCTAAGGTTTTCATGTGTGAAAATCTGGGCAATTCAGGAAAGTGATGGGAATGACACAGTGACGGATAGGGCAGGCGAGGGGCTACATGTTGGGCTGCATCCTAAGTTCACAGGTCCCACTATTAAGCCACAATAGCGGCAAGAGTGGGCCCCCCCCCCTCCCAACAACTTTTACTTCTGAAAAGCCCTCATTAGCATGGCATACCTTTGCTAAGCACCACACTACCTCCAACAAAGCACAATCACTGCCTGCATGACACTCCACTGCCACTTCTCCTGAGTTACATGCTGCCCAACCGCACCCCCTCCCCCCCACAGCGCACACCAAAGTGTCCCTGCGCAGCCTTCAGCTGCCCTCATGCCACACCACGCTCATGTCTATTTAGAATTGCGTCTGCCATGACGAGGGACCTCAGGCATACACTGCAGAGGTTGGCACGGCTAGGCAGCGACCCTCTTTAAAAGTGGCGGAGCGATAGCCCACAATGCTGTACAGAAGCAATGAGAAATAGAATCCTGTGCCACCGCCATCAGGAGCTGCACACGTGGGCATAGCAATGGGGAACCTATGTGCCACACACTATTCATTCTGTCAAGGTGTCTGCATGCCCCAGTCAGACCGGGCTTTTTAATTCATAGACACAGGCAGGTACAACTCCCTATTGTGAAGTCCCTGTCGACCCACAGCATGGGTGGCTCCCTGGAACCCACCGGCGGTACACAAAAATATCCCATTGCATTGCCCAACACAGCTGAGGTAGTAATGTCGTGCGTAATACAGGTGGGCTTCGGCCCACACTGCATGCCCCAGTCAGACTGGGGTTCTTTACAAGTGGACACATGTAGGTTTAACTCCCTGTGGACCCACTGCCTGGGTGGGTGCCAGGAAGCCACACGCGGGACATAGAAATATCCCATTGCATTGCCCAACACAGCTGAGGTAGTAATGTCGTGCGTAATACAGGTGGGCTTCGGCCCACACTGCATGCCCCAGTCAGACGGGTTCTTTAGAAGTGTACAGATGTATTAAAAACTCAGTGTGCACCTACAGCATGGGTGGCTCCCTGGAACCCACCGGCGGTACACAAAAATATCCCATTGCATTGCCCAACACAGCTGAGGTAGTAATGTCGTGCGTAATACAGGTGGGCTTCGGCCCACACTGCATGCCCCAGTCAGACGGGTTCTTTAGAAGTGTACAGATGTATTAAAAACTCAGTGTGCACCTACAGCATGGGTGGCTCCCTGGAACCCACCGGCGGTACACAAAAATATCCCATTGCATTGCCCAACACAGCTGAGGTAGTAATGTCGTGCGTAATACAGGTGGGCTTCGGCCCACACTGCATGCCCCAGTCAGACTGGGGTTCTTTACAAGTGGACACATGTAGGTTTAACTCCCTGTGGACCCACTGCCTGGGTGGGTGCCAGGAAGCCACCGGCGGTACATAGAAATATCCCATTGCATTGCCCAACACAGCTGAGGTAACGTCAGCTGTAATGCAGGTGGGCTAAAAATTAATTTGATTACACTGTAGGCGAGGGCCCACAAAAATTGCTGTATCAACAGTACTAATGTACATCCCAAAAATTGGCCATGGCCAGCCAAGAGGGCAGGTGAAACCCATTAATCGCTTTGGTTAATGTGGCTTAAGTGGTAACTAGGCCTGGAGGCAGCCCAGTGTAACGAAAAATTGGTTCAAGTTAAAGTTCCAACGCTTTTAAGGTAATTGAAACTTATAAAAATTGTTCTGAAAAATTATTTGAGTGAGCCTTGTGGCCCTAAGAAAAATTGCCCGTTCAGCGTGATTACGTGAGGTTTCAGGAGGAGGAGCAGGAGGAGGAGGAGGAGGAATATTAGACACAGATTGATGAAGCACAAATGTCCCCGTTTTGGATGGTGAGAGAGAACGTAGCTTCCATCCGCGGGTGCAGCCTACGTATTGCTTACGTATCGCTGCTGTCCGCTGGTGGAGAACAGAAGTCTGGCGAAATCCAGCCTTTGTTCATCTTGATGAGTGTTAGCCTGTCGGCACTGTCGGTTGACAAGCGGCTACGCTTATCGGTGATGATTCCCCCAGCCGCACTAAACACCCTCTCCGACAACACGCTAGCCGCAGGACAAGCAAGCACCTCAAGGGCATACAGGGCTAGTTCAGGCCACGTGTCCAGCTTCGACACCCAGTAGTTGTAGGGGGCAGAGGCGTCACCAAGGATGGTCGTGCGATCCGCTACGTACTCCCTCACCATCCTTTTGCAGTGCTCCCGCCGACTCAGCCGTGACTGGGGAGCGGTGACACAGTCTTGGTGGGGAGCCATAAAGCTGGCCAGGCCCTTAAAGACTGTTGCACTGCCTGGGATGTACATGCTGCTCGATCTACGCACATCCCCTGCAACATGGCCCTCGGAACTGCGCCTTCTGCCACTAGCGCTGTCGGCTGGGAATTTTACCATCAGCTTGTCCGCAAGGGTCCTGTGGTATAGCAACACTCTCGAACCCCTTTCCTCTTCGGGAATCAGAGTGGGCAGGTTCTCCTTATACCGTGGATCGAGCAGTGTGTACACCCAGTAATCCGTAGTGGCCAGAATGCGTGCAACGCGAGGGTCACGAGAAAGGCATCCTAACATGAAGTCAGCCATGTGTGCCAGGGTACCTGTACGCAACACATGGCTGTCTTCACTAGGAAGATCACTTTCAGGATCCTCCTCCTCCTCCTCCTCCTCAGGCCATACACGCTGAAAGGATGACAGGCAATCAGCCGGTGTACCGTCAGCAGCGGGCCAAGCTGTCTCTTCCCCCTCCTCCTCATCCTCCTCCTCCTCCTGTACGCGCTGTGAAATAGACAGGAGGGTGCCCTGACTATCCAGCGGCATACTGTCTTCCCCCGCCCCCGTTTCCGAGCGCAAAGCAGCTGCCTTTATGGTTTGCAGGGAATTTCTCAAGATGCATAGCAGAGGAATGGTGACGCTAATGATTGTAGCATCGCCGCTCACCACCTGGGTAGACTCCTCAAAATTACCAAGGACATGGCAGATGTCTGCCAACCAGGCCCACTCTTCTGAAAGGAATTGAGGAGGCTGACTCCCACTGCGCCGCCCATGTTGGAGTTGGTATTCGACTATAGCTCTACGCTGTTCATAGAGCCTGGCCAACATGTGGAGCGTAGAGTTCCACCGTGTGGGCACGTCGCACAGCAGTCGGTGCACTGGCAGCTTAAAGTGATGTTGCAGGGTGCGCAGGGTGGCAGCGTCCGTGTGGGACTTGCGGAAATGTGCGCAGAGCCGGCGCGCCTTTACGAGCAGGTCTGACAAGCGTGGGTAGCTTTTCAGAAACCGCTGAACCACCAAATTAAAGACGTGGGCCAGGCATGGCACGTGCGTGAGGCTGCCGAGCTGCAGAGCCGCCACCAGGTTACGGCCGTTGTCACACACGACCATGCCCGGTTGGAGGCTCAGCGGCGCAAGCCAGCGGTCGGTCTGCTGTGTCAGACCCTGCAGCAGTTCGTGGGCCGTGTGCCTCTTATCGCCTAAGCTGAGTAGTTTCAGCACGGCCTGCTGACGCTTGCCCACCGCTGTGCTGCCACACCGCGCGACACCGACTGCTGGCGACATGCTGCTGCTAACACATCTTGATTGTGAGACAGAGGAGGAGGAGGAGGAGGAGGGTGCTTTAGTGGAGGAAGCATACACCTCCGCAGATACCACCACCGAGCTGGGGCCCGCAATTCTGGGGGTGGGTAGGACGTGAGCGGTCCCAGGCTCTGACTCTGTCCCAGCCTCCACTAAATTCACCCAATGTGCCGTCAGAGAGATGTAGTGGCCCTGCCCGCCTGTGCTTGTCCACGTGTCCGTAGTTAAGTGGACCGTGGCAGTAACCGCGTTGGTGAGGGCGCGCACAATGTTGCGGGAGACGTGGTCGTGCAGGGCTGGGACGGCACATCGGGAAAAGTAGTGGCGACTGGGAACTGAGTAGCGCGGGGCCGCCGCCTCCATGATACTTTTGAAGGACTCCGTTTCCACAACCCTATACGGCAGCATCTCAAGGCTGATGAATTTTGCGATGCGGACGGTTAACGTTTGAGCGTGCGGGTGCGTGGCGGCGTACTTGCGCTTGCGCTCGAACACTTGCGCAAGCGACGGCTGAACGGTGCGCTGAACTACACTGCTGGATGGGGCCGAGGACAGCGGAGATGAGGGTGTGGGTGCAGGCCATGAGGCGGTAGTGCCTGTGTCCTGAGAGGGGGGTTGCATCTCAGTGGCAGGTTGGGGCACAGGGGGAGAGGCAGGGGTGCAAACCGGAGGCGGTGAACGGCCTTCGTCCCACCTTGTGGGGTGCTTGGCCATCATATGTCTGCGCATGGTGGTGGTGGTGAGGCTGTTGGTGTTGGCTCCCCGGCTGAGCTTTGCGCAACAAAGGTTGCACACCACTGTTCGTCGGTCGTCAGGCGTCTCTGTGAAAAACTGCCAGACCTTAGAGCACCTCGGCCTCTGCAGGGTGGCATGGCGCGGGGGGGCGCTTTGGGAAACACTTGGTGGATTATTCGGTCTGGCCCTGCCTCTACCCCTGGCCCTGGCCACCGCACTGCCTCTTGCAACCTGCCCTGCTGATGCCCTTGACTCCCCCTCTGAAGACCTGTCCTCCTGAGTAAGCGTTGCACACCAGGTGGGGTCAGTCACCTCATCGTCCTGCTGCTCTTCCTCCGAATCCTCTGTGCGCTGCTCCCTGGGACTTACTGCCCTTACTACTACCTCACTGCAAGACAACTGTGTCTGATCGTCATCGTCCTCCTCACCCACAGAAAGTTGTTGAGACAGTTGGCGGAAGTCCCCAGCCTCTTCCCCCGGACCCCGGGAACTTTCGAATGGTTGGGCATCAGTGACGATAAACTCCTCTGGTGGGAGAGGAACCGCTGCTGCCCAATCTAAGCAGGGGCCCGAGAACAGTTCCTGGGAGTGTTCCCGCTCCTGAGCAGGTGTCATTGTAGTGGAGTGAGGAGGCTGGGAGGAAGGAGGAGCAGCAGACAGAGGATTCGGATTGGCAGCAGTGGACGGCGCAGAACTGCGGGTAGACGATAGGTTGCTCGAAGCACTTTCTGCCATCCAGGACAGGACCTGCTCACACTGCTCATTTTCTAATAACCGTCTCCCGCGTGGACCCATTAATTGGGCGATGAATGTGGGGACGCCAGAAACGTGCCTCTCTCCTAATCGCGCAGCAGACAGCTGCGACACACCTGGATCAGGAGCTTGGCCTGTGCCCACACCCTCACTTGGCCCTCCGCGTCCTCGGCCACGTCCACGTCCACGTCCTCTAGGCTTACCCCTACCCCTCAGCATGCTGTATTACCAGTGATTAGATTTCCCAGGCAGGAAATAAATTGGCGCAAGACTGCAGGCCAAATATAATTTTTGCCCTTTTTGGAAAACGAAAGGCCCCACTGCCTCTAGTGAATGAATTATCTAAGTTTAATAACTGCGCTGTGTCCCTGCTTATGTGTCACAGAACGTGAGGGTAGCAGAGTTATTATAACTCTTGGAGAGCAGGTATTTTTTTTCCCAATTAAGGAAAGCAAATGGCGAAGCCAGCAGTAAAGCGTAGCTGGCTGCGTATGATTTAGCAATGTTTTTCACGCAGCTCACACGTCTCCACAGGCGTAAGGACGGACACAGGCTGGACAAATAGATTTGTTTTCAGTTTTTTCCCACCAACAGGCAGCACTGCGTATATTCAATGAACCTGCGAAGTTTAATAACTGCGCTGTGTCCCTGCTTATGTGTCACAGAACGTGAGGGTAGCAGAGTTATTATAACTCTTGGAGAGCAGGTATTTTTTTTCCCAATTAAGGAAAGCAAATGGCGAAGCCAGCAGTAAAGCGTAGCTGGCTGCGTATGATTTAGCAATGTTTTTCACGCAGCTCACACGTCTCCACAGGCGTAAGGACGGACACAGGCTGGACAAATAGATTTGTTTTCAGTTTTTTCCCACCAACAGGCAGCACTGCGTATATTCAATGAACCTGCGAAGTTTAATAACTGCGCTGTGTCCCTGCTTATGTGTCACAGAACGTGAGGGTAGCAGAGTTATTATAACTCTTGGAGAGCAGGTATTTTTTTTCCCAATTAAGGAAAGCAAATGGCGAAGCCAGCAGTAAAGCGTAGCTGGCTGCGTATGATTTAGCAATGTTTTTCACGCAGCTCACACGTCTCCACAGGCGTAAGGACGGACACAGGCTGGACAAATAGATTTGTTTTCAGTTTTTTCCCACCAACAGGCAGCACTGCGTATATTCAATGAACCTGCGAAGTTTAATAACTGCGCTGTGTCCCTGCTTATGTGTCACAGAACGTGAGGGTAGCAGAGTTATTATAACTCTTGGAGAGCAGGTATTTTTTTTCCCAATTAAGGAAAGCAAATGGCGAAGCCAGCAGTAAAGCGTAGCTGGCTGCGTATGATTTAGCAATGTTTTTCACGCAGCTCACACGTCTCCACAGGCGTAAGGACGGACACAGGCTGGACAAATAGATTTGTTTTCAGTTTTTTCCCACCAACAGGCAGCACTGCGTATATTCAATGAACCTGCGAAGTTTAATAACTGCGCTGTGTCCCTGCTTATGTGTCACAGAACGTGAGGGTAGCAGAGTTATTATAACTCTTGGAGAGCAGGTATTTTTTTTCCCAATTAAGGAAAGCAAATGGCGAAGCCAGCAGTAAAGCGTAGCTGGCTGCGTATGATTTAGCAATGTTTTTCACGCAGCTCACACGTCTCCACAGGCGTAAGGACGGACACAGGCTGGACAAATAGATTTCTTTTCAGTTTTTTCCCACCAACAGGCAGCACTGCGTATATTCAATGAACCTGCGAAGTTTAATAACTGCGCTGTGTCCCTGCTTATGTGTCACAGAACGTGAGGGTAGCAGAGTTATTATAACTCTTGGAGAGCAGGTATTTTTTTTCCCAATTAAGGAAAGCAAATGGCGAAGCCAGCAGTAAAGCGTAGCTGGCTGCGTATGATTTAGCAATGTTTTTCACGCAGCTCACACGTCTCCACAGGCGTAAGGACGGACACAGGCTGGACAAATAGATTTGTTTTCAGTTTTTTCCCACCAACAGGCAGCACTGCGTATATTCAATGAACCTGCGAAGTTTAATAACTGCGCTGTGTCCCTGCTTATGTGTCACAGAACGTGAGGGTAGCAGAGTTATTATAACTCTTGGAGAGCAGGTATTTTTTTTCCCAATTAAGGAAAGCAAATGGCGAAGCCAGCAGTAAAGCGTAGCTGGCTGCGTATGATTTAGCAATGTTTTTCACGCAGCTCACACGTCTCCACAGGCGTAAGGACGGACACAGGCTGGACAAATAGATTTCTTTTCAGTTTTTTCCCACCAACAGGCAGCACTGCGTATATTCAATGAACCTGCGAAGTTTAATAACTGCGCTGTGTCCCTGCTTATGTGTCACAGAACGTGAGGGTAGCAGAGTTATTATAACTCTTGGAGAGCAGGTATTTTTTTTCCCAATTAAGGAAAGCAAATGGCGAAGCCAGCAGTAAAGCGTAGCTGGCTGCGTATGATTTAGCAATGTTTTTCACGCAGCTCACACGTCTCCACAGGCGTAAGGACGGACACAGGCTGGACAAATAGATTTCTTTTCAGTTTTTTCCCACCAACAGGCAGCACTGCGTATATTCAATGAACCTGCGAAGTTTAATAACTGCGCTGTGTCCCTGCTTATGTGTCACAGAACGTGAGGGTAGCAGAGTTATTATAACTCTTGGAGAGCAGGTATTTTTTTTCCCAATTAAGGAAAGCAAATGGCGAACCCAGCAGTAAACCGTAGCTGGCTGCGTATGATTTAGCAATGTTTTTCACGCAGCTCACACGTCTCCACAGGCGTAAGGACGGACACAGGCTGGACAAATAGATTTCTTTTCAGTTTTTTCCCACCAACAGGCAGCACTGCGTATATTCAATGAACCTGCGAAGTTTAATAACTGCGCTGTGTCCCTGCTTATGTGTCACAGAACGTGAGGGTAGCAGAGTTATTATAACTCTTGGAGAGCAGGTATTTTTTTTCCCAATTAAGGAAAGCAAATGGCGAACCCAGCAGTAAACCGTAGCTGGCTGCGTATGATTTAGCAATGTTTTTCACGCAGCTCACACGTCTCCACAGGCGTAAGGACGGACACAGGCTGGACAAATAGATTTCTTTTCAGTTTTTTCCCACCAACAGGCAGCACTGCGTATATTCAATGAACCTGCGAAGTTTAATAACTGCGCTGTGTCCCTGCTTATGTGTCACAGAACGTGAGGGTAGCAGAGTTATTATAACTCTTGGAGAGCAGGTATTTTTTTTCCCAATTAAGGAAAGCAAATGGCGAACCCAGCAGTAAACCGTAGCTGGCTGCGTATGATTTAGCAATGTTTTTCACGCAGCTCACACGTCTCCACAGGCGTAAGGACGGACACAGGCTGGACAAATAGATTTCTTTTCAGTTTTTTCCCACCAACAGGCAGCACTGCGTATATTCAATGAACCTGAGAAGTTTAATAACTGCGCTGTGTCCCTGCTTATGTGTCACAGAACGTGAGGGTAGCAGAGTTATTAACTGTGGCAGAGCAGGTATTTTTTTTCCCAATTAAGGAAAGCAAATGGCGAAGCCAGCAGTAAAGCGTAGCTGGCTGCGTATGATTTAGCAATGTTTTTCACGCAGCTCACACGTGTCCACAGGCGTTAGGACGGACAGAGGCTGGACAAATAGATTTGTTTTCAGGTTTTTCCCACCAACAGGCAGCACTGCGTATATTCTATGAATAATAACTGTGTTGTGGCCCTGCCTATACAATTCTTTCCCTGCAGTATCAATGGAGGGTGGAATGCTCTGCAGAGGCGATTTTGAGAAGCCCAAAAAAAATGCAGCACAGCCAACAGCAGCCTGGACAGTACTGCACACGGATAAATATGGCCCTAGAAAGGACCGTTGAGGTTCTTGAAGGCTACACTCACTCCTAACACTCTCCCTGCCTATGCAGCACTTCTGTCCCTAATGCCAGGTGCAACGGTCTGCAGAGGCGACTTTGAGAAAAAAAAAAATCCCACTGCTAACAGCAGCCAACACACAGCTATCAGTGGCCCTAATAAGGACCTTTGGGGGGTCTTGAAGCCTACACTAACTACCAATTCTTTCCCTACAGCAGCTCCGGTATAAACAGCACTGTCCCTCATCTAACTCACACCGCATCTGAGGCGAGCCGCGGGAGGGGCCGACTTTTATATTAGGCGAACACCTGATCTCGCCAGCCACTCACAGCAGGGGGGTGGTATAGGGCTTAAACGTTGCAGGGGGAAGTTGTAATGCCTTCCCTGTCTTTCAATTGGCCAGAAAAGCGCGCTAACGTCTCAGGGAAGGAAGTGAAAGTAACCAGAACACCGCATGGTGTTCGTCACGAATAACGAACATCCCGAACACCCTAATATTCGCACGAATATCAAGCTCGGACGAACGCGTTCGCTCATCTCTAGTGAGTATATATTTTTTTTATTTTTAAAACATTCTAGGGGTGATTTTCAGGTAAGGGCTTATATTTAAAGCCCTTCTCCGCAAATCACTGCAGGGCTTGCCGGCAGCCCATTGCTTTCAATGGGGCTGCAAAAGCCCGGTCCCATTGAAAGCAATGGGAGAACATTGCAATCCTCTGCTACAGCTGTGACAGCTGTGGGAGGAGAATTCTTCAGCCCTGCGGAGATGAAAAAATTCTCTGCTACAGCTGTCACAGCTGTGACAGCCATGGCAGGGGATTCTTTACTCCCCACGGGGAGTCCCCAGTGCTGTCACAGTGTTCAGTGATAAGGGGACACCCGACTGGGGAATATTGACACTCACCATGGACCTATGGTGCACGCATGTCCTATGTTTTGCAGGTATGTGCATTTGCAGTTCTTCGCAAGTAGTGCTGATAGCATTGTTTCCTGCTGGAGAACAAAAGAACTGAAAGCTGATAAGAGCCCTCGGGCTATTAACTGCTTTTAGCTAAGGCTTCATTTGCGCACTTAATTGCTCTTAAGTAGCTGAGTAGCTACTTAAAAGTTTATGCAAAATGATCGCTCAAACCTGTCACTCAAACTGTCGTTTGAGTGATTTTTGAGCGATCATCGCTCCGTGTAAATGAGCCTTAAGGGTGGACAGATTTGCATTGCGTTTCCCATAGCAGAAATCTGTGCGTGAATTCCGCAGTGGCAAAGTTCTATTGAAACATGTGGATTTGTACCACAGATTTCCATGAACGTGAAAAAAATTGCGGCATGTTCTATTTTACCCCGGATTCACTGCGGGAGGGCTCATTTGATATCAAAGGATACAAAACCGCGGAAATCCGTGGGAAAAAATGCGATCACTCACTGGCACTTTTTTGTTTTGATTCGTGGTACTCCAACAATGTAAATCCGCGGGCGTATTCTGCATCGCTCGTGGGCATGAGCTCTTAAGCAAAGGCCCACTCCAAGGAACAGCTGTAGAGCTACCAAATATGTCATATATTTTACAAGGAGAAAATCTGCAAAATAAACACAACACTCAAGCATGGGTCTACTTCAAGGAACAGCTGTAGAGCTACCATAAATTTTGCTACACACGACAGCAGGTGTGCTGCTCGTTTTAAAAACAATGCCATAAGTTTTACAAGGGGAAATCTTACCAGGTGAAGACAACACTTTGGTAGAGCTACCAAAATTTCACTGCACTTTAAAAGTCATAAACTTTTCAACGGACAAATTCTACCAGGAGAAAACATAACAGAAGCAGGAGAAGGAGAGCAGCAGTGCCACCACCAGCAGCAACAACGCTTAGAGATCAGAGTGTGGTCTTTGATATAAATCTATGCTCAGCCATATGTGAGTAAAAATTGCCATTGTGCTAATTAATCAGTGGAGTCTGCCATGGTGGGGCAGAAATCAGATGAAATCCATGCCTGGTTTTAAGTGTGCTAAACACACTTTCTGATAGCACACTGGCAGCGGGGCAGGTAAGCACCTCTAAAGCATTTTGTGTAATCTCTGGCCACTTGTCCAGCAAAGACAGTTGGAAGTCAAAGGGGCCAACGCCATGTCTGAGTACACCCAGGCTGTGACAGGCTGAAAAAAACTATGGCACACCTCTGTTAGACTTCCCATGCCACTGGTAGTGGTGCTGCTGCTGAGGCTTCCTACTCTTCTGCCATGAACCTCAGAGCTGCAATCCATTGTGATTATATCCCCATTGCCATGGAGAAACGTTGTGCTCAAGCTGCTTAACAGTTTGTTCTGATTGTGCCACATTTTGAGCTTCCTCTCCACTCATCCAAAATGAGTTTTGTCACTTGGCCTTCTAGCAGGGATCAAATAGGTTGGCGACCTGGTAATGAGCTGAGTTATGGCAGACTAGCTGGATGGTTGGGATATTGGTATCCCTTCCTCCTCCTCTTCCTTTGACAAAAATACTATTTTGTTCTTGAGAAAGTGAAAAAATAGGGCTGCACCTTAACATCAAGAAAACAAAGATCATGATAACAATGGCTAATGGAAAATTGAAGCTTGAAATCAATGACAAATCCACCACAAAAAAATCAAATGTAGGATCATATTGGGCTGCTCTGCAATGGTTAGCATGAATGAGATCTGGAAGAGCAAAGGCATCACTCTAACTACCAAAAGCAGATTAGTGAGAGCCATTGTCTTTCCTATGATTATGTATGGGTCCGAGAGTTGGACACTAAGAAAGGCCGACAGAAGGAGAATCATTGCATTTGAAATGCAGTGTTGGCGAAAATTATTAAGAGTACCACGGACAGCTGTGGTAACAAATGGAGAATGTTGGATCACATAAAACCAGGGACATCACTAGAAGCTAAAGTCACTAGACTGCAACTGACTTACTTGGGACACGTCATGCGTGCAAACTCGCTAGAGAAGTCAATAATTTTGGGAATGACCAGTGGAACAGAAGAAATGGTCGACAAAGAACATACTGGCTCAACACCATCAAAATGGATACCAATATGTGCATCAAGCAGTTAAAGAAGCAGTGCTGGACAGTGAAGCATGGGTAATATTTGCTTATAAAGTCACCAAAAGTCTAACTAAATGGATAGATAAATGATTACCTAAAAAAGATAAAGTATACAGTAATGGAGGTGAACTGTTATCTCCTTAAGTATAACTGCATAACAGGAGCTGCTATTGATCAGCAGTAACTGTGATAGGAGTGCCCTTCTCCTCCGTGAGCAGTCGGTCTGGTACAGTCCATATGATTTCATCATACATGAAGTTCTATTAACTGTAATCTGGTAACCCTTTGAGAGAACAGAAAGGCTAGGCAATTGGGAGGTAACCATGAGATCACATGACTCAACTGAAGAGAATTTTTTAGACACAGTAGAAAGGTATAACTAAACAATATAATACTAGCTGATTTATATAAACTGGGGGCTAGCTACATAATGCATTAAAAGAAATCACTGGAGCGCCGCTTTAAGTGCACCACTCACAGAGGACCGCTGATCAGTTGCCGGAGGTAGAGGAGATAGTGCTAATTTCTTTATCCAGACGACACACTGAGCATGCAGAGATAAAGCACTGAGTGCACACGTCATGTGGTCCGAACAGAGAGCTGGCACAGGGGCACAGTCCTGGAGGTAGGAAGTAACCAACTATAGAATGGCACAGCTAGATTGCTGCTGGAGATGTGCAAAATCAGGATGCTAACAGTATAAGTAATATCTTCATGGAGCTCAATCTAAGCACACCTGTGTGTCTTCACTACTGACCATGCCCCCACTGCTCAGATACCTTTGACACCTCATTTTTCCAGAACACACCAACCTTTTCCTGATCCACATGAATACTTCATTCATAGTGTCTCAGATTATAATACCCTCTACACAGTTATACTACCTCCATTTTGTGCCCTACACAATACTTTGCTGAACACGTGAATGGCCATATTACTTTATTCTGATATATTTTGATAAAGTGCACAATCTTTTTTTTGTTTTCAGAAATACATAAAACTTTAATTGCACCTTAGCCTGGAAATGGCTGCCAATTTTTATTTTACATCAAATTAAAGGAACGATACAAAATTTTTTTATTGCAGATTTCTGAGTTAAAATCAATAGAAAGACATTCTTAGGTGTAAAGATGAGCTCAGCCCTGAATCTCAATCATATCATATATATTCCAAATGGAAAGAAAATTAAATCCAAAAAATATGCAAGCTTTGATTACAAGGAAATGTGAGTTGCAAAATTTGCTTTCAATCTAGCTATATAACAGTGAGAGTCAAAGTCAAAGCGCCAAATCTTTTGAGTCTAGTCCCATGCATGATGTACATCTAGATAAATATATAACTTAGTTTGTAAGCTATACAGCTATGTTGAACAAAACAATTAAAAGGTTTTGATGGGTGGAATGCTGAGAGGAGAAAAAAACTTCTAGACTAACATTGGCCTGGTTCTCAAGGGGTTAAGTCAAAGAAACATAATTGGCAATGGCTTCAAATTCTGATTTACTAATACATATATATTAATAAAGGGGTTTTTCCACAATTTAAAAGTGCTTCACAACCGTTCTGTCCTTCCTAGTTGCTGCTGACCAGGACATGTGACTGCTGCAGCCAATCATTAGCAGTGATTGGCTGCAAGAGACACAGGTTTTGGGCAACCAGGAAGGACAGAACGCTGGTGAAGCAATTTTAAGTTATGGAAAAACCCCTTTAAAGAGTCTGTGACCTACGTTTCACATTATAAGCTAGGCTTATGGGCTAAAAGTAGGTGACCCGCTGAGTCCAAGAACGTAAGTGTTATAGTTGCCTCCCCCATCGATCCCCCAGTGTCAACACTGGAACCTGGCACTGCTAAGTAGTCCGCCTAAAAATTAGAACGGGCGGACTACTTAGCGTAATACATAGAGCGGCAACTTCCAGCGTTGACATTGGGGGAACGATGGGGGAGGTAAGTATAACACTTACATCCTTAGATTCAGCAGTTCAGCTACTTTTAGCTCATAAACTTAGTTTATAATGCCAAAAGTTGATGACAGAATGTCATTACCCCTTAAGGACCAGGCTGTTTTTCATTCAGCTACCAAAATTATTTTTGCTATGGTTCTGTGACATATAGGGCTAATTTTTTAATATCTTTTTTTCAGTTTTTTTTTAGTTATATTAGGGGTAAAAGGCTAAAAAAATATTTCTTTTTAACATTTATGCTTGTTTTTTTTTTATTAGTAAATTTATGCTAAAAAAAAAGGATGGAAATGGGTTCCTCGTTTTGTTTCTGAAGTTTTTATATATAATATGTATGGTTTTGGATTACAGGATGCTGAGGCGACGGTTTTGGTTGGCGTCGACTTTGGGTGATTTTCTTCTTTATGCATATATTTGTATTTTATTCTGTTATTTTTCTTACTGTTTTATTACACACTTTTCCACTGTAGCTGGGGCATACATAGGAGCCCTAGTTACAGGAAAAAATATTCCCCTGCAGTGACAGCAGTCACTGGCAGAGCTGATCATGGTCTGCTAGGAATCTGCAGCTTTGCTGTAATAGGAGATCCCAGCAGTCATATGACCGCTCATGTAGTGGAAGAAACACTTCCGCTTTCACTTCTATGAACCTGGGAAAAAAGGCAGAAGCTGTTAAAAACCGCTTCTTCTCCAGGTTCTCAGCTGTAACTAACAGCTGATAACCTAACCTTCTCTTATTTGATTGCAGGAGCAGAGGCTTTAAACCTATGCCATATTTTTGCTATCGGCCAGGATTAAAGCCCAGGATCAAGCGCCATAAATTTACAGTGCTTGGTCCTTAATGGGTTAAGATATGGGTAGACATTGTCTTTAAAACCCCAGGACCAAGCGCCATAAATTTACAGTGCTTGGTCCTTAATGGGTTAAGATATGGGTAGACATTGTCTTTAAAACGGACATCAGTTTTCTTACCTGTCTACTGTTCTAGGCAAAACAGGATCATAGCTGGATCTAAACTGATTTAAGCTAACAGACTACAGTATGGGAAGTGCAGTGGAGAAATTTGTTAGGGTGCATTCACACCATGTTTAATCTGAAAAATGGATTCAGTTGGAATCCCAAAAAGGAGCCATGGAGTTTCACTAGTCAAATGGAGACCAATAATATCTCCTTTGAGCAGGTTTTCATCAGTTTCTGGCACTTGTACTAAACAGAATAGCATGGTCAGCCATGGTTCAGTCTCAGGCCTTAGTCACACGGGCGTTTTTTCGCACGATTTGCGGATCGCATGACGGATGCGCATCCGCAAATCGCGTGACCGGGGCCAAAAAAATCACCCGAAAAATCTGCTCCTAGCCGTGTTTCATTAGAAACGGGCTGGAGCTGTCCAGCGCATTGAATTCAATGGAGCCGACAATACAGCTGGCTCTATTGAAAGCAATGCGCTGCGGGCGAGCGCAGGATGAATTGTCGGCAAGGGCTTAAATATATAAGCCCTTCCCTGCAATTCATTTAGAAAAGAGTAAAAATAAAAAAAATCTACATACTCACCTTGTCCCGGCAGACGGAGTTTAGAGCGGCCGGCCTGCAGTGGGTATGAAGGGGGTGTGAGTCAGACTTGCCTCTGATTGGCTCAGCACTGAGCCAATCAGGGGGCAGGTCTGACTCACACTCCCTTTACACCCACTGCAGGCCGGCCGCTCTGAACTCCGTCTGCTGGGACAAGGTGAGTATATATATATTTTTAATTTTTACACATTTCTGGATGAATTGCAGGGAAAGGGCTTATATATTTAAGCCCTTCCCGACAATTCATCCTGCGCTCGCCGGCAGCCCATTGCTTTCAATGAAGCTGGCTGTATTGCCGGCTCCATTGAATTCAATGGGCAAACATCGTTCTTCTCTGCCACAGCTGTTACAGCTGTGGCAGAGAAGAATGATTTGTCTTCTATATGTTCTCAATGGGGTCGGCGCTGCTGCCACCGGCCCCATTGAGCGCATATAGAGAAGAGGACAGGAATCGCAGATCGCAGATAGGTGCGATCTGCGATTTCTGTTCTATAATTTATCGGACGAGGGCATAAAAAGCGCTCATGTGTCCGATACCATTGCAAAGCAATGGTTTTAAAAAATCGCCGGACGCATGCGCATGCGCAAATCGCGCGAAAGAACGCCCGTCTGACTAAGGCCTCAGGGTTTTGTCTGAATCCCATTTTTGGGATTTAGACGGAACCCCAGAACAAAACCTGGGAGTGTAGTGTTTAATGTGGTGTGAATGGCCACTTAGTGATAGGAAGAAAATGATGGCAAAGTTTCAAAGGTAAAGGTTTTATAACAGCATTGTACATAATGATCTAAAAACACTGTAAAGTTTCCTCACTGGGGAGCACATTAATTTTGAAGGTAAAAGTCACTCCAAACATGAATTATCACACTGACTATGAAAACCATTTACTTTGGTTGAGCACATTTCTCATGACCATGATTACTCTGTAAAGGATAGGGCATATTAACAGCGAAACTAAAAGTATGCAAACATGATAGAATTTATTTGCTTATGATGGATTAAACATTTGGATTGAGGAATTAAACATAACTTTGTTATATGAAGAGTTCATTAAGTTGTTAATGAGCACACTACATATTATTTCAATCTATTTCTATTGAGTTTTCAATTTCTATGTAAAACTTGATTTTACCTTCAATGATTTAGTTAGCCATCTTCAATATTTGGCTTTACCAAAAATGACATTACACTGATAATAATTCATCTTTTCCCCCTTGAAAAACTCTCAAGAACATTCTATGCAAATAAGTCCTTTGAAATCTGCATGATTATGACAACTCATTTAATTAAGGAGAGCCAATTGAAGTGCATGTATTTAAATGAAAATTTAAGAACCTTGTTTGGTAAACTCTGCCTTCATTATTATCCTGCTGTTCTCCTTTGATAAGCAAGTCACCCTTTTTTAACTAGTGAAATAAATCCACAGAATTGTACTGTTTGAGAATAACTTTATTGTGTCACCAGATTTCTACATCTAATGACTTGTTAAAGCAGTTATCCACTTTGGACAACCATTTTTGTTAACCCCTTCTTGCCCCATGACGTAAGGGTACGTCATCAGAGCGGGGTACTTCCCGCAAAATGAGGTACCCTTATGTCATAGGGATAGCGCGAAATCATAGCAGATCTCGCGCTATCCCGCAGCAGGAGCCGGCTGTCAGTGATAGAGTTGCGCCCACCCGCTGTTAACCCCTTCCCTGCTGCGCTCCCTCTGTGACAACCAGCCAGCTTTCATGATAACATTGCAAGAGCCCGGCTGGTTGCTATGGCAACAGGACGCCGGATACCAGCATCCTGTATTGCCATAGCCTAAGATTGCTGTAATAAGCAATAAGGTATGGCAGGAGAGAAGTCCTGCCATGCCTTATCGCAGCGATCTGCAGTGTTGTGGTGAAAGTCCCTCAGAGGGACATAGATGGTGTAAAAAAAGAGAAAAATAAAGATCAAAAAATAAAAATGTAAAAAAAAAGTTAAAAAACCCTTTTTTTAATGCTTTTTCTTATATTAGCATAAAAAAATCCCACATATTTGGTATTGACGTATCCGTAACGACGTGTACAATAAATTGAACATGATTTTTATTCTGCACGGCAAAAAGCGTTAAAAAAAAACGCTAAAAAACTGGGGCAAAATGCTAATTTTTCACATTTTACTTCTTAAAAAAACGCAGTAAAAGTGATAAAAAAAAATTTATGTACCCCAAAATGGTACCAATAAAAACTAAAGCTCCTCTTGCAAAAAATAAGCGATCATAGAGCGTTGTCCATGGAAAAATAAAAAAGTTACAGGACTTTGAATGCAGTGAGTTTAGAAAAAAATAATCATTTCCAAAAAAGGGCTTTTATTGTGGAAAAGTGGAAAAACCTAAAAAAAATAAAACAATTTTGGTATCGTTGTAACCAAACCGACCCGCAGAAAAAAAATGTAGTGTATCATTTATGCTGCATAATTAACGCTCTAAACCCCCCCCCAAAAAAAAAATCTATGGCAGAATTGATGCGTTTTCTCCTCCCTATGATCATAAAAAAAATAAATAAAAGTTTTACAATGTAGTCTATGTACCCAAAAATGGTAACAATAAAAACTACAGTTCGCCACACAAAAAGCAAATCCTTATACGGCCGCGTTGACAGAAAAATAAAAAAGTTATGGCTGTTGAAAAATGGAGATTAAAAAATAACGAAAATGGTTTGGTCCTCAACGCCAAAATAGGCCATGTCCTTAAGGGGTTAAAATAGTCTGGTGACAATAAGCTGCTTTGTTGGTATTCTGCTGCTGTAACCACAGTGATCAACTAGAATGTTTTGCACAATCTATCCACGTTTATCCCCATCCTTTTGTTCAGATGATGTATTTCCAAACCTACCATCTGCAAAGATGGTGAGGAGTCATGGCATGTCTGGTGAATGGGCATGGGTCCAGGGTAACATCACCACATCATCATGGCATCATCCCCAGCCCGCATAATATGTCAAGCTGCCACATTCTTATTTTTAGATGCCAAGGAGTTAACAGCTCCCTACTGTTTATTGGTTGTTTTGCTGTCTGGGGTAATGGGCAGCCCAGCTAGTCAGTTAGTAACTATGTTTGGTTATTTAAGCCGGTATCTTCAGTCGTGTGAAGTGGTTATTTTGGACATTTTCTTCCTACGTCAGCTTGTGTCTCTCCTCCCTGTGTCCCATTCTGTTCCTTTGTTTTAGCTCTCAGGTGTCCCTTGTATGTTTCTGGATTTGTCTAATTTGGCCTATACAAGGTGCTAGTCTCCATCCTTTATTTCATCTAGAGTCATTTCAGGGAAACCCCCATGTTCCTGTTGTAGGGTAGGTGCTCTGCTTGTTAGGCAGGTTGGTCACTTTAACACCAGGGATAAGTCTAGTCCCTTTCTTGTCTGTTGGTTTGGTGTATGCCGTCTCTCTTTCTAGCCCTTGTGGTTCCTGTCTCATCCTAGTTGGACGTGACACCTTTGCTTTCATTTGGTCACAAAATTAGTTGTTGAGCATCAGACCCCAAAAGATCAGATATCAATGACCTATCCTAAGGATAGGTCATCAATATTGGAGTCCCATAAAACCCTATAATGAAAATATTCTTTATGTATTGGAACACATACAGTGCATTTGTTATTATATTCAGTTATGTGCGCTATAGAAACATAACCAATATAATTGTAAAGTAAATCCGTAACTTTACCTTTACATTAAGGCCTTATTCACACAACCGTGTATATGCAGTTATTTAGCTGCGTCCAAAAATTAGGCAATATTCACAGCCATCTGAAGCATTGGATTCCAATGTATTCATTCAAATGAGCGATTTTTAGCCATGTAAAAAAATCTCACTGGCAAAAATAGAACATTGGCAGCCGTTTTCGGTCACTGATTTTATACGCTGCATCCAAAGATGGATCTTGTCCTATCTTTGGCCAAGATACGCTGGAAGCTCCCATAGGCTTCTATGGGAGCGGGGGAAAAAGGAAGGGAGAGGGAGTTTAGTTGCGTCCAACACTGGAAACAGAAGAGACACGGCTAAAGATTGGGATTTGATCATGGCGATTCTTCTTTCACGCGATTTTTAAGCGCATACAGCTTAACATAAAAACACATACAGTCATGTGAAAGAGGAACTGGATGTTAATTTCCTAATGGAAATGCACTGTTTGACCATAGTCCCTATAAATAAAGTACACACGAAGTGTAGCAGCTATGTAAAAGAGCTCTAATAATTTACTATCTGTTTCTCATGAAATGAGCTTCTATAAATTAAATTATCTGCTTATATGCCCTGCATGAAGGCTACGCTTTCCAGAAATCATACTGCCCTATAGATGTAATGAAGAATCAATAAACACCTAGAGTTTTATCAGTGTAATGTAACACATAGAAGGCAACTGATAATTTGCTTTGTCTGTTTCTTTATGGCACTTACCCACTGGATGAGCACCACCTAGTGAATCTAATATCAGTTTTAGCTTACATCTGATATAAAATCACTGTTCTTTTTCTGCAAAGCAGGAATATCTTTTCAAGTGTCTTATGAATGGAATCAAAGAAAGTATCAAGAGATTTCTATTAATAAAAGTAGAATCTGTCTATTATTGGCAGTAAAGTAAGATTTCCTTCACACAATACAGTAACATACTGCACTGTAAAGAAGATGCTACCCCAAGATCAAGCATATTATTTAACAAACTCACTTTAGGGGGTTTTCAGAGTTTTCTTTTGATGGTCTATCCTTTGAATAATCCATCAAAGTTTGTTCATGGGAGTCTGATCTGCCCATCCCCTTAGATCCTCATATATCAACAACACAATGAAAGAGCCACAATGCAAATTGCAATGCTGCTCCACTTTCACTGTTGTTCAAGACACAATGACATACACATACATATGGCTGTGACTATACAACAGCTTGGCCTCACGTTCACTAGAACTGCCTAAATGAGCCAAATGTTTTATAAGTTCTAATTGTGGTATTTTTAGGCATTACTTCTACTTTTGTCATGTTTTGTCAGCGGTCCCTATGTGATAACATCTTTTTAACTCCCTAACAGTCACAATTAAAATTGTTACTATTTGTTATTGTAGAATCTGATTTTATGTCTCATGTAAATATAATTGTTACATAACTCATTCGTCTCTGATAGGACCGCCCATTTGACCACTCTGCTGGGAATGAGCAGATATATAAATGAATAAAATACTAAATATTTTCTCATAAAACTATATATCATTCTGCTCAGCTCCTCCTGCTCTATAACATGCAGCCTGCAGTTGGGATAGCATGTTCAAGCTGACAGGCTCCCTTTAAGTCAATTTTTAACCCTTCAATAACATAACTAACTTTAGGGTTAAGAACCAGTAAAATGTTTCCCCTTTTGTGTTCCGGTGGCCATAACTTTTTTTTGTGTATATAGCTGTATGACACCATGTATTTTATGGGATGAGTTGTAGTTTTTATATAAACCAACTCCAGCTACATATAATGTATTGAATAACTTTTTAAGGAAGGCAATAAAAAAAGGCAATTTCACCATGTGTAATATATATATAATGTTAACTTTATACTACAGGTTCTTCAAATTACAACAATATGAAACTTACATAGGTTTTAATATGTTGTATTACATTTGCACAATATATACACTTTATTTCATTCATTTAGTTATTTACAATTTTTCTTTCATGCGTCACCACATTCCAAGACCAGAGTATTTTTATTGGTACCATGATGTCAGAACGGCCAGGCTGCAAGCTCTATTTGGCTGCAATAGTCAGGTGATGTTCGGTGACATCATCTTCCATAACAAACAGGAAGGATGACAGGGCTACAGCATTGGATTCCCACTGCATAGGAGATGTAAGTACGGCTCTTTCTGTTATTTTAACATAGTTGAAGCTGTAGTGGTAATATTAACCAATGCCTTTTAATGGTGGTTGTTAAGGAGCCTTACTCAGATGTATGCGCCTTTTTACAGTGCTGCATCACCATGTCGGTAACAGCAGAAACTTGGCTGTCTAATGACAGCTTAGTACCTTTTCTAAGAGCCGGGACTGAAGCAACCACTGACTCATTCTGTTTAACCCTTTACATGCCACAATTAAAGTGACTGCCACATATAAAAGGCTGACAGATGGAGGGACTCATTCTGTCACCCATTTCATTCATGCTTAAAAAATGACCTCCATTTCTGCCATCTACAGTGACCTGTGGCCTCTGGCTGAGCTTTATAGGCAATATATTATACTACAATACTGAACTATTCTAGTGTATTATATAAACAATAAAAGCTCTGGACTTCAAAAAATAGAAATTTAAAAGAAAAGTGTAAAAAAAAATAAAAAAATAAAAAAGTCAAAAGTAGCCTTTCCCTCCTTATGGTGGGTTCACACGAGCGTGTTTTTGTGCGTACTTAGGTGCAGCTGCGTGCTTGTTGTCAATGGAGCCGCGGCTGCTGCCAGCGGCTCCATTGTAAACAATGCTCTTCCAGCACCCCTCCATTCTTTTTCAGGTAAGGGCTTTACATATAAGCCCTTCCCTGAAAAAGAAACATTTTAGTGTTAAAAAAATAAAAGCGTACCTGTCGTGACCCCCGCAGGCATGAAGAACACATCTGCCGCATGCGGCAGATGTTTCCTTCACCCCTGCTAGTTAAAAGAATTCCCTGCTGCTCCATCTGCCACATCTGTGGCAGATGCAGCAGAGGAATTCTTCAATTCTCTACCACAGCTGTCACACGTCAGCTGCGGTAGAGAATCCTACTGCCAGCATCCCCATCAATGGCTTTTCAGGGAAGGGCTTCATAATCCCTTTATTTTTTACACTATTCTAAATGGCTTTTCGGGGAAGGGCTTATGAAGCCCTTCCCTGAAAACCCATTGACGGGGATGCTGGCAGCAGAATTCTCTAATGCAGCTGACGTGTTACAGCTGCGGTAGAGAATTGAAGAATTCCTCTGCTGCATCTGCCACAGATGTGGCAGATGTAGCAGCAGGGAATTCTTTTAACTAAGAGGGGTGAAGGAAACATCTGCTGCATGCTGCAAATATGTTCTTCATGCCCGCTGGGGTCACCGCAACGGCGCAGAGGTAAGTTTCTTTTTTTAACACTAAAATTTCCCTTCCCTGAAAAAGAATGCTGGGGTGCCGGCAGAGCACTGTTTTCAATGGAGCCGCTGGCAGCAGCCTCGGCTCCATTGACAACAAGCACGCAGCTGTGTTCACGCGTATTTTTGCTCGTACCTAGGTTCTTGCTTGTACCGCAGCTCCATTGAAAACAATGCGTGCATTCCAAATGGTGCACGCATGTCCTATCTTTGCAGGCACGCACCTGCAAAGTACGGACATGTGCACACACCATAGGGAATGCAATGTTGCAAATACAAGTGTGTTTTTGTGCGTGCACATGCACGCATAAAAACACGCTCGTGTGACCCCACCCTTAGTATGTAAAAAAAACACACCATAAATTTGGTATTTTCACATTCATAATAACCCATGTAAAAAAGTTGGTACATTACTTAACCCATACAGTGCAAACCATAAAAAAAATGAATGAAACACATGGTTAAAATAGCAAACTTTGCATATCTTGCCTAAAAAATAATCAGAATAGAAAGCACTCAAAAAGTCATCTTGATCATCAAGGGTACCATTGAAATGTACAATTCCTCATACAAAAAAACCCACATGCAGCACTGTATATGTAAAAAAAAATGTTAGGGGTCTTTGATTGCAGCATTAGAAAAAATTGCAACTTTTTTTTTAAGTTGCAAAAAACTATATAAATTTGATGTTGATGGAATTGTGCTGACCCACAGAATTAACTTAACATAATATTCATACCACATGGTGACCACTGTTTAAATAATTAAAAAAAAAACAAAACATAAAAAGGAGTCAAAATTTTATATATTCCAAAAAAATGGAATAAATGAAGCCTAGAGCTCATCCCACTAAAGCTCTTGTAGAGCTCCATAGATGGAAAAATAAAAATATTATGTCTCTTGAAATATGGTGGACACAAAATGTCATTCTTTTCTCAATTCTCCTAAAAAAAAAATCATAAAAGTTATACAATACATTAAATGTACCCCAAGTTTATACCATTAAAAAATACAACTTGTCCCACAAAAAACAAGCCCCCATATGTCTATGTCTACAGAAAAAAATGTAAATGTTATGGCTCTAGCAGTGCGACAATGAAAAAAAGTTGGTCATTAAAAGAAAAGGCATTGGCAGTAAAGGGTTAATGAGAAATGCAAGTATTTACTAACATAGACATGTAAGACTTCTGAAAGATTAGGCCACATTGAAAGGTTGCAGAAGAATAGATTTCAATCATATATTTGACGTACCGTATGATATATCTGGATAGTATTAAGACCCCATCCACAAGTTAACCCCTTAGTGACAAAGCCTGTTTGCGCCTTAGTGACGGAGCCAAATTTTGGAAATCTGACATGCGTCGTTCAACGTAGCATAACTCCGTAAAGGCTTTACATATACAATTGATTCTGACATTGTTTTTTCGCCACATGTTGTACTTCATTTTGGTTGTAAAAAGAGACCGATATAATTTGTGTATATTTATTAAAAGTACCAATATTGGAAAAATGTTGAAAAATTTTTTAGACCCATAGCACTTTTGTAGAGCTCTTGAGCAGCCAAAACCAAAGAGAACCCCCACAAGTGACCCCATTTTGAAAACTAGACCCCTTAACGAATTTATCTAGGGGTGTACTGCCCATTTTGACCCCACAGTTTTTGAATGAATTCAAGCAAAGCAAAAGGAAAAAAATGTGATTTTAGTTTTTTTGGCAATTCTGTCGTTTTAAAAACTGCTTTTTTGGTACAGCACACACGTGAATGAAGCCATGCAACCCAAAATGGATACCCCTGTTTGTCCCGTGTTCAGAGACATACCCATTGTGGCCCTAATCTTATGTGTGGATGCACAACAGGGCCCAAAATGAAAGGAGTAGTCGGTGGCTTTCAGAACATAAATTTTCCTTGAAGGCGTTTTAGGCCCCATAGCACTTTTGTAGAGCTCTTGAGCGGCCAAAACCAAAGAGAACCCCCACAAATGACCCCATTTTGAAAACTAGACCCCTTAACGAATTTATCTAAGGGTGTACTGCCCATTTTGACCCCACAGTTTTTGAATGAATTCAAGCAAAGCAAAAGGAAAAAAATGTGATTTTTGTTTTTTTGGCAATTCTGTCATTTTAAAAACTGCTTTTTTGGTACAGCACACATATGAATGAAGACTTGCAACGCAAAATGGATACCCCTGTTTGTCCCGTGTTCAGAGACATACCCATTGTGGCCCTAATCTTTTGTCTGGATGCACAACGGGGCCCAAAATGAAAGAAGTAGTCGGTGGCTTTCAGAACAGAAATTTAGCATGAAGGTGATTTAGGCCCCATTGCTCACTTTTAGAGCCCTTGAGCGGCCGAAACGACAGAGAGCCCCACAAATGACCCCATTTTGAAAACTAGACCCATTAACGAATTCATCTAGGGGTGTACTGTGTATTTTTGCCCTACAATTTTTGAATAAATCTAAGCAAAGCAGTAGGAAAAAAAATTACAATTTTCATTTTTTTGGCATTTGTATCAATTTAAAAACAGTTTTTTTGTACAGCACACATAGGAATGAAGACTTTCACCCCAAAATGGATACCCCTGTTTGTCCCGTGTTCAGAACCATACCCCTTGTGGCCCTAATCTACTTAAAGGACACATGGCTAGGCCTATAATGGAAGGAGCACCCGTTGGATTTCAGGGTACAACGGAATAAATTCCAGGCCCCATTGCCCACTTATAGAGCCATTGAGCATCTAAAACGATAAAGAACCCCCTCAAATGACCCCATTTTAAAAACTAGACCCCTTAATGAATTCATCTAGGGGTGTACTGCGTATTTTGACCCCACAGTTTTTGAATAAATCTAAGCAAAGCAGAAGGAAAAAATTACGTTTTTCATTTTTTTGGCAATTTTGTCAATTTAAAAACAGTTTTTTTGTACAGTTTACATAGGAATGAAGACCTTCACCCCAAAATGGATACCCCCTTTTGTCCCGTGTTCAAAATCATACCCATTGTGGCCCTAATCTACTTATAGGACACATGGTTAGGCCTGTAATGCAGGGAACACCCGTTGGATTTCAGGGCAGAACTGAATAAATTCAAGGCCCCATTGTTCATTTGTACGGAATAAAAATTGACTCCCTAAAAATCCCCCGCCCCTCCCCCACACACTCCGCGCCCTTTTCGGCGTTCCCCAAATGTTAGATAAAAGTAATAATGTAAACTGTGTGGTATTTCCGAAGACAGGGGTAATTACGGAGGCTGGTTGGGATGGGTACATGGGGCAATAAAACCGGGTATCCCCCCTCCTCTCATGCTTTTTGGGAGTCCTTTCTTGACCTCAGTGGTGGGTATAGGGTGTAAAAAGTGGCGCTCTGTGAGTCTCCGTAAGCTTGATGAGGTGCGGCGGTCTCGCACAGAAGACGCTCAACAAGCTGCTCCTGGAACTGCATGAAGGCGAGCGTTCCCGGGGCTTCTTGTAAATTGCGTATTACAGGTAGCGGTCTGAATAACGCCAGGCTCACGCAGACGTAGGTGGAATCCGCTTGCGAAGGCCCGCAGTGGATCCCAGCTGTGAGCCCGGCTGTGACCCTGCGTACGGCCGCCTATTGTACTGCGCGGGTATATCTGTGACCATGGAGCACAATGGGCTCTATGTTGCGGATATCCGTGGTAAAATAGAACCTGCTGTGTTCTCTTTTCCGGCGAGTGGATTAAGCAATTCCGACCTGCTAATGTGAGCGGAATTGTGTAATCCAATGCGCTTCATCTGCGTATTACCGCGGATCAGACGCATGCGGAATCCGTAATTCCTATCCGGTAATGTGAGACCGGCCTAAGGTAGATCGCTACCTTTTTATCACGTGATTGGGAACCGCTCAACGAGGCCACCCGTCAATGCTCCAGGCTCCATGCTCCATCCAATTTCCTGTGCTCCCAGACTCCTGCGCATGTGTTCGCTGTTTTGCCGGCGGTTGCATGTGCAGAATCCGGGTAAGTTCACGGAGGAAGATCGCGTTGGGGTGCAAATATGGAGGCCTCCGGTAAAAAGTTTCATCTTCTCTCACCGATCGCATCGGTGAGGGGAGATGAAGCTTCACCTTTTTTTTACTTTTACGTGATCGCCATTATCCATTGGATAACGGCGAACACGTGACGAGGAACCGCTCACCGCGGCCCCCGTGAAATCTCCAGGCTCTCGGCTAAGTTTTGTAGCCAGGAGCAGGGAGATTTTAAATTATCCTGGCAATCCACGGCTTTTGCGCATGAGTCCGCCATTTTGGCGACGGGCGCGTGCGCAGAAGCTGGGGTAAGGTCCGCGGATAAATCCGCGGGCCTTAGGTACGTCATTTCATCCTCCCTCACGGATATGATTCGTGAGGGGAGATGAAACGCAAGGTTTTTAAACTTTTTTAAAACTTTTTTTTTTACTTTTACACTTTTTTTTTCACTTTTTTTTAACTTTACATGATCACTGTCATCCATTGGATAACAGTGATTATGTCCCCGGTATAATCTCTCTGTTCCTGGCTACACATGACAGCCAAGAGCAGAGGGATTTTAAATTTACCGGGGCTTGAGCCCGTCTGTGCACGCGCCCGATGTCAATCATCGGGTGCGCATGCGCAGATGGGGATTCGGGTCCCGGGACATCGGGGAGGACTTAGATGAGTATTTTCACCTCCCCTCATGGATCCGATCCATGAGGGGAGGCGAAACTGACTTTTTAAAAAACTTTTTCGCGATCATTGGTTAGCGGCGATCGCTTGCCCAGGGACCGCTCACCGCGGTCCCCGGTAACACCTCCTGGTTCCCGGCTACCTTCAGGAGCCGGGAGCCAGGAGATTTCAAATTTGCTGGGGGCTCCCGGGCTTCTGCGCATGCGCCTGACATCATCGTCTGGCGCGCATGCGCAGAAGACCGCCGGCGGGTCCGGGAGGACCCGATCTCTGGGGGACACCGCCGACAAGCCAGGTAAGAATTTTCAGCTGCTCTGATGGATCCGATCCATCAGGGCAGCTGAATATCTAACTTTTTAGGCACTTTTCTTAACTTTTTTGCGATCGGCGCTATCCATTGCATAGCGCCGATCGCAATACTGGGGGGGACTGCCCGCATCCTGGGATGACAGCTTCATGCTGTCGGCTACCTGCGGGCACCGACAGCATGGAGCTGTCACGTCCTCAGGCAAGTGGGCATTAATCCAAAGAGGATGCATAAAACTACGTCCTCTAGGATTAAAGCCCACTTACTGAGGACGTAGTTTCCCGATGGGGCAGTCGTTAAGGGGTTAAATAAAACTACAGCATGGAAATATGAGCATGCTGTAGATTTTGAAATTACTTTCACCACATGGTTCAATGTACAGAGAAAATCTGCTATAAATCTGCAGCACAATCTTCAGCAAAATCTATATGGAATTAGAACAATTTTTTTGTGAAATTGTAGAAGTTTCCCTGCAGAGCTGCTGTGAAATCCGCAGCAGTAAAGTAGTGACCTGGACTGGCTCTACAGAATAAAAGTACTTTACCTGCAAGTTAAGAGTAATTGTTCTAACTACCAGTTCATTTAAGAAAGGGTAGTTATGCTCGACTTAATTTAATAAGAAGAGGGAATCAGGGTAGAGAACTAAAGAGTTGAGGTTGTATTGGCAGGTCACCATCAGAAATCACATAGCTTCAGCTGAGCTGAGACAATCCCCAGAGGGAGGGGGTTTCAGGCTAATATCGAGTAGCACAGTTAGAAATTATAGCAATGTGAGGAGGCAGAAGTCAGGGGAGAGTATGGAGAGAGTGACGAGTAGAGGGAAGAGTGCGAAGAGAGAGAAGAAAGAGAAGCGAGTTGAGACAGACATGGAGGAAGGTGACAGCCATGTGAATCCCTAGCATGCAGTTTCTCCCCCTCCTCTGTCCTGTAATTGGAGAAACTGAATTGCAGATTCCAGAAAGCCTGTGTGCAGCTCATTAATTACCAACAATGCAGAGAGCAGCCTTCATCTTTCCTCCAGACTTAAAATACTTTCCAAGCAGTGCTTTTCATCCAGACTTCTACTGACACAGACCCAGTATCACACGCTGTCAAGATTACAGAATTCTCAGAGGGTCCTACTTCATCAGTTCTGGAGACTCTTTAGCTCAGTGTTTCAGCTTGGCAAAATCTGTTAGTCAGATTGCAGGGGTTATTTCCTCACCAGTCAATCCATAGCTAGCCTTCCCTTATCTCAGGTGTCTCCTCAAAGTTTGTTTATCTGTGTATAAAGTGTTAAACTGTGTATATGCAAGTTGTGTTTGTAATTTTTGGTGCTTAATATTTATGTAGACAGCCATGCGCCTGAAAGTAAATTGTGTGCTTGTTGTTTACCTACATGTGTTAGTCTAATTTTGCTGCCAAGAGCTTTTGAACTCAGGCACTGGCGTCATGATCACCTAATTCCACTAGTCATCCAGATCCTGTTGCATACCTTCAACAGTGAGCAAGATTACGCAGAGCGTGCTGTACTCACTGCCACCAAGACACGGCTCCTCAGCCACTTCTTAGAAACTGCTCAGAGAGTGCAAGCCCCTTCCCGCTTGTCGCACTTTGCAGTAAAAGTCAGCTTCACATGGACTCAGACTTGATTGGTTATCCAGCTTCTACAAATGGTTTGTCTGCCCTCTGGACAGGCCATTGGTATCTGGTTGGTTTGGGGAGAATGGTGGGGTTTGATGCAAGCACTGCATCCTCTTCAATGTTTACATATGATTATGATCCTGTTCATACTTGGAATGCCATACAATTAATTGTAGCCATTTTGAGTACTGGGGCATTGTATTATTCACTTCATTAGGGTAAGGCTGGAGTACTCAAAACAGCTGCTATAAAAAGTATTGCATTCTAACAGGATTTTTTGCATCAACCTTGTAGAATAATAGACTGAACTAGATGACATATGTATTTTTTCAGCCTTACATACTATGATAGGATCGTAATCTGAATATTGAAGATGCTGAAGCAGTCCACCACCATGGGTGCAGATCTTGGTGGTAGTAGCAAACATTCCAATATTTCCCCTCTTCAAATATCTAATTGGGGAGGGTGTTGGGACTTGGCCCTCAACAATCAGATATTTATGGCCTATTTTGAGGATAGTACATTAATTTCTAAAACCTGGATAACGCATTTAAAGTTAACAGACCAAGAAATGTGCAGTTTCTCAACAGTGCTTCACAGCATTGCTGAACAGTACCTGCTTCACTGTCAGCTGTATACGGAAGTCTGTACGACAGTAATAGAGTCTAATATTTTAGATAAATTAATCAGAACTGAACTGTGGACTTATTTAGATGAAAAAATTCTATTTAAGGGTATGGATTCGTTTTCATGGGGTTTCTAAGGCGAGGTTTTTAATGGATAGGTCGTCAGCTCTTTCCTTAACCCTCCCCATTTATCCGTGCTTGGGATCGGCATATAGGAATGACTCCTACACGGCTGGGTTATCAACCAAGTAAAAGAATCAGAGCAAAACCAAAAACCATGGCGGGACCTCGCCTATAGGATCACTGAGGGTCGTGAACGACTCAACGGCTAACAACAACATTCATTTTCAGTTGTGAAATATTTTAAAATGTATCTGTTACAATAATAAATTGTTGATAATTTTAATACTTGAGTCATATATTTGATTAACATTATAAAGACCATGACACCATTTGTAAAAGCATTATACTTTCTATCCTAGCATTTTGTTGCTTGTTATTTTCATTATGTTGAGTCGGTAGTAAGGTCAGTTTTGCAAATACTTTGTTATTTCTCTGTGCTAATTTATGTCACAATTCAAAAGTGAATAATAAGTACAAAATCTACTGTTCCATTTATATTAAAACTGTCAAAAACCTGCACAATTTAATGCACCATTAAATGTTAAATACCCAACATTAAATCTTTTGCAAAGTGCATAATCTCTCACCCTTTGCTTTGAAAACACTGTACAAAAAGCATGGTGAAGAGGCAATTAACAGTGATAAATCTTACCCTGCGCTTTACGTTTAATGGTTGGTAATTCAAGTTGAATCAGCAGGGTGACTTCTTTTTCATAGAGAGGGGCAGAATTGTTAATAGCTTTTATTTTGTACTTGAAGTATCTAAGCATACATTTATATCCCACTTTTCTTAGTAAAGCTTCACATGGTTTAAAGAACAAACTTTTTCTCTTAAGTACATACAAGAGTTGTGGCTACAGTGATGTTTGTAGAAACATATCTTATGAAATATTGCAGACATCCTGTCTAAATACAATAGCTAATGTTCCCCCGTACAATTATAAACCCGTGGGCATGTAGAACTATTGCTTGGTATTATTCTTGGGTAAAATCACAGAGAGTTAATTATTTTAAATGATTGCTTAGCATATTGTATGTATAGGAGATTAATTTCTAACATCATAATAGTTTTCTTTTACATCTTCTTGCATGTTCGGTACATTATTCTAAAAAGCCCATTCATTTTATACTCTGTTGGTGTGTTAGAATTTTGTGGGTGTTTATACATTTCATTAAATACTAAATATGTTCAGTTTTTTTAATTGCATAATAATGGCTTGAAGCGACACATTTTACTCTGTTGGAGTGCAATTACAAAAAGAATGAAGTTTGAAGCTATTGAGAAAGGCAGACATATTTCAAGTAATCTACTGTACATTATATTGGTGAACAACTACATATCCTAAAAGAGAAGAGGGATAATCACTGTGTTTTATGGACAATGCACATCTACATCCTAGATAGGAAAAAGAGCCTTGCTCATGGAGAAAAACTTTCACTGTACAAAAAAAAAAATATGCGTCAACTTATGGAACTTTGGAAATGTCTCCTCAAATAAGCAAAGAGAGGAAGGAGAATTGCACATAAGAAGCTCTTTTCCAAGAGCCAATGTTTTCTACAATGCAAGGGGAAACTGCTAGGGACTGTATCTATGTACATTTGCTACTTCAATCATAGCATGTACAATATGTGCATAATTCAGATATGCTACTATACTAGGCTTTCAAGCAGAGCCATCCGACTAGATGCCTTTTATAGAGTCTCTATAATAGGTAGATGTCATGGCATACCTGCCAGCATTTAAATCCTAAATCATAGTACATTTCCAGGTTTACCCCCCTTCCGACTGGGAACCTCCTCCAAACTTCATAGAAACATTTCTTTATATAAATCTGCTTAAGTTTGATTTTATGGTGAAATTTCTTGGATAGTCTCATAAAAACAGGACTGTAGATAGATATGCATAAAAGTATATATTCAAAAAGAACAGATGCATGGGGGCGTGGCCTGACTTCAGCCGGGACGGCAGCAAAGTTTTAGGCTCCGTCGGCATCCACCTAGAAAGCGACATATAAAGTGTCCCAGAGGAGAAAAAACAGCATCCACGGCGAGAAAGACCCTCTATGCTTGGAGCCATGACTAAGAGGAAGCCGCTGAAACCACAACCGCAGCGGGTGAAGGACTTCTTCTCGGCGCACAGCGCCGACAGGGACCCTGCCAGCACGAGTCGCGGATCTCCCTCTCCTGCAGCTCCGCTCGACGGGACTCCGGAGCGCCCCGACCCCCTGCACCTGTCAGAAGGAGCCGCAAACACCGCTGACGGCACCGGGGACCTGCACAACCGAGCATCCCTCCGGGAAGGGGTAAGTCTCCACGATGCAGAAGCGCGCCCCAGCCCCGATACCCCTAACAAAATGGCGCCGGCCGCTAGCCTCTCTCTCTCAGCCACCACGACTCCCTCTGCTAGCCCAGCTAAACAGAGACAGAGGATGTCACCTGAGTCCCCAACCACTAAACAGACACAAAAAAAGTCACCCCAGTCTGCAGAAACAGATGAAGACCCTATACTTAGCGTCCCCACCTCTAAGCAACCCGCTTCAGAAGAATTCATAAAGAATATGATACTCGCTTTAAGGGGGTCACTACATAATGACATATCCGCTATGTCTGCAACATTTAACTCTTCACTACAAGAGTTGGGTGATCGCACTGACCACGTGGAAAATAAAATGGAAGAGCTGACTGCATCACACAATTCCCTGATAGATGCACATTATTCCTTGAAAGAGGAAGTTGCGTCTATGAAAAACAAAATGGCTGACCTGGAGGACAGGAGTCGGCTTAATAATATAAAAATGAGAGGAGTCCCGGAAAGTGTTACCCAAAGCGAATTAAAAGACTTCCTGTCGAAATTCATCTCTGTTTTACTCCCGACTACCCCCCAACAAGAACTTATAATAGACAGGATTCACCGACTCCCTAAACCCAACCATATCCCAGAAAAAATACCAAGAGACATTATTGCGAAAATTCATTTCTTTCACGTGAAAGAGGCATTGATGCAAGTTACACGCAAAACGAACCCGCTACCTTCGCCCTACTCAAATATTCATATATTTGCAGACCTATCCCCTGCAACCATGCAGGCAAGAAGAGCCTTGCTACCTATTACGCTTTCCTTAAGGGCAGCAAAAATTCTCTATAAGTGGGGTTTTCCAACTAAGCTCCTGATCCACAGAGATGGCATCCTACATGTAATATCCTCTCTTGATGACGGCAAAAAGCTTTTAACAAAGTGGGGTCTACCAACAACCGACAACCAGAACCCTTCTCCCCCACAGAAATCAAGGAGGAATAACAGCGACTGGACCTGATCTAACTCCGCGCAGGGGAGTACATACCTAATCTCGCTGATGGATGCAAGACAAACACCAACTCTAAGTTTATGGGACACATAAGATGATAACACCTACCCAAAAGGTGGCCGATGTCAGGTGGACTATTGCTATCGCCTTCCGAGATATGCAGGTACTAAGTCCTGCCTTAACATCTGTTGTGTTAAAATGTTTATTTTTCCTGTTTACCGTCCAGAGTTACCGCAAGATGCCGACGATACCACGCATAGATGACGGTCCTATTATTTCTACTGTCAACCTTGTTTTCTACGTTGATGTTCTTTCTCTGTCAACTTCTACATCTCACCTAGGCGCAGTAAGTGTTCAATCTTCCACAACTTCACACCTATTTTACATCTTCCATGTCAGTTAAAATACTCTCACAGAACGCTAGGGGGTTGAACTCTCCATTTAAGAGGTCACTGATGTGGAGAGATGCCAACCGCACCAAAGCTGACATATTATGTGTCCAAGAAACACATTTTCTCCACAACTCGAAAATGAGTTTCTCTAACAAACAATATCCCCAGATTTTCATGGCCAGCGCTCCGAAGAAACACGCAGGAGTGCTGATCGCATTCAGAGCAAACATAAATTTTGTAGCATCCAAACAAATTGTAGACATAAAAGGTAGATTCCTTATCTTAGTGGGCACTCTAAACGAAAAAGCTATTACCCTCGTAAACGTATATGCCCCCAATAATGGTCAGATCTCGTTTTTGAACAAATTAATCAGGAAAATCAGAAGAGTTCAGAATGGAGATCTGATCATGACCGGAGATTTCAACTTAATCTTGGACAAAACTATTGACACTACATCTAAACAAAGAACGGCCCCTATATTACTCCCATGGCTACATAAACAATCGATATATGATACCTTTAGATGTCTAAACTCCTCCTCGAGAGAATTCACCTTTTTCTCACCCAGACACAACTCGTTCTCCCGAATAGATATGTTTTTAGTCGATAGATGGGCCCTCTCTAAAACTACCTCTTCTGAAATAGGACTGACCACATGGTCGGATCATGCCCCAATAATGCTGGCAATCAATTTGGGGGAAAGTCAAGGTAATGCTAAAATATGGAGAAATAACGTGGCACTTTTAAAACTCCCGCACAACATGTCTGCAATTAACAATCACTTAAAAGAATACTTCGAACTAAACACAAACTCAGAAGCCAGCGTCTTTTCAATTTGGAACGCACACAAGGCCTTCATTAGGGGAATCTTAATAAAAATGAGCGCCCAATACAAAAAATACAAACAGTCACAGATAAACAACCTCCTGGCCCAAATACGAACCCAAGAAAAAGCACTACAAGACCAGCCAACTGATGACGGTCAGAGAAATCTAATGTCCTTGAGAGGGAAACTACAGTCCGTCCTACTTGTGGAACACAACAAATCCACAGATTTCATGCGGGCAAACTATTACTCCTCATTTGACAAACCCTCTAAATTGATGGCCAATCTAGCAAAAAAGAAACTGATCAAGTCCAAGATTCCATATGTAACAAAAGCTGAAGATCGCATAACAAAATTATCCCACCCACAGGATATCGCAGAGGAGTTCGCTAAATTCTACACAAGACTCTATAATTTAAAAGATGATACATCTACACTACCGTTCAAAAGTTTGGGGTCACCCAAACAATTTTGTGTTTTCCATGAAAAGTCACACTTATTCACCACCATGCATTGTGAAATGAATAGAAAATAGAGTCAAGACATTGACAAGGTTAGAAATAATGATTTGTATTTGAAATAACATTGTTTCTACATCAAACTTTGCTTTCGTCAAAGAATCCTCCTTTTGCAGCAATTACAGCATTGCACACCTTTGACATTCTAGCTGTTAATTTGTTGAGGTAAGCTTGTGAAATTGCACCCCACGCTTCTAGAAGCATCTCCCACAAGTTGGATTGGTTTGATGGGCACTTCTGGCGTACCATACGGTCAAGCTGCTCCCACAACAGCTCAATGGGGTTCAGATCTGGTGACTGCACTGGCCACTCCATTACCGATAGAATACCAGCTGCCTGCTTCTGCTGTAAATAGTTCTTGCACAATTTGGAGGTGTGTTTAGGGTCATTGTCCTGTTGTAGGATGAAATTGGTTCCAATCAAGCGCTGTCCACTGGGTATGGCATGGCGTTGCAAAATGGAGTGATAGCCTTCCTTATTCAGAATCCCTTTTACCCTGTACAAATCTCCCACCTTACCAGCACCAAAGCAACCCCAGACCATCACATTACCTCCACCATGCTTAACAGATGGCGTCAGGCATTCTTCCAGCATCTTTTCATTTGTTCTGCATCTCACAAACGTTCTTCTTTGAGATCCAAACACCTCAAACTTGGATTCATCCGTCCACAACACTTTTTTCCATTCTTCCTCTGTCCAATGTCTGTGTTCTTTTGCCCATCTTAATCTTTTTCTTTTATTGGCCAGTCTCAGATATGGCTTTTTCTTTGCCACTCTGCCCTGAAGCCCAAAATCCCGCAGCCGCCTCTTCACTGTAGATGTTGACACTGGTGTTTTGCGGGTACTATTTAATGAAGATGCCAGTTGGGTACCTGTGAGGCGTCTGTTTCTCAAACTAGAGACTCTAATGTGCTTATCTTCTTGCTTAGTTGTGCAACGCGGCCTCCCACTTCTTTTTCTACTCTGGTTAGAGCCTGTTTGTGCTGTCCTCTGAAGGGAGTAGTACACACCGTTGTAGGAAATCTTCAATTTCTTAGCAATTTCTCGCATGGAATAGCCTTCATTTCTTAGAACAAGACTAGACTGTCGAGTTTCAGATGAAAGTTCTCTTTTTCTGGCCATTTTGAGTATTTTAATTGACCCCACAAATGTGATGCTCCAGAAACTCAATCTGCTCACAGGAAGGTCAGTTTTGTAGCTTCTGTAACGAGCTAGACTGTTTTCAGATGTGTGAACATGATTGCACAAGGGTTTTCTAATCATCAATTAGCCTTCTGAGCCAATGAGCAAACACATTGTACCATTAGAACACTGGAGTGATAGTTGCTGGAAATGAGCCTCTATTCACCTTTGTAGATTTTGCACAAAAAAACAGGCATTTGCAGCTAGAATAGTCATTTACCACATTAGCAATGTATAGAGTGCATTTGTTTAAAGTTAGGACTAGTTTAAAGTTATCTTCATTGAAAAGTACAGTGCTTTTCCTTCAAAAATAAGGACATTTCAATGTGACCCCAAACTTTTGAACGGTAGTGTATATCCCAACCAAATACAGAAATAATCGATAAATTCTTAAGCAAAATGGACCTCCCCAAAATAGACAATCCTATATTAAATGTACCTATCTCCATAGAGGAAATACATAAAGTCACAAAAACTCTAAAAAACTTCAAATCGCCTGGCCCCAATGGCTTCTCTAACGAATATTATAAATTATTTATGCCCACACTATCCCCACACTTAGCAACGACATTCAACGAAGCCATCTCCAAAGAAGAATTCCCGAAAGAGATGCTACAAGCAACCATCGTTGCTATCCCTAAGCCAGGAAAATCAACAGATTCTACAGCAAACTATAGGCCAATTTCGTTGCTGAATACTGACATAAAAATTTACGCCAAAATCTTAGCCACGAGACTTTCCCATATCCTGCCCGACATTGTACATAGTGATCAGGTGGGTTTTGTGGGGGGCAGACAGGCCGCGGACGGCACAAGAAGGGCGCTGAATCTGGTTGCGAGAATGGGGACCTGTCGGGCGCCTTCTCTCCTCCTTGCCCTGGATGCGGAGAAGGCGTTCGACAGGCTCCACTGGGAGTACGCATTTGGCGCTCTCAGGAAATTTGGAGTTGACCGGGAGTTCCTTGGTGCGGTCAAGGCGTTGTACTCTGCCCCCTCTGCCAGAGTTTTGGTGGATGGTGCTTTATCGACCTCCTTCAACATTACTAACGGGACCAGACAGGGCTGCCCCTTGTCTCCCGTACTATTTATATTAACAATGGAACCCATGGCCGAATTAATTAGAACATCTCCTGAAATTACAGGGATCTCCCTAGGTAACAGATCTCATAAAATAGGCCTCTTCGCGGATAATGTCCTTTTAACTCTGTCAAACCCCTTGAGATCCCTAAGAGAAGTATCAAAAATCATTGAGGAGTTTGGAAACGCTTCACTCTATAGCCCCAACATGAGCAAATCTCAGATATTGGGAATAAATATTAACTCGGGCTTAAAAACAGACATACAAAAAGAATTCTCCTACCAGTGGCCCCCTTTGATTCCCTACTTAGGCATTAAAATATGCTACCCATTAAAAGATAGCATTCCCCTGAACTTCGACCCTCTCCACTCATCCGTCCACGCAGAATTAGACTTACTAAAAAAGAAAGACCCATCTTGGTTTGGTAAAATCACATGGTATAAAATGCTCATATTACCAAAAATACTATATCTGTTTCGAACCCTAACATACCCAATTCCATATAATACCATAGATAACTTTCAAAAACAACTATTAAATTTTATCTGGGATGGAAAACGACCGAGAGTAGCAGCCAATATCTTATATCTCAACCGAAGGCAGGGAGGCTTGGGAGTACCAAACTTATGGTCCTATTACCAGGCAATCAGCATAAAACACTCGACCCTATGGCTCGAAGATTCGCAGAAGTTGCCGTGGACTATTATGGAAAAAAACATTAACCGTAATAGATCTTTGGCAACTCTTCTACAAGCCACAATCTTAAGTGTCAACAACCCAAACCTCCATCTGGCCCTGGAAGTACAGTCATACTCGCCTCCTATGATGACATCTTTACAGGCCTGGAACTTATATACCTACAAACTTAGGAAATCCCCAATGGGAACGCTTGCCAAAATCCCGCTAGAGACACTTACCTACTTTATTCCTGAAATTTCCATCAAGGGATGGTCGGCTAGAGGCATTAAATTCGTCTCGGACCTTATGGAAGACCAAAAAATAATTCCATTCCAAATACTTAAGCGAAAACACAACCTCTCAACAAACGACACCTTCACGTACTTCCAGATAAAATCTTTCATAGAAAAAAAACAGCTGGGAAGATGTAAGGTTCCAGCCGAACTGTCTTTAATTTTCTCGATACCCCAGCCCACACAGAAAATGGCCACAAGGAAATGGTACAACACTCTCTCAGGAGACATGGGCGAAATGAAAAAAGTCCACTTACTTAATTGGGAAAGAGACACAAAGGAAAAATTCACTATACCACAATGGCTGACGTCCTTTGAGTGGGCAAATAAGGCCACTTTAAACGCTAATGTTATCCAGGTACACTATAAACTACTCACAAGGTGGTATTACACCCCATCTAAACTAGCTAGAAGAATTCCTGAAATAAGCAGCCAATGTTGGAGAAATTGTGGAGCGGAAGGGACCATATTCCATATTTTTTGGGAATGCCCTCCGATTAAAACTTACTGGAGGGAGGTCTTCCAGATGATCCTAGAAGTAACTGGCATTAGGTTACCCCACAACCCAAGCTTGGGCCTGCTCTTACTGAACTGTAACCTTATTCCCCACGTACACAGAAAATGGGTATGTCATTGTTTACTCACTGCTAAATTAATAATAACAAGAAAGTGGAAGTCTACTGACCCTCCTAGCTCTTCTGAATTAATTTACACTATCAAAAACCACTATGTTTATGAAAAATTTTTTGCAAACAACAATAACGATAGAGGTAACTTCGATTCTAGATGGAAGTTGTGGATGCGTTTTTTGACAAAACGACATCTGTTATAGTTTACATGCTGCGACTGTTTTAACGTTGTTTTTCTTTAGGTTAAAATTTATTCCGCATTGCAAGCTCATATGATGTCTAGCAACTTTCACGCTGTTGACGCTATGTCAATTTAGATTGCATTGTTTGATTATCGCTATATACTTGTAATTGTGGAACTAAACCAATAAAACATATTTGATAAAAAAAAAAAAAAAAAAAAAAGAACAGATGCATCAAAATATGTCAAACTATTTATTCAGATATATGTCCTAACTAGAGATGAGCGAGCACCAAAATGCTCGGGTGCTCGTTACTAGGGACGAAATTATCGCGATGCTCGAGGGTTCGTTTCGAGTAACGAACCCCATTGAAGTCAATGGGCGACCCAAGCATTTTTGTATATCGCCGATGCTCGCTAAGGTTTTCATTTGTGAAAATCTGGGCAATTCAAGAAAGTGATGGGAACGACACAGCAACGGATAGGGCAGGCGAGGGGCTACATGTTGGGCTGCATCTCAAGTTCCCAGGTCCCACTATTAAGCCACAATAGCGGCAAGAGTGGGCCCCCCCCCTCCCAACAACTTTTACTTCTGAAAAGCCCTCATTAGCAATGCATACCTTAGCTAAGCACCACACTACCTCCAACAAAGCACAATCACTGCCTGCATGACACTCCGCTGCCACTTCTCCTGGGTTACATGCTGCCCAACCCCCCCCGCACGACCCAGTGTCCACAGCGCACACCAAAGTGTCCCTGCGCAGCCTTCAGCTGCACTCATGCCACACCACCCTCATGTCTATTTATAAGTGCGTCTGCCATGAGGAGGAACCGCAGGCACACACTGCAGAGGGTTGGCACGGCTAGGCAGCGACCCTCTTTAAAAGGGGTGGGGCGATAGCCCACAATGCTGTACAGAAGCAATGAGAAATATAATCCTGTGCCACCGCCATCAGGAGCTGCACACGTGGGCATAGCAATGGGGATCCTATGTGCCACACACTATTCATTCTGTCAAGGTGTCTGCATGCCCCAGTCAGACCGCGGTTTTTTATAAATAGTCACAGGCAGGTACAACTCCGCAATGGGAATTCCGTGTGCACCCACAGCATGGGTGGCTCCCTGGAACCCACCGGCTGTACATAAATGTATCCCATTGCAGTGCCCATCACAGCTGAGGTAACATCCGATTAAATGCAGGTGGGCTTCGGCCCACACTGCATGCCCCAGTCAGACTGGGGTTCTTTAGAAGTAGACACATGCAGTTACAACTCCCTGTGGACCCACAGCATGGGTGGCTCCCTGGAACCTACCAGCGGTAAATAAATATATCCCATTGCAGTGCCCAGCACTAGAGATGAGCGAACGTACTCGGATAAGCACTACTCGTCCGAGTAATGTGCCTTATCCGAGTACCGCTGTACTCGTGCTGAAAGATTCGGGACGCGCTGCGGAGCGGGGAGCTGCAGGGGAGAGCGGGGAGGAACGGAGGGGAGATCTTTCTCTCCTTCTCTCCCGCCCGCTCTGCCCCGCTCCCCGCTGCGACTCACCTGTCAGCAGCGGAGCACCCCGAATCTTTCAGCACGAGTACAGCGGTACTCGGATAAGGCACATTACTCGGACGAGTAGTGCTTATCCGAGTACGTTCGCTCATCTCTACCCAGCACAGCTGATGTAACGTCAGCTTTAATGCAGGTGGGCAAAAAATTAATTGGATTACACTGTAGGCGAGGGCCCCAAAAAATTGGCGTACCAACAGTACTAATGTACTTGAGAAAAATTGCCCATGCCCAACCAAGAGGGCAGGTGAAACCCATTAATCGCTTTGGTTAATGTGGCTTAATTTGTAACTAGGCCTGGAGGCAGCCCAGTTAAAATAAAAATTGGTTCAGGTGAAAGTTTCAATGCTTTAATGAGCATTGAAACGTATAAAAATTGTTTACAAAAATTATATGACTGAGCCTTGTGGGCCTAAGAAAAATTGCCCGTTCGGCATGATTACGTCAGGTTTCAGGAGGAGGAGCAGGAGGAGGAGGATGAATATTATACACAGATTGATGAAGCTAAAAGGTCCACATTTTTGATGGTGATAGAGAACAATGCTTCCATCCGCGGGTGCAGCCTACGTATTGTTTAGGTATCGCTGCTGTCCGCTGGTGGAGAAGAGAAGTCTGGGGAAATCCAGGCTTTGTTCATCTTGATGAGTGTAAGCCTGTCGGCACTGTCAGTTGACAGGCGGGTACGCTTATCTGTGATGATTCCCCCAGCTGCACTAAACACCCTCTCTGACAAGACGCTAGCCGCAGGACAAGCAAGCACCTCCAGAGCATACAGCGCGAGTTCAGGCCACATGTCCAGCTTCGACACCCAGTAGTTGTAGGGGGCAGAGGCGTCACGGAGGACGGTCGTGCGATCGGCTACGTACTCTCTCACCATCCTTATACAGTGCTCCCGCCGACTCAGCCTTGACTGGGGAGCGGTGACACAGTCTTGCTGGGGAGCCAGAAAGCTGTCAAAGGCCTTAGAAAGTGCTCCACTGCCTGCGCTGTACATGCTGCCTGATCTCTGCGCCTCCCCTGCTACCTGGCCCTCGGAACTGCGCCTTCGGCCACTAGCGCTGTCGGTTGGGGATTTTACCATCAGTTTGTCCGCCAGGGTCCTGTGGTATAGCATCACTCTCGAACCCCTTTCCTCTTCGGGTATGAGAGTGGAAAGGTTCTCCTTATACCGTGGGTCGAGCAGTGTGTACACCCAGTAATCCGTAGTGGCCAGAATGCGTGTAACGCGAGGGTCACGAGAAAGGCATCCTAACATGAAGTCAGCCATGTGTGCCAGGGTACCTGTACGCAACACATGGCTGTCCTCACTAGGAAGATCACTTTCAGGATCCTCCTCCTCATCCTCCTCCTCAGGCCATACACGCTGAAAGGATGACAGGCAAGCAGCATGGGTACCCTCAGCAGTGAGCCAAGCTGTCTCTTCCCCCTCCTCCTCATCCTCCTCATGCTCCTCCTCCTCCTCATCAACGCGCTGAGATATAGACAGGAGGGTGCTCTGACTATCCAGCGACATACTGTCTTCCCCCGCCTCTGTTTCCGAGCGCAAAGCATCTGCCTTTATGCTTTGCAGGGAACTTCTCAAGAGGCATAGCAGAGAAATAGTGACGCTAATGATTGCAGCATCGCCGCTCACCATCTGGGTAGACTCCTCAAAGTTTCCAAGGACCTGGCAGATGTCTGCCAACCAAGCCCACTCTTCTGTAAAGAATTGAGGAGGCTGACTCCCACTGCGCCGCCCATGTTGGAGTTGGTATTCCACTATAGCTCTACGCTGCTCATAGAGCCTGGCCAATGTTAGCGGTCTCAGACTGATAACATCTTGGTTTACAAAGCTTGGGTATGACTAAGCAAGTTTTAGTGTATAAAATAGGACAAAAATGTCAACAGATACAATAAGGTAGCAGTAAGTGTAACAATGTTTCAGCCATATTGTGTAATCAGACCAATGTTAATATGTAACAAACAATATAACCTGAGAACACACTTGGAAAGCCGATCACAATAGACATGTTATATCATCTAAACTATGAACAAGGTGGCTTATGCAGAAAACGTGAAATAAAGATCAATCTTTCAGGAGCCATCTACCTAGAATACCGTTGGGAAACTGTAACGTGTTGTGAGGTATTTTCCTTATCCTGGATATCACCCAGCAGTAGGGAGGGATAAGGCAGGAGGCAGCCACATGGCGGAGGTGACAGCTAGGGTCCCCTGTAGGCAGTAGGGAAATACAGTATATTCACAGTTGATAACAGAAAATATATACAAAATGGTGAACATATATGATATCTCCCACAATTCCCTCCTTTGTTGTGCGTATTTTCATTCTCCTGGATAGTTTTTCCTTCCTATTTGTGTTCTCGGGCCTTTCCCTACTGCCTACAGGGGACCCTAGCTGTCACCTCCACCATGTGGCTGCCTCCTGCCTTATCCCTCCCTACTGCTGGGTGATATCCAGGATAAGGAAAATACCTCACAACACGTTACAGTTTCCCAACGGTATTCTAGGTAGATGGCTCCTGAAAGATTGATCTTTATTTCACGTTTTCTGCATAAGCCACCTTGTTCATAGTTTAGATGATATAACATGTCTATTGTGATCGGCTTTCCAAGTGTGTTCTCAGGTTATATTGTTTGTTACATATTAACATTGGTCTGATTACACAATATGGCTGAAACATTGTTACACTTACTGCTACCTTATTGTATCTGTTGACATTTTTGTCCTATTTTATACACTAAAACTTGCTTAGTCATACCCAAGCTTTGTAAACCAAGATGTTATCAGTCTGAGACCCCCCCACCATCTGAAGGAGCCAGTTTCATTGATCAAAGGTTCAGAATCAACAACTCAATTCCCTAGACAATGCTGATGGTATCACAGGATTAACAAGACAACAGATTCCTGGCCATACAATGTATATGGACAGAGCTCAAACAAACCTATACAAATGGAATTGTAGTAAAAGCAGGTAGCATTGTTCTGTCACATTTCAGTTACATCAAAGCTTCCTACACCAAACAGGTTTGAAGGCCACATGAATGTTCATAGCTATTCATATGTAAGATACAAAATGGAGAATAAAGGAAAATACAAAATGGAGGATGAAGGACAAAATGGAGGGCTACAAATAGCCAATTATATTTGCACCACAACGCAATATTCCTAGATTTGTCATAATCCTCTTCATCAGTAGTTATGTATTTACCACATCCCTTATGAGGAAGAAGAGAAATGACAGCCCAATGACCGCAGGGGTCCTACATATAACAAACGATTATGGGCCACATTTGTCTCCTTCCTTGATTATCTTTATTCAATGTAAACATTGAACCCAAATTAGCTTTTCTTGAAGTTTTCACTGAGACCGTAGTGGTTAACAACACTTGAAAGGATTCTTTGCATTTTGATCTGGAAACACGGAGAATGCACATTTATGAGTGACAGATGATATAACTCCTGATGTAAGGAACTCACATGGGAGGTAAGGCCCTCCTTTTTGGCCTGGAATAAGCATAGGCCTATTACAGCAGCATTACCAAATAAAACCTTCATAGGGACTCAACTTAGTCTTACAATCAGGCGTGGCTCTGACCAAGTAGATGACTAATAAAATGTTTACCTTTATTATTTATTATTACTTCTGGTGTACCCAAATATTCAAAATTACTTTCATAAAACATATTCTTAGGTCATATTTTTGTCGTGTTAAAAATTATTATTATTTTTTTTCTTTTCTTTTTTTTTTTTTTATCAAGCCACGCCTCCAAATAACATGAAAAGAGGTCTATGCAAACCAACAACTCCAAACACCTACCTGTGGTAGCTGTATGCTATCATTCTGCATTCACTGATACAGATAGTCTGGCTTGCATCGAGAAGGTACCTTGACCAATTGGCCTGGATTGTAACGGGCGCATATCATGCACCCCTGTACAAACCCCATTGCAGCAGTGTTGAACCCTGGGGTAAGCCAAGCAGAAGACACCATACCACACATTACCTCCTTGGATGAATGGGTTAGCTCAGCGATCAGGTGTGACATCATGGAGTATAGCGTGCAGGGGAGGCACAGGCATTTACCTTTCTGCCAGACCCCAGTAGCATTCCGCTCGCTTTTCCACTCCTCCTTTTTCTTCTTTTGAGGCCTGTTCCTGTAATTCAAGCAACAGAGAAATATCTACACCCGTTTCAGGTGCAAGCAGGTTACCAGCCGTTACCTCATTCAAGGGAAGTCAGGCTGCTGCGGTGCCTGCTCTCTGGTTCCTTCCAGCCTCAGTAGTTGTCTCTTTGGCATAAGCCTGGACTCTGATGATAAGTCACCTGTGCGGAAAGAGCTAAAACCTTGTAGAACAAAGACATTTCTTCTGCGTTCTGGATTGGCTTACTCAAGGACCCCATGAAACTTCCACTGTGCCCCAAAGGATGTGAAATGGTGTACGATTCCCAATGTGTACCTTAAGTCGGTGCAGACATTAACAGTCTTACCTGCAGCCAGCTTACATATTTCAGTGAGCGCCATCACCTCTATTTCCTGAGTAACTGAGTCTCTCAGGAGGAAAAGAGTGGTTTTTGTATAATTACCTCTTTCTGTCGGTTACCACTGCATAGCCTGTTTTGCTTGTCCATTTCCACAATATTTGGAACCATCTATGGGTAAAACTCAAGATTTACATTAATCATGGCAGTTACAACATTATTGTTAGGACCCCTAGTTTCTCTTTCTTCTGCATTAATCTTCCGGCAATCATTATCATGTGCCTGCTATTGAATGTCATGGTCTGCGCCTGCCACCCCTTCCCCTCAACCTTCTAAATTCAGTAAAAGACATGAAATGGCATTTGGAACTATACCCCACTTGATTGCGATATGTGAGGGTGCTAGCAGGGCAGTCTCATACATAGTTAGTCTGGAAGCTGAAAGATGTTTAGTTTGTACTCTGTGCAGTATTTTATGACCCCTTGAGGAAGCATGATATTAAAGGGGCCCCACACCACCTCTGGTACCTGTACGAAACATACTGCAAACAGGAGAGGAAATATTGTTATTACAATCTGCAACCATAACAACTGCACCAATGATGGTAAACTACTGGTTTACTAAGGGACTGGTATCCCTGATAGCATTTGGGATATACTCAAATTCTGTCATTAAAAATTTTCTTATTTTTCAAATGTAACGATTTTTCATGTAAAATACTGTTGTTAATTGAAAATGAGATACATTATAAAATAGAACTTTTGCTATTAATTTGACTAAAGTACTTATCAGGTGTCCCAAGTACACAATTATCTCATTTCAGTATCTTAATTCAATAATATTCAAAATAAATACAACTCAATATTTTTAAATTCTCCCCATACTCCATGAACCTATATATATATATAAATATACTGTGGTAACCCTGGACTATTATCTCACACAACTACCCTCAGGAATAAATTAGATGCCCCTCCTTTGGTCACCTACATTTGTTCAAGTGAGAGACTTAACATGGAGTCTAAGAGTGACCTTCCCTCTATACATTACCACAATATACATATATATATATACCAACATCCACTTAAATGGAGACACACTTCTCTCCTAGGCTGGTCTGTGTGGAGGGTGGAGCAAAAACCTCTTCCTATTGTTCTTACTTCCCATCTCCTTACATCACCTAGCTCCACCCCCTGTGGTCTGGCTCAGCGTTTGGTCTTTCTTTCCTCATTTCATTTCTAGCCTCCGAACAGTATATACCATATAACACAATCTAACTCTCATACGGGCCCTTCATTTATACACACAAATTCACACTCACTGGGGTTTTCACTCACTCATATATACAGACTGATAAGTATCTCATGTGAAGTAGAAACTGGGATTGTATTTACTGTACATAGAACTTCCCATATTGAACAAAGTATATATATATAAGAAAACTCTTATGTACCGCGGTTTTTACATATTTTGTTCAGAATAGGCTATCCAATGACAAACACAATACAACTTATGCCCATTTCCACCCACATACTTATATTCACCACTCCAGATAGCAGCCATTATCACCGTTCATTGTTAAACCTTCTACCTTTCCTTAACTCATTGACTTGCTTTTTCCTTTCCCATTTTTGTGTGTCCAGTTATGTTTACAAACATCATCTCACTGAATTTGCTTGCGAGTCATACTTACGATTTTTCCCACAACTCACGACACAGGTCTGGCTTACCACTAATAAGCACTTACAATTTCACCCCTGCCCATCTTGTCGTAATTGGAAAAATCCTTAATTAATTGAGATTCTCTACTCCTGCACCTCATGGCACAGATCTGCACTTTTGGCACCACATTGTGGAACCTCAACAGCCCGTTTGGCCTGCCATAATCGGAGCAGAATCTCTGGCTAGCCCACATCTTTACTCCAAGCCCAAATTCCCTTGAGTTGATGTATGCAGACATGGCAAATGCAAGCATTCCATGTGCACCTCTCCCCCCACATAACAAAGGGAGACCTCTTCAGCCACATGTTGAACAATGGAAACTCACCGCATGGACACTCTCAGCAACTTTACTCACTACTATAACCTTCAGCTAAAATTGCTTATATCAACTTTCCTTTTTGCTTTCTTTTAACAAGTTATACTACACATTCTTTGTTCCTTATTAACCTGCACAGTCTGTTCACACCATTCACTACTACAGAGAATATATAAACCCCCATAGCTCACACCTTCTTTCACTCAGGACATTTTCTTCACAGACAACATAAAAACAACACAGTATATCTATTTCATAGTTCTTTAGATACAGACTTATCATATTTCAACTCACCCGGCCTGGGGCGGATCATAGCAGAGAGGGAGAGATGGGACAGGTACAAGAATAGCTTATTACCTTGTTTGAGCTCATTATCTGTCCGTCTCTGCTTCGAAGTCCCCTTGTGTCCGGATAACGATGAAATATCTTCATATCTCTGTATCTTCATTATCTCAGCAGTGCCTCCAAATTTGTTAGCGCAAAATTCGCTATCTTAGATATACTGTGCGTTTCCAAATTAAGATAATATGTACAGGCCTGGAGAGCCTTTCAAAGAAACACACGGCTACATACTGTGCCCCAAAAAAGCAAAACTCCTTTTATTCAGCGCGGGTCAAAACTTAAATCATTTCCAACACAGGAAGTCAGGCAATTTAGCAGTTACAGTGAGCTGATAGGCCACTTCTCAGAGGGAGGTATTTGTGAGGTAGCTTGTGATCTCATCCATCTGGGAGGAACTTCAGTGAGCGCGCTCAGTTCATTCTTGAATTGGGTCTCATGAGGAGTACATCCTGTTCTCCTCTCTGTTGTCCAAGACAAAGAACTCCTACTTAGGTTTGGCCAGTTAGAACTGGTTTTTCCAGTTCTTGGGACAATAGGCCCTGCTCCTTAAATTCTTGTGGAGGTGGGGGGGCGATGTTCCTTCTCCCAGAGGTTTAAAACATTATAGACAAAATACAGTATATTCACAGTTGATAACAGAAAATATATACAAAATGGTGAACATATATGATATCTCCCACACCAACATGTGGAGCGTAGAGTTCCACCATGTGGGCACGTCGCACAGCAGTCGGTGCACTGGCAGATGAAACCGATGTTGCAGGGTGCGCAAGGTGGCAGCGTCCGTGTGGGACTAGCGGAAATGTGCGCAGAGCCGGCGCACCTTTCCGAGCAGGTCTGACAAGCGTGGGTAGCTTTTCAGAAAGCGCTGAACTACCAAATTAAAGACGTGGGCCAGGCATGGTACGTGCGTGAGGCTGCCGAGCTGCAGAGCCGCCACCAGGTTACGGCCGTTGTCACACACGACCATGCCTGGTTGGAGGCTCAGCGGCGCAAGCCAGCGGTCGGTCTGCTCTGTCAGACCCTGCAGCAGTTCGTGGGCCGTGTGCCTCTTACCTCCTAAGCTGATTAGTTTCAGCACGGCCTGCTGACGCTTGCCCACCGCTGTGCTGCCACGCCGCGCGACACCGACTGCTGCCAACGTGCTGCTGACACATCTTGATTGCGAGACAGAGGTTGCGGAGGAGGAGGAGGAGGGTGGTTTAGTGGAGGAAGCATACACCGCCGCAGAACCCCCACCGAGCAGGGGCCCGCAATTCTGGGGGTGGGTAGGACGTGAGCGGTCCCAGGCTCTGACTCTGTCCCAGCCTCCACTAAATTCACCCAATGTGCCGTCAGGGAGATATAGTGGCCCTGCCCGCCTGTGCTTGTCCACGTGTCTGTTGTTAAGTGGACCTTGGCAGTAACCACGTTGGTGAGGGCGCGTACAATGTTGCGGGAGACGTGGTCGTGCAGGGCTGGGACGGCACATCGGGAAAAGTAGTGGCAACTGGGAACTGAGTAGCGCGGGGCCACCGCCGCCATCATACTTTTGAAAGCCTCCGTTTCCACAACCCTATACGGCAGCATCTCCAGGCTGTTAAATTTGGCTATGTGCACGTTTAACGCTTGAGCGTGCGGGCGCGTGGCGGCGTACTTGCGCTTGCGCTCCAACAGTTGCGCTAGCGATGGCTGGACGGTGCGCTGACAGACATTGGTGGATGGGGCCGAGGACAGCGGAGGTGAGGGTGTGGGTGCAGGCCAGGAGACGGTAGTGCCTGTGTCCTGAGAGGGGGGTTGGATCTCAGTGGCAGGTTGGGGCACAGGGGGAGAGGCAGCGGTGCAAACCGGAGGCGGTGAACGGCCTTCGTCCCACCTTGTGGGGTGCTTGGCCATCATATGTCTGCGCATGCTGGTGGTGGTGAGGCTGGTGGTGGTGGCTCCCCGGCTGATCTTGGCGCGACACAGGTTGCACACCACTGTTCATCGGTCGTCTGCACTCTCAGTGAAAAACTGCCAGACCTTTGAGCACCTCGGCCTCTGCAGGGTGGCATGGCGCGAGGGGGCGCTTTGGGAAACAGTTGGTGGATTATTCGTTCTGGCCCTGCCTCTACCCCTGGCCACCGCACTGCCTCTTGCAACCTGCCCTGCTGCTGCCCTTGCCTCCCCCTCTGAAGACCTGTCCTCAGTAGGCGTAGAAAACCAGGTGGGGTCAGTCACCTCATCGTCCTGCTGCTCTTCCTCCGAATCCTCTGTGCGCTCCTCCCTCGGACTTACTGCCCTTACTACTACCTCACTGATAGACAACTGTGTCTCATCGTCACTGTCCTCCTCACCCACTGAAAGGTCTTGAGACAGTTGCCGCAAGTCCCCAGCCTCATCCCCCGGACCCCGGGAATTTTCAAAAGGTTGGGCATCGGTCACGACAAACTCCTCCAGTGGGAGAGGATTCGGAACCCTTGCTGCCCATTCTGGGCAGGGGCCCGGGAACAGTTCCTGGGAGTCTGCCTGCTCCTCAGAATGTGTCATTGTAATGGAGTGAGGAGGCTGGGAGGAAGGAGGAGCAGCAGCCAGAGGATTCAGAGTTGCAGCAGTGGACGGCGCAGAACTCTGGGTGTTCGATAGATTGCTGGATGCACTTTCTGCCATCCACGACAGGACCTGCTCACACTGCTCATTTTCTAATAAAGGTCTACCGCGTGGACCCATTAATTGTGAGATGAATGTGGGGACGCCAGAAATGTGCCTCTCTCGTAATCCCGCAGCAGTCGGCTGCGATACACCTGGATCAGGAGCTCGGCCTGTGCCCACACCCTGACTTGGGCCTCCGCGTCCTCGCCCACGCCCACGTCCTCTAGGCCTACCCCTACCCCTCAGCATGGTGTATTACCAGTAGTGCAGAAACAGAACGCTGTAATTAAATGTGCCGCTTATTGGCCTGTGGTTGGAGGCTGACTTCGCTTACGGAACGCACAGCAGAGCCAGGAAATAATTTTGCGCAAGCCTGCTGTAACACTTAGCTGGCTGCGTATGAATTAGGACAACTACCCCCAGCACAGACCCAGTACACTGAGGACGGTCACAGGCAGCCCAAATAGATTTTTTTTCCCAAATGTTTTTGGAAAGGCCCACTGCCTATATACACTGTATATGTCTTCTCTCTCTGCGTCACCACTACTGGCCCTGGAGTATGTAAAATAACTGCAGACTGTTGCACTGTGGACTGGAATACAGCGGTGATGTAACAGCCAACACAGAGCCAGGAAATAATTTTGTGCAAGCCTGCTGTCACACTTAGCTGGCTGCGTATGAATTAGGACAACTACCCCCAGCACAGACCCAGTACACTGAGGACAGTCACAGGCAGCCCAAATAGATTTTTTTTCCCAAATGTTTTTGGAAAGGCCCACTGCCTATATACACTGTATATGTCTTCTCTCTCTGCGTCACCACTACTGGCCCTGGAGTATGTAAAATAACTGCAGACTGTTGCACTGTGGACTGGAATACAGCGGTGATGTAACAGCCAACACAGAGCCAGGAAATAATTTTGTGCAAGCCTGCTGTCACACTTAGCTGGCTGCGTATGAATTAGGACAACTACCCCCAGCACAGACCCAGTACACTGAGGACAGTCACACGCAGCCCAAATAGATTTTTTTTCCCAAATGTTTTTGGAAAGGCCCACTGCCTATATACACTGTATATGTCTTCTCTCTCTGCGTCACCACTACTGGCCCTGGAGTATGTAAAATAACTGCAGACTGTTGCACTGTGGACTGGAATACAGCGGTGATGTAACAGCCAACACAGAGCCAGGAAATAATTTTGCGCAAGCCTGCTGTAACACTTAGCTGGCTGCGTATGAATTAGGACAACTACCCCCAGCACAGACCCAGTACACTGAGGACGGTCACAGGCAGCCCAAATAGATTTTGTTTCCCAAATGTTTTTGGAAAGGCCCACTGCCTATATACACTGTATATGTATTCTCTCTCTGCGTCACCACTACTGGCCCTGGAGCATGTAAAATAACTGCAGACTGTTGCACTGTGGACTGGAATACAGTGGTGATGTAACAGCCAACACAGAGCCAGGAAATAATTTTGCGCAAGCCTGCTGTAACACTTAGCTGGCTGTGTATGAATTAGGACAACTACCCCCAGCACAGACCCAGTACACTGAGGACGGTCACAGGCAGCCCAAATAGATTTTTTTTCCCAAATGTTTTTGGAAAGGCCCACTGCCTATATACACTGTATATGTCTTCTCTCTCTGCGTCACCACTACTGGCCCTGGAGTATGTAAAATAACTGCAGACTGTTGCACTGTGGACTGCAATACAGCGGTGATGTAACAGCCAACACAGAGCCAGGAAATAATTTTGCGCAAGCCTGCTGTAACACTTAGCTGGCTGCGTATGAATTAGGACAACTACCCCCAGCACAGACCCAGTACACTGAGGACAGTCACAGGCAGCCCAAATAGATTTTTTTCCCAAATGTTTTTGGAAAGGCCCACTGCCTATATTCAATAAATATGTCTTCTGTCCCTGCCTCAGCACCACTACTGGCCCTGGAGTATGTATAATTACTGTAGGGCGCAATGCTCTGCACGGCCGATATACAAAAAAAAAAAAAGTGCAACACTGCAAAAAGCAGCTTCCACACTACTGCACACGGTTAGATGTGGCCCTAAGGAGGACCGTTGGGGTTCTTGAAGCCTAAAATACTCCTAACACTCTCCCTATAGCAACTCCAGCAAGACAGCACTTTCCCTGATCTCTGTCAGAACGCATCTGATTCGAGCCGCGGGAGGGGCCGATTTATATACTCGGGTGACACCTGATCTCGCCAGCCACTCACTGCAGGGGGGTGGTATAGGGCTTGAACGTCGCAGGGGGAAGTTGTAATGCCTTCCCTGTCTTTCTATTGGCCAGAAAAGCGCGCTAACGTCTCAGAGATGAAAGTGAAAGTAACTCGAACATCGCGTGGTGCTCGTTTCGAATAACGAGCATCTCGAACACGCTAATACTCGAACGAGTATCAAGCTCGGACGAGTACGTTCGCTCATCTCTAGTCCTTACTGAAATCACAAAACCTTATTACACTACTCCAAAACAAAGTTATAACAAAGCAAGTAATTGGCCTGTTAAAAAAGTCAATATCAGATGCTCACTTGGGTGTGGCAGAAAATATTTCACCAAAATAAGTGCCAGAAGATTGTTACAGAGGTATTAAAAGACAAACTTGCAGTATGCTCATGCAGGAATGGTGCTGTGCAACTTGTGAAATCTTCATTCTCTACCTCTTAAAAGACAGAAACACAGATATTGTTTTGCTCAGTAGAGTTTGCTAAGCATTTCAAGAGACATATTTCAAGGATTGGGGGAAATTTTGAATTCTGCCCTAGTCACTGAAGCTGTATTTAAAAGAACTGTTGCTGTGAAAAAAAAAGGAGAGTGGGGGCGTGGCCTGAAGGAGCTGATGGCGGCCGCATTTTGAGCTGCTCCGTGCTCTAGCCTGCCTTAACAAGCAACTAAAAGCTCGCCGAGGACTACAATCGGCCAGGAGAAAAAAGAAAACTGTACCTGAAAGCAATGGCATCCCGGAGGAGAACAGGGAAAGCAACTCCGAAGCGCCTCACCGATTTCTACCCGGCGCGCGGGGCAGAGGGAGAGAAAGAAGCGGAGCCGGCTCCCTGCAGCGCCGAAAGAGACGGAGAGATGCCGACATCCGGACAACCGGGACCATCAGAGAGCGGGAGCGGTAAGTTAAATTCTCCTTACCCTGCATTACAGCTCCCAGCACGCTCCATAAACCCCTCACATAGCAGCATCAACCCTGCTGATAATGACAGTGAGGGAAATGAAATGCCGGCATCTCAGAGGGAAGAGGAGGAGGGGAAAGAAGCGGGAAAACAGACACCATCTTCCCCCCAAACACCAACACAGCGTCTATCTGCACAAAATGTAGAAAAAAGAGGCTCCAGCTCCCCCAGCATAAGCCCAGAAAAGAGGCGCCCCAGAAGGGACCCATCTCACCCAATCCCAAACAGTTTCACACAGAATGGGAATGAGAACCCTGATGACATAGACCCTCTCTTAAATATAACATGCTCAGACCAAATGGCATCAGAATGTTTCATAAGAGACATGGTCTTAGCTCTGAAAGGCTCCATTAAAAAGGATTTTACAGAAATAAACGCAAAAATCTATTCCTCTCTAAATGACATAGAGGAAAGGGTCGACCATCTTGAAAACAAGACAGGCGAGATCACTAGCTCGCATAATGACCTAATAGATGCCCACTACAAATTAGAAGAGGAGGTCCAGTTCTTAAAGAACAAAATGGCGGACATGGAAGACCGCAACCGACGCAATAACGTCAAGTTTAGGGGAATCCCCAAATCCATTAAACCAGAAGATTTAAATGCGTTCGCACAAGATCTTATAAAAATCCTCCTTCCTACAACCAAGAAAGAAGAATGTGTTTTAGACAGGATCCACAGGCTCCCCAAGCCAAAAAACGTACCCGATAACGTACCAAGGGACGTGATCGCAAGAGTGCACTTCTTCACCACAAAAGATAACCTGATGAAGGCGGCAAGAAATATGAAAGACCTCCCTCCCCCGTATAATCACATCAAATTATTCGCAGACTTCTCCCAAACTACGATGCAAGCATGAAGAAAATTCTTTGAGATAACAAAAGTGCTGAGAGAAAACAACATCTCCTATAGATGGGGCTTTCCTACTAAACTCTACATAAACAAAGATGGAACAACAACAACCGTCTTAACACAAGAAGAAGGTACGCTCCTTTTGAAGAGATGGAACCTCCCAGTCCCTCAAGAACACAACCCACCACATGTTAACAGAGACTGGACCCGCAAACAAACAAACAGACCAAGCAGAGACAAAGCCCCACCTCGCTGAGAACACCCACAAGATGGTAATACGTCCGATTGACGCCCTCGAGAGTAAAATTTAAACGTTGGCCTAGAGCACAGGCTAATTTCTGTACCCCAATCAAGACCTTCCTAGGTACTGAAAACCTAATCTTGGAAAGGTCCGTTTTTATCTTCCTTGACTCACAAGTTGCGACTAGCAACGGAAAATATGCTTCAACGCAACAATGAAGATACCTTTACCCTTTGTTTACCTCACCAGTTTTACCCAAATCCTATCCCTCTGGCAAAGAATACGAAACTTCAGTACAACAAGCATACTTGTTTTTCCTTCGGATCATGTAAAAGAAACTGGTCCATCAGTCAAGATATCCTGTGCCGTTTAAACCCAGCAAAAGTCACCCCAACTTAAGATGGAATTAAAATTGATATCTTTAAACGTAAAGGGGTTGAACTCCCCTTACAACAGATCGGCTTTTTGGAGAGAGACTATCTTATCTAAAGCGGATATTTTTTGTGCCCAAGAGACCCACCTGAACAAGAGCAACCCGCCGAAAATCTCCCACCCCAAGTTCTCCAGATGTTTCCAAGCTAATGCATCGAAGAAAAAAGCGGGAGTTTTGATAGCAGTGAAAGACTCGGTGAACTTCCAACTGATAGAAGAGATCCGGGATGACGAGGGTAGATATCTGATATTGATATGTAAGATTGATGGTTTCCTTGTCACACTGGTCAATATCTATGCTCCCAATTCTAAACAAATCAGATTCTTGAACAGAGTGACAAGGAAAATTAAGAGGGTCCAACAGGGATCGTTAATAATATGTGGGGATTTTAATGCGGTAGCAGATAGTACCCTAGATTCTAGCCATTTGAGGAAAAATAGAGGCTTAAGTCTGGCATCTTGGATTCATAACAACGATTTGTATGACACCTTTAGAGCCTTAAACGCTGGTTCCAGAGAATACACATTCTATTCATTCAGACATGCATCTTCAACTAGAATAGACATGTTTCTGGGGGACTTTCAAATCTTAAACAAAACCCTTGAAGCCACAATAGGGGTGACAACGTGGTCAGACCACGCTCCGATCTCACTGAAATTAAAACTAGGCCCACATGTACACTCTCCTAATTCCTGGAGGAACAACACCTTTCTCTTAAAAATTCCAAAGTTCCAAAACAAAATAAGAGATGCTATAGTGGAATACTTTCACTATAATGACTCCCCAGATATATGCCGTTTCACACTCTGGAACGCGCATAAATCAGTCATCAGAGGCATAATGATCCAGCAAGGGTCCATTTACAAAAAAGAAAAAAATAGACTGTTAAAAGAAGCCACGGATAAATTAAAAACCCTAGAAAAATCTACCTATCCCAACCCTTCACCTTCCATAAGCAAAGATATTAGAGAGGCTAGACAAAAAATCAGAAATATCCTGATCGACGAGCATGAAAAGAATTTAAAATACACCAAAACCACATATTACACAAGAGTTCCAAATGGATGGCCAACAAGGTCAAACAAAAAAGATCTAAAACAAAAATCCCCTTCCTGTACGACCCCACTTTAAAACATAAAATTTCTAACCCTAAAGCAATAGCAGAGGAGTTCAGAAAGTTCTATGAGGAGCTTTACAACCTCGGCAAGGGAAAATATGAGCATTCCCCTTCGGAAGCAACTATTAACTCCTTTCTTGCGTCATTACAACTACCCAAAATAACAGATTCCCAACTAAAAAAATTAATTTCTCCCATCACCTACCAAGAAATCCTGCAAGTCATAAATAAAGCTAAATTAGATAGGGCCCCAGGCCCCGACGGTTTTTCGAGCGAATATTTTAAAACCTATAAAAAAGCAACTCATCCCCCACATGGTAAATACCTACAACAAAGCTATGCAAACAGGTACCCTGCCACCTGAAATGTTACAGGCTACCATAGTCACCATCCCAAAGCCTGGTAAGGAACCGTCGAGGCCTGCAAACTTTAGACCTATATCCCTCCTAAACAATGACGCTAAAATTTATGCAAAAATTCTATCTTTAAGACTGCTCGAGGTTACGCCAGACCTCATTCATAGTGATCAGGTGGGTTTCGTTAAAGGCAGGCAGGCGTCAGACGCAACACGCCGATTGTTGGATATAATCTGGGAGGTGGAGAGCTCTCGAATGCCTTGTCTGCTCCTCACTTTAGACGCAGAGAAGGCATTCGACAGAATTCACTGGGGATATGCCTTTTCAGCACTGAGAAGCTTTGGCTTGGGTGGCAACATAATGTCGGCCATAAAAGCTCTTTACAGCTCCCCTTCGGCCCGAGTGCTTACTAATGGTGTCATGTCCGATCCGTTTACTATCTCTAACGGAACCAGACAAGGGTGCCCCCTTTCGCCGACACTGTTTATCCTCATCATAGAACCCCTAGCAGAAGCAATACGCTTATGCAATGAAATAAGAGGAGTCCCCTTAGCAGGCAGAGAACAAAAAATAGGATTATTCGCAGATGATATTGTATTAATGCTCACGTCCCCTCTGGGTTCCCTTAGAAAGGCCTCTCAACTTTTGGAATTCTTTGGAACTGTATCCTACTATAAAATAAATCCAACAAAATCCAAGGTTCTTCCTATTAATATACACCCTACTCTACAAAACCTAATAAAAGAAGAGTTCCCGTTTGAGTGGGATCCATTAGGCATCCAATACCTAGGCATGACAATCAACCTCCCCCTTTGCAAAGTATTAGAACTAAACCTGACGCAACTAAAGGAAAACATACAACAAGATATGTCCAATTTTAACAAAACAGAATTATCATGGATGGGTAGGATTGTGGTATACAAAATGATGATCTTGCCAAAGCTTCTATACATGTTTAGAACGATCCCCCTAATATGCAGTCCCAAGCTTTTAAAGGATATGCAAAAACAATTGATGTCATTTATCTGGAACAATAAGAGACCCAGGGTGGCCGCATCTATACTACACTGCTCCAGGAAGAATGGGGGATTGGGAGTTCCCAATATTGCGGCCTACTATAAGGCAAATATCATCCAACAACTGAGAACCTGGTGTAACCCACAACCAGGTGTCAGCTGGCCGTTCATAGAGCAAAATTCCATAGGGAATAAAAAATTGACAAACTTACTTTTAGCTACAAACTTAAAAATAAAAATAACCCTGATCAAAAACCCAATAATACTGAACACCATCGAGATCTGGAAACAATTACTCCACTCCTTGGCAGACCACCCTTTCAAAATAGAGGTCCCCCTTCCTCTTGAAGTCATTGACTTTGACCCGGATACCCACAATACAAAAGGTTGGAGAGCAAGAGGGATTAAGGTCATCTCCGATTTAGCGGAGGGGGAAAACATGAGATCTTTCAAATGTCTCCAAGAGAAATTTGGGCTGCAGAGTGGGGACTTTCTTCTATACTCTCAACTGAAAAGAAGATGGCCAAGCTTAGCCGTTGGTACCACTTCCTTTCCCAAATTCATACACAACCTCCTTTTCAACCCTGCTCACCGAAAAATTCCGTTAAGGGAAATCTATGACATTTTTTGCGGGGAGAAAAGGACAGGACCAAATATGAGAAAGAAAGCCCACATCCTCAACTGGGAAAGGGAAACGGGAACATCATTTACATTACAGCAATGGTCACAGGCCCAAGCATGGGCAAACAAGGCATCTATGTGTGCGCCCTTGATAGAAGTACACTACAAATTAATTACACGATGGTACAGGTCCCCGGTGAGACTAGCGGACTTCTTCCCGGAGACGTCCGATAGTTGCTGGAGGAACTGCGGAGAGAGAGGCACACTTCTCCATATCTTTTGGAGCTGTCCTAAAATCAAGACAATGTGGAGAGAATTCCTGAATCTTGTAAAAAAGATCACGGGAATCAAGATCCCCCAAAAACCGGAAAACACTATACTACTATTAGGTCTAGAAAAAATACCGCAAGGAATAAGAAAACTAATAACCCATGGGCTTCTAGTTATCAAACTTCTAATCGCGAGGAACTGGAGATCCCAAACAATTCCCCCTCTCTCAACTATAACCCAATTAATGTCGGACCATATGTCCATGGAGAAGATCCACGCGATTAGACGAAACACAATACCAAGTTTTATAGAAACATGGGAACCCTGGAGAACACATTTTCACCCTGACCAGTCAACGATCAATCTGATTGCATAAACACAGGAAAACCAGCCGCTAACTCGCTCTGAAGGAAAGTAAATTACAAAGTACCTAGAAATTGAAGTAATTCTGAGGATATTTGAATATATAAGCATTCTTGTCCCCCTTACCCAAACCACTCTCCCTAATCCCCCCTTCCTATTCACCCTCCCTGAACTATCTTACCCTCCATCCCAACTTCCCCAGTTTGATTCCAAACAGTTAAAGTCATATATAGTCAATTCAATTATACTCATGTATGTTATGTATAATAAGATACTCATGATTGTTCTCATGAAGATGTATAAGTGCATGAAGACAGATGTTCCGAATGTTATTTCTGTATGAAAACTGTATTACGATAACCCAATAAAACCTTATTGAACAATAAAAATTTAATTAGGCTGAAAAAAAAGGAGAGTGGTGGTTGTGGGGGACTTCTTATTGAAAGGAATAGAGGCAGCTGTTACCATGAAGCCTGTCAGGGACCACTGGTGGCAGTGACGCGGTTTGCCGTGGCATTCCAGGATGGTGTTGAGCCCATGTTCGGGTCAGCAAGCAGCGGCACAGTGCTCCGGTGTGCAGGTGCGGCATGTGGCACACGCGGTGCGTGCACGGGTGCCTACTATGAGAGGCGCACGTGCTCTACCTCTGTGAGTTATAGTGGCTGGCTGGGAGCGCCTGAATATAGTCTGGCAGCTGCTGACAGCAGTTACCAGTTATTGGTTCTGTCCCCTGTGTGTCTGACTTCGGTCCTGCTCCAGTGAAAGTTACCTTGTCTCAATCCAGCTCTGCCTGTGTTCTGTGGTTTTCCTGTCGTGTTGGTTTATCCTATCGGCCTAGCCTGCCGGTACTAGTAAGTTGTCATCTGTATAGGTACTGCAGTTCTAGGTAGTGTAGGGTCAGTGTTGGCGGCCACCTTTGGGGCTACCTCCAGGAAGGGACATTGGCGTGGCTGTGGGTCAGGGAGTCCCATGTTAAGAAAATTGTAGATCAATGTATCAGTTAATTATTCTATATTGCATTGTAGACTAGGAATATATAGCATGGTACTAGTATAAGTAGTGAAGGGGTTAAACGAAATCCTTCTATAGGCCTGCATGTCTTCTGAGGAAGACAGATTAGAGATAAGACAGTCTCATAGACCACCCATGTATGCATGTTTATAGATAGTGTACACAGGAAACGGGGTAGACTTAAAGACGCCTTCCATTGCATTCCTTTCTCCTGAATTCATAACGGTTTTATTGTATGTAATAGATACACCTTAGGAGGTGTAACTTATGTTAATCACTTTTTTTTTAGCCTATTATGTATTCCTATTAATCTTGGAGGTATATACTTTTGTTGTGATGTCATTTATGGTACATAAGCTTCGAACACCTTAGAATAAATTAGAAATCATCTGATACCGCACAGGCTGGTGTGATTTGTATTTCTCCTGGGCCCAGACTTCTGCACGAGATCTGGGATCGTCTTCTCTTTGATAAACACATAAATTCTCCTTACATTTTTGGTCCTTCGAGCCGGAAAGACTCACTGCAGAGGGAGAGGACAGCCTGGCTGTGAAAAGGTGGGTCTGAAGTACTCTCCGATCAGTAAAAGACCTCCGCCTTGCTTAGACGTCATTAGAGGCCAGTCGGGCATCCTGTCTGAAACAGTGACGTTTTTCCGAACTAGCCGGAGAATTTAGAAGCCTCCCAGATAACGTGTAGTAAGTATAATAATGGCTAAACTTTTCTTTTCTCTTCTTCTTCTTCTGTATACTTTAGTGTTAGTAGAATTTACAATGTGTATTGTAAATGAGAGGCAAGTATAGACGAATGGGTTGCCAAGGGGCAATAGCAGTAGTCTATGTGAGACCATAGCCACTGTGAGAAAGGTACAGGAAAGAATTAACTCCGTGCGACACGTAAAAAGCGGTTAGATGACGTCATGGGACACAGGGGTGTCCAGGAACTTTACTTCTTATCTTTCTATTACTTTTTCTTTGATATTGTGTTATAGAGTAACTAAGAATATAAAGAGGGCGGCCGCCTACTAACATAATGTACTATTTGTATTGTTGTCTTATATTGCATGAAGCGAATGTGTGAGTGATTGAGATGAGTGGATCCGATACGTGGGCATTGACCTCTAGGACACATTAAGGACCAACCTCGCTGTGCAGGTTGTTTTCGGACAAGCCCCTTATTGTGTTCAATGTTCACAGGCCCTACTCGGTAAAACTAAAAGGGGATAAGAAGTACATACACAAGTTAGATCCTGACTATGTCAAATATTGTGACATAAGTGGGAAAAATATGGATTTAAAATAAATAAATAAATAAATTAATTAAAAGTTCCTAGTTGTAAAGAATTATGTGATAAAATACGGACAAAATCAGCTAAAAGATCAGCAGAAATACGGATTATCCGCTGCTGAAGTCTGGTTAAAAGAAGCCCCAAACTGTCACGCCCATATAAAAATAGACCCCCGACAGTTTGATGAACAATTCAAAGGGTTAATGAGGAGTTCCAATTGAATGAAAAATAGAGAGAGCAGATAGAAGAATTCTATGGCCAGATTGGGTCTCTGTAGAAGGAAATTAGAATGGGAGGGGAGGAGATGGTAGACCCCTTCCATAGTATAATCAGAAGGGAATAGGAGGTTATATAATGAGATACATGGTTATCCTGAGGATGGGATCCTTGCAGGATGTTTTGCAATATGCAAAACATGCAGAAAAGTGTTACAAAGAAAAGGGTGAGAAAGTGAGGTTTTTTATATGGGGAGAAGAATGTGATATGATGGTTCAAGAAAGTCAGAGAGGTCATTGGACAGCGAGAGGATGTGAAAGTAGAGACAGAGGAAGAAGCAGAGGTGCGATGCAGCTCAGGGATTTAAATGTGTGTTGGAATTATGGAAAGTCTAGTGATTTTGCCCGAGAGTGCCCTGAGAAACAATGTTCTCAGCCACTTTGGGGAAAAATGACTAGGAGGGGTCGATGTACAACACTTGGAGGATCTCATGGCAATTTCCACTGCCTGAGATAGATCTCCAGGTGAATGGGCGGATGATTACTTTCCTGGTGGGCTCAGGACCGACCAGGACATTAATACATCCCAATATGTAGCCAATGTAAAATGTAGTAATAGTCATATCCTGGTAAGAGGGGTTAATGGCTGGACCCACAGGGAATCCCTCTCTGAACCAGTTATAACAGACCTAGAGACAAATAAGCCTGTGAAATGTCAGATTATATAGTCTCGAATATGTCCAGTAAAATTGTTGAGATGAGATATTATGATAAAATTAGGTATACCTTCACCAGTGTACCTCAGGGCTGCTGTGAATCTCCAACAATTTTCTCCCAGGCTATGTCAGTACACTTAGCGCAGTTCCAGCCTCTTAGAGGTAGTCAGCTACTACTGTATGTTGGTAGCCAGCAGCAGACAGTGGAGAGAATTGTGGGGGGGACACAGTCGCACTCTTGAGGTTTCTTTATGAGCAAGGCCATAAAGTAAACAGGTAGAAACTCCAATACGGTCAGCAAACGGTTAAATATTTGGTGTATAACCTGTCAGATGAAGGTAGGCAAGCAATTCTGGAGGTCCCAAAACTATGAGCAAATGATGTCCTCTTTGGGAATGACAATGTTATGTGTGCTGCTGAGATATGTTGTTCTATTGTCTTTCCAGCAGCACAGCACTCACAGGGTTAATGATTGAGCTGGCTGGGTGTGGTACTGTCTGCTAGCCACCTGCTAGCTTCCACATATCATGTCAACTAATACCTGGTATTTATATTCAGCTTCCAATCTGTTACTAGTGGTTGCATGTTGTGTGCAGTGTATTCTGGGTCTGTCATGTGGCATGTGAATGCATCCTGTTCTGGTGCATGGCTCCTAGGATCAGCTAGGGCCCAGATCCGAAGACCGCTGGGCTGCCCTTATTGGGGCAATGTCCCCGCTTAGGTAGGGCCATTTCTACCTCCCGTTAGCACAGGGTCAGTTGCCTGAAACCGGTGTGAGTCCCGTGTGACCCTGGTAATACCCGTGTGTGTCCCCTTTGGTCATGATCATGTGGGTTCCGTGCTTTGCCTGCCCACACGATCGTAACAGACAAACTTCTGCAGCTCCTGGATCCCAAATTCTGCATCTCCGACAGTGCTTCTTACCAGACTCATCTGTGATGAACCTCTGGCTGCAGCTGACCGGATCCAGTGAGATGGGCCCTCTGAGGAAGCCTTTGTCAGGTTAAAACAGACTCTGGTGGGCACATTAGTCTGGGGGGCTGCTGAACTACAGCAAGCCCTTTGTGCTAACTGTTGACTCAGGAGAAGGATATATGACCTCTGTGTTAACTCAGGAACACGGTGGGAAGCAGACCGCTGGCATACTACTCTGCAGACTAGATCCAGTGGCCGAGCGCTCCCAGCCTGTGTACAAGCGGTAGTCAGACCTTCTGCCACTATAGTGCTGTTCTCCCACACACTGAGTACCGCACGCAGTTAGTTATACTCATATCTTAGTCCTTCTAGACATCCCCCTGCAGGACACTACTGCTCTCACAGCCACACCTGACAACCTAGGGATGTACTACACTCCATCCATCTACCTTACTGCCTATTTCTTCAGACGGTCCTCCATACAACTGTCTAGGAGAGATGGCACATGAGGTGTTACCCAGACCAGATCTGCAGGATGTATCTCTTGTGGATGCTGAATACACTCTTTGTAGATGGACTGTACATCTCCGTAGAGAAAAAAAGGAAAAAAAAACAAAAACCTATCTTACCTACATCGTTCTTCAGATGTGCAGCAGTTTTGAGCCATGGCCTGTGTCATGTCTCAACAGGGGGGATGGTAGCACTCATATGGAAAGTATTCACAGCCTAGGGGTTTACAAACTACTCTAAAAAAAAATTTTTGTCTTGTATTATTTGTGCTAAACAATGCAGAAGGGAGTATAAGACCAGGAGGGGACCCGATCCTACACATGGGGGATGCTGGGAGAGCTCTGAGTGTAACTTGTATAGAAGGAGTGACAAGCGTCATACTGGTAGATCTGCTCCCTGACTTATTGACTGCAATCCCTGCTAGCCATCATAAACCGCTCCTGCAGTCATACTGATTCTGCCGCCACACGGCTAAATGTCTGACCATTGCCTATGTGTATAGCATCCCTCACTCTCCACCCCGCCATACCGTATACATCTCCAGCCCCTTTACCTTCTGTATCACCCCACTATTTGTAGTATGTCAGCTCGTTGGAGCAGGACCCGCACCCCTATTGTTTCCATCAGCTGATTACTATGTAACCGCGGTTCTGTAATGTTTGTACTTTTGTCTTTCTGTATTCCCCCTGTCTATGTAAGCGCTGCGGAATATGTTGGCGCTATACACAAAGATTGTAGATGTGTGTCAGATGAAGGACTTGTTGGCATTGCACACGAAGGAATAAGGTGTGGCTAGATGCTTGCCTGGCTTGATAGTACTCCTAGTCAGGCCACGTCACTGGCGGCCATCTTAGTGCTAGTCATGGCCTGCGGCCATTTTAGTACCTGCTGTAATACCTTCAGCCGCCGCCCAGGTGCCATCTTGGCTCCTTACATCCCATAGCTGTACCTTCTACCTGGCATCCCAATGCTTGCACTTGTAGTACACAACACCAGTGATTAGTGCCTTCTCTGAATTGCATAGGAATAGCCACAAGCCTCCATCACTGTCCTCTGTGTGTTGATGATATGTTGTCTATCTTATTAAGTGTGTGCTATAAGATAGGCTCAGTATGATATTTAGTCTAGCGAGGAATATGTAAGGTCTCCTTCAGATAAGTGTCAGGTAGTGAGGGGACAGGTTGCTAGGGGTGACGGTAGTGAGGGGACAGGTTGCTATGGGTGATGGTAGTGAGGCGACAGGTTGCTATGGGTAACGGTAGTACTGACAAGGATCAGGGATAGTAGGCAGCCGGACAGAAGGGATGATTACATGATGCAGATAGTTCTGGGATGAGACAGTGAAGGAATGAAAGTTTACAGTAGTATTAGATGAAGATGACAATGGTTTGAGTGCTGCTCTGTGTGGTGGGGTCAGCTCACAAATGGTTAAAGCATCTGTTACATTGCAATGCTTGTTTCACCCTCACCCCCGCCTTTCAGCTTTACAGTTCAGTGAGAAAAAGGCAGGGGGTACGTGACTGACTCTAGCCATGCTCTGCTTGCTTGAAATGAATAGACTTGTAATGAAGATGATCAGGAATGAAGTTTAGTATAAACCTGTGTGAATAGGGAACGTCCATTCTTGCTCTTATTTGTGTACATGTCAGCTCTGTGATTGGTTTGCAGTGATTTTGATTGTTAAATGGTGTTTTCAATGTGATAATGTCATGTAAGAGAAAAATAATAATGAAGTTGTTGATAATGTGAGAGCTGAGTGTCCCTATTAAGGGGAACTATCCCAAGTATACTGCAGTTAGCTGTAGGAGTCCAGACACAGTTAAAGCTTTGTTTATCTTACTCCATCACCTCTCCTTGATAAGAGAAATTCCTGAGGGGGGGTTGTTAAGGTTGGAGGACCAAGCGACTGCAGATGATTGCAGTAGTAGTAGTTGTGTGAATCTTTATGTTATGCAGTAAATATTGTGTATAGAGAATTGTATGTTAATAATAATTATATGAGATAAAAAGACTTGACCCCACGATAAAAGTTAATGACAAGTCTTCAAGCTGTGATGAACGTAAAATGTGTGATTAAGCTTCTTAACTGTACCTACCCCCCACAGATAAGTGATCCATGTTATACATTGAGTTTGCTGTTTCCACCTGTGGGCAGGGACCAAATACCTGCTGTTGTCTCTGATCCTGGGGTTATACTTGCTTCGCGCTACCTGGTAATGGGACCAAGGCAGACTACGGGAGACTGCCTGAGGGATGCTGTGCGGAGAGGAGAACCGTAAAGGGCACGCTGTCTCTGGGATATGGCCTGAGCTGCAGAGAGCACGCGCAGACGTGTGGTGGTTGTGTGGTGACCGGGCCTAGAACAGGTGTCAGGTACAGCCCCTAACCGGATTGTGCTTGGTACAACTGATAATGCCTATGTACCTCATGACCTCCGAGGGCAACAGCAAGGGCTGTGTCTGGAGAACTAGGAACACCTCTCCCAAAGGTTCCTCTGACCCATCGGGGTCCCAAGGGGGGTACCGGACGAGTATGGGGCGAGAAATCGGATGGCTGCAGGGGGTTTGAGTCTCTTCTTGTATGGTGGGTAACAGTGAATAAAGATGTAGACTGGATTATATATATACATATATTATAACCAACAGAGATTTGTTAATTATACAAGAGATGCAATAAGGGGCCTAGAGGAACAACTAGGACATACCTTACACTTGTTGCATGGCAAAATAGAATGGCTCTTGTTATATGTTACTAGCAGAGTTTGTAAAATGATTGGAGGATATTGTTGTACTATCATTCCTAATAACACTGCACCAGATGATACCCAAGCACTGGAAGGGTTAAATGCATAATAAAATGAACCAGCTGATAACTCTGGCATAGACGATCCATTCAGGGAAGCTTGTTCGGACACTGGTCACAAGTCATATACTCCACACTAGTCTGTGTCAGTATGTGCCTCCATTCTAGTACTCTGTGGTTGTTGCTGTATTCTATGTATCCGAGGACTGCTACAAAACCTTATTAATAGAGATGAGCGAATGTGCTCGGCCACGCCCCTTTTTCGCCCGAATACCGCGATTTCCGAGTACTTCCGTACTCGGGCGAAAAAATTCGGGGGGCGCCGTGGCGGCACGGGGGGTAGCAGTGGGGAGTGGGGGGGAGAGGGAGAGAGAGAGGGCTCCCCCCTGTTCCCCGCTGCTACCCCCCGCACCGCCACGCCTCTCCCCGCCCCCCGGCGCCCCCCGAATCTTTTCACCCGAGTACTGAAGTACTCGAAAATGGCGGTACTCGGGTGCGTAAGTACTCGAAACGAGTACGTTCGCTCATCTCTACTTATTAACACTTCCATCACCAAAACTATGTTTCAAAATATACAAGATGGCTTACTGGGTCAGGTGACCACCTCTGTATGACAAGTGATGGTTAAAAGTTCTACGAAGAAAGCGCCATTTTACTTTGATGATTTTGAAGTGTGACATTTTGATTCCAATGTGTCCTCATTGTACCGGAGGATTGCTCTAATAACTGATTGACACTTCAATAAGTAAGATTTTACATCAGAATGGACAATGATTTATATATGAAGAAAGAAGCATCAATTGGATAATAATAAATCAAGGCCAAGCTTCTCTTGGGGGCGGGCCTAATTTTGGATACAATTGGTGGAAGAACTTTATATAGAGATATATATATGCATCAATGTAATACTTTTATACGAAATGATTACATACTTAGTCTTGAAGTGTGAACCCAGGCGTCCTGGTAATAAAGCTTCGGGCCTGAATAAGCCAGGGGGACTGTGGTGGAATCATTATATATGTGTATTTACTATTATACTGTGTTGATGTATTGATCTAAAGTGGGGAATGTTAAGAAAATTGTAGATCAATGTATCAGTTAATTATTCTATATTGCATTGTAGACTAGGAATATATAGCATGGTACTAGTATAAGTAGTGAAGGGGTTAAACGAAATCCTTCTATAGGCCTGCATGTCTTCTGAGGAAGACAGATTAGAGATAAGACAGTCTCATAGACCACCCATGTATGCATGTTTATAGATAGTGTACACAGGAAACGGGGTAGACTTAAAGACGCCTTCCATTGCATTCCTTTCTCCTGAATTCATAACGGTTTTATTGTATGTAATAGATACACCTTAGGAGGTGTAACTTATGTTAATCACTTTTGTTTTAGCCTATTATGTATTCCTATTAATCTTGGAGGTATATACTTTTGTTGTGATGTCATTTATGGTACATAAGCTTCAAACACCTTAGAATAAATTAGAAATCATCTGATACCGCACAGGCTGGTGTGATTTGTATTTCTCCTGGGCCCAGACTTCTGCACGAGATCTGGGATTGTCTTCTCTTTAATAAACACATAAATTCTCCTTACATCCCACGCCGTGCGTACCTGTGCACCCTACTAGTACTGTAATATAATAACTCGCCTAAAAATATTTTCCTGCGGTTTTTTGAGGTGGGATTCACGGTGTGAATGGAGTCCTACAATCCGATCATCAGCCAGATTCGTAACCTGGTTCAATACTAGAGATGAGCGAGCGTACTCGTCCGAGCTTGATGCTCGTTTGAGTATTAGGGTGTTCGAGATGCTCGTTACTAGAGACGAGCACCACGCGATGTTCGAGTTACTTTCACTTTCATCTCTGAGACATTTGCGCGCTTTTCTGGCCAATAGAAAGACATGGAAGGCATTACAACTTCCTACTGTGATGTTCCAGCCCTATACCACCCCCCTGCAGTGAGTGGCTGGGGAGATCAGATGACACCTGAGTATTAAAATCTGCCCCGCCCGCAGCTCGCCACAGATGCATGGTGACAGAGATCAGGGAAAGTGCTGTCTTGCTGTAGCTGCTATAGGGAGAGTGTTAGGTCTTATTTTAGTCTTCAAGAACCCCAACGGTCCTTCTTAGGGCCACATCTGACCGTGTGCAGTACTGTGGAGGCTGCTTTTAGCTGTGTTGCACAATTTTTTTTTTTTGTATATCGGGCGTGCAGACCACTGCGTCCTCAGTCTGCAGTCATTGTACAGAGTATAGGGGCAGTACTGGTGAGGCAGGGAAAGAGGGAAAGGTGAAAGAGATATACTGTCTATATAGGCAGTGGGCTTTTTAAAAAAAAAATGGGGAAAAATACTATCTTTGGGCTGCCTGTGACCGTCTTCAGTGTACTGCGTGTCTGCTGGGGGTAGTAGTCCTAATTAATACGCAGCAAAGCGTTACAGCAGGCTTGCGCAAAATTGTTTCCTGGCTCTGCTGTGCCCGTTACATCACCGCCGTCATAGCGCCAGAGGGAAACAGTATACAATATATACGCTGCATACAGAATCTGTCTGGTGTTTCAGCTCACCATTTAAAAAAATTGAAGCAAAATACTTAAGGCCTACCACTGCCCTTTGGCCAGTTGACTGCTTCTGCGCTGTGAATTCCACTAGCTCAGTCCTACGCACCTACGTCTCACTACAGGCGTGCGCAAAATTGTTTCCTGGCTCTGCTGTGCCCGTTACATCACCGCCGTCATAGCGCCAGAGGGAAACAGTATACAATATATACGCTGCATACAGTATCTGTCTGGTGTTTCAGCTCACCATTTAAAAAAATTGAAGCAAAACACTTAAGGCCTACCACTGCCCTTTGGCCACTTGACTGCTTCTGCGCTGTGAATTCCACTAGCTCAGTCATACGCACCTATGTCTCACTGCAGGCGTGCGCAAAATTGTTTCCTGGCTCTGCTGTGCCTGTTACATTACCGCCGTCATAGCGCCAGAGGGAAACAGTATACAATATATAATCGCTGCATACAATATCTGTCTGGTGTTTCAGCTCACCATTTAAAAAAATTGAAGCAAAATACTTAAGGCCTACCACTGCCCTTTGGCCACTTGACTGCTTCTGCGCTGTGAATTCCACTAGCTCAGTCATACACACCTATGTCTCACTACAGGCGTGCGCAAAATTGTTTCCTGGCTCTGCTGTGCCCGTTACATCACCGCCGTCATAGCGCCAGAGGGAAACAATATACATAATATACGCTGCATAGAGTATCTGTATATGAAATGTTACTAATTCTGGGCTCTGCCTATACCGCTACTAATGCTATGTCACTGGGGTGTGGAAACGGAGGCTTTCCAAAGACATGATGGTGGCGAGGCCATTTCCCACCAACGCGGTTACTGTTAAGGTGCATATAACCACGGACACGTGGAGAGGACACGTAATGCCTCAAAAACATCCCCCTCCTCCTCCAACAATAAAAAAAACATTCTTGCCAAATACCTTTGCATTGGTCCGTCTGGTGGCAGTCCAAGAATTTCACCTTTACCGACACAACAAGAGAGCCCACCCACCATCCCCCCGCCACGGCCCACTTAATCCTGGCCACATTCCGAAAACAAACTAAATAAAACCACGCTACTAGGTCCGCAGTCGCCACCACATTCCCACCAACGCGGTTACTGTTAAGGTACATATTACCAGTCTGACTGGGGCATGCACTGTGGGCCGAAGCACACCTATATCGTATGTGACGTTAGCTCTGCTGAGCAGGGCACAGCAATGGGATACATTTATGTACTGCCGATGGGTTCCAGGGAGCCACCCATGCTGTGGGTCCACAGGGACTTCACATTAGGGATTTTTACCTGCCTGTGTCTATGTATTAAAAACCCCGGTCAGACTGGGGCATGCAGTGTGGGCCGAAGACCACCTGCATTTAATCGGACGTTACCTCAGCTGTGATGGGCAATGCAATGGGATATATTTATGTACCGCCGGTGGCTTCCTGGGACCCACCCATGCTGTCGGTCCACACGGAGTTGTAACTGCATGTGTCTACTTATAAAGAACCCCAGTCTGACTGGGGCATGCAGTGTGGGCCGAAGCCCACCTGCATTTAATCTGACGTTAGCTCTGCTGTCCAGGGAACTGCAATGGGATACATTTATGTACAGCCGGTGGGTTCCAGGGAGCCACCCATGCTGTGGGTGCACAAGGAATTCCCATTGTGGAGTTGTACCTGCCTGTGACTATTTATAAAAAACCCCGGTCTGACTGGGGCATGCAGACCCCTTGACAGAATGAATAGTGTGTGGCACATGGGTTCCCCATTGCTATGCCCACGTGTGCAGCTCCTGATGGAGGTGGCACAGGATTGGATTTCTCATTGCTTCTGTACAGCATTGTGGGCTATTGCCCCACACCTTTTAAAGAAGGTCGCTGCCTGGCCCTGCCAACCCTCTGCAGTGTGTGCCTCCGGTTCCTCCTCATGGCAGACACACTTATAAATAGACATGAGGGTGGTGTGGCTATGAGGCCAACGTGTGGCATGAGGGCAGCTGAAGGCTGCGCAGGGACACTTTGGTGTGCTGGGTCGTGCGGGTGGGGGGGTGGGGTAGGCAGCATATAACCCAGGAGAAGTGGCAGCGGAGTGTCATGCAGGCAGTGATTGTACTTTGTTGGAGGTAGTGTGGTGCTTAGCTAAGGTATGCCTTGCTAATGAGGGTTTTTCAGAAGTAAAAATTGTTGGGAGGGGGGGGGCACGCTTGCCGCTATTGTGGCTTAATAGTGGGACCTGGGAACCTGAAATGCAGCCCAACATGTAGCCCCTCGCCTGCCCTATCCGTTTCTGTGTTGTTTTCAGCACTTTCTTGGGTTTTGCAGATTTTCACAAATGAAAACCTTAGCGAGCATCGGCGAAATACAAAAATGCTCGGGTCGCCCATTGACTTCAATGGGGTTCGTTACTCGAAACGAACCCTCGAGCATCGCGAAAAGTTTGTCTCGAGTAACGAGCACCCGAGCATTTTGGTGCTCGCTCATCTCTATTCAAGACCTGTCAGGGCGTCTCAGCCATCATGAGCATCAGTTGGTTGTGCCGGCTGATCCAGTACCTGAACCTAAATGTCCATTACCCGAGGTGTTTTGGGGGGACCGGAAAAAAATCTTTGTCTTCCGGGAGGCTTGTAAGTTAATTTTTTCACTTGCGGCCTCATTTCTATGGGTCTGAGCCCCAACGGGTGGGGATTGTTATGTCCCTGCTCAGAGAAGGGCCTCAGTCATGGGCCTATTCTTTACCGACTGATTCCGCTTGTCTGCAGTCGGTAGACTCTTTTTTAATTGAGCTTGGTAATATTTTTGATGAACTCTGTCGTGCAGGTTATGCAGTCAGTAAGTTGTTGGCCCTACGCCTGGGGCGCCAGTCGGCAGAAGAATATTGTTCTAGTTTCAGGCAGTATTCAGGTGAATCTGCATGGAACAACTGTGCGCTCAAAGATTTGTTTTTGGTAGGCCTGTCTGACGCAGTAAAAGATCTATTGCTGTCCCATTCGTAACCCCAAATTTGAATCAGGCTATGGGATTGGCAGTCAGAGCTGATCGTAGACTCAGGTCTAGAAGGAAAGCTAAGCTACAGTACCGTCAAGAATGTGGTGCTAAGTCTCTGGCAACTTCTAGAGCCTGCACCTCATTGTTAACCCCCGGAGCTGATGGTATGGAAGTGGACCTGTTGAGTCCTGAAGAGCGGAGGCGGTTCCCGGCTTCAACCCAACTCTGTTTCTTCTGTGGCAAGGCTGGTCATCGCATTGCGTTCTGCCAGGAAAGGCAGATATAGAAGCAGCAGGAAAACTTCAGCTCCTAGGTGACTGTCAGGAGGGTCATCTAGGAGGTCAGGTACTCCCTAAATTACTGCTGCCTTGTAGTGTGTCTTACAAGGCATTTTACAGGTTGGGACAGGCATTTATTGATTTTGGGTCGGCTGCGAACCTTATCCATTTGCAGTTCGTAAGACCACTGTTATCAAGTTTTACCGCGTTAGGTTTGCTGATCCACTGCTGATACCAGTATCGATGCAACCCCTCTGTCCTCAGGGGAAGTGCGTCGGAGGACACCAGAACTTCGGTTCATGGTGGGCGCATTACATTCGGAGGTTATTTCATTTCTGGTCAAGGAGAAGATGTCTGTGGATATCGTTCTGGGATTGCCGTGGCTAAGGATGCACAATCCTCAGTTCGATTGGACTACTCGCGAGCTAGTTCGGTGGGGAGGGTTCTGTCAGGATCATCTAGTGCCTGTTACATTGTGCTCCACCGATACTCTTAGTGTTCCGGACTATTTACGGGATTTTCAAGATGGGTTCTCTAAGAAGCTTTCTGAGGTATTACCCCCACACCGCGAATGGGATTATAGGATTGATCTGATCCTGGATAGTCCCATCCCTAAGGGGCCATATTTAATCTGTCGGGTCAGAGGCATGAGGCTCTTAAATCCTATATTTCAGAGGCTTTAGCCAAGGAACATATCAGACCATCAAAGTCACCAGCTAGAGCAGGCCTACTTTTTGTTGAAAAGAAAGATGGGTCTTTGCGGCCTTGCGTCTACTATCGGGCTTTAAACAAGATCACCATAAAAAATCAGTGCTCACTGTCTCTGATCAATGATCTGTTGAATCAGATGGTGGGAGCATGCTGGTTCTCTAAGCTTGACCTTCGGAGGGCTTATAATCTTATACGTATTAAGTCTGGTGACAAGTGGAAGATCGCGTTCAACACCCCGTTGGGGCACTTCGAGGGTCTGGTTATGCCCTTCGGGTTATGCAACACCCATGCAGTTTTTCAGGGGTTTATGAATGCGGTCTTCCACGATTATCTAGGGTTTTTTATGATTGTTTGTTTGGACGACATTTTGGTGTACTCGTCGGATTGGGACAGGCATGTCAGACATCCCCATTTAGTGTTAGAGCGGCTACGGGAGTACCAATTGTATGTTAAATTGGAGAAGTGCTCATTTGGGGTCAAACGAGTGTCATTCTTTGGGTATATCGTTACTCCAACTGATGTGTGTATGGAGTCAGACCAGGTTGCGGCACTCGTACAATGGGCTAATTTGAAGGCTCTCCAGCGCTTTCTTGGGTTGCCAACTTTTACAGAAAATTTTTCAGAAATTTTTCACTGATTGCACAACCGCTGACTGATCTCACGAAAAAAGGAGCGGACGTGACATTGTTGTCTCCGAAAGCTTCAGAGGCGTTTGAGCAACTTAAAGGGGTTGTCTCGTGCCGAAACAGGTTTTTTTTTTTTTGCATAGGCCCCCCGTTCGGCGCAGGACAAACCCAAGAGTTGTGTTAAAATAAAAAAAAAATATTACTTACCCGAATCCCCGCTCTGCGACTTCTTCCTTCTTCCTACTTCTTCCTTCTCCAAGATGGCCGCCGGGATCTTCACCCACGATGCACTGTGGGTCTTCTCCCATGGTGCACCGTGGGCTCTGTGCGGTCCATTGCCGATTCCAGCCTCCTGATTGGCTGGAATCGGCACACGTGACGGGGCGGAGCTACGCGATGACGCGTAGAAGGGGGCAGAGCCAGAACACCGCTCGTGCCCGGACCGACCAGAAGGAGAAGACCCTTCTGCGCAAGAAGACCCCGAAATTAGACGGAGCCATGGAGACGGGGACGCCAGCAACGGAGCAGGTAAGTGAATAACTTCTGTATGGCTCATATTTAATGCACGATGTATATTACAAAGTGCATTAATATGGCCATACAGAAGTGCTGAACCCCACTTGCTTTCGCGAGACAACCCCTTTAAGAGGGATTTTTCCACCGCGCCGGTGCTTGCTCAGCCGGACCCTCAGAAGCTCTTTTTTATGGAGGTGGATGCTTCGGAGGTTGGGGTGGGGGCAGTCCTCTCCCAGGCATTGTGGAGCCATTCAGGGTATAGTCCGTGTGCCTTCTTTTCCCGTAAATTCAGTAGCGCCGAGTGCAACTACGATGTTGGGAACAGGGAACTGTTGGCAATAAAATGGGCATTCGAGGAATGGCGTCATCTTCTGGAGGAGGCTTGACACCAGGTGACAGTCTTCACCGATCACAAGAACTTAGTGTATCTTGAGAATGCTAAGCATCCTAATATGTGGCAAGCCAGGTGGGCGCTTTTCTTCTCGAGATTCAATCTAACAGTTATGTACCTGCCGGGGGATAAAAATGTGAAAGCTGACGCCCTCTCCCGCAGTTTCGAGACTCTTCTCCAGATGGCATCCTCCCTCCCGGTGTCGTGGTTGCAGCCCTGACATGGAACCTTCCGGCTCAGCTTCAGAAATATCAACAGAAGCCCCGAAGGGGGTTTCGGCAGGGAAGTTATTTGTACCGATGTCTCTGCAGTTGTTAGTTCTGGAAGAGTCTCATTCCTCCATTTTTGCAAGGCATCCGGGAGTCTAGAGGACTCTGGAACTATGTTCCCGATTCTACTGGTGGCCCGGCATGGCACAGGAGGTCCGGGAGTTTGTAAATCAGTGTTCAGCTTGTGCACGTGGTAAGAGTCGCCGTAAGAGCCCTGAGGGACCATTAATGCTGCTGTCAGTACCTGGTAGTCCATGGTCGCACGTGTCCATGGATTTTGTCACTGACCTGCCTCTGTCACAAGGTTGTTCCACCATTTTGGTAGTCGTTGACAGGTTCTCCAAAATGGCCCATTTTGTTGCTTTGGAAAAATTACCATCTTCCGCTGTCTGTCTTTCTCATCAGCATTTCATCCGCAGACAAATGGGCAAACGGAACGTAATAATCAAGACCTAGTACAATACTTGCGTCTTTTTGTGGGCGAGAGGGTCAGTCGGTGGGTAGAAATTTTACCTTTGGCCGAATTTGCCATAAATACTCAGATCAGTTCTGCGACGGGGGTGTCACCTTTCTTCTGTGTGTTCCGTCGGCATCCCCAGTTCCTGACTTTCATTCCAGTACCCACAGCTTGTCCCTCTGTTCAAGTTGTTACTAGTGAGTTGTGGGTGTTCTGGAATGGTGTGCACAAGGATCTGGAGGAAGCAAGTGGTCATATGCAACTACGTAGTTGTAAAAGGTTCACTATGACGGAGCCATTTGAGGTCGGTCAGAAGGTCTATCTGTCCACAAAGAATTTAAAATTGAAGCGCCCCTCGGTAAAGCTTGCGCTGCGTTTTATTGGTCCCTTTTCCATAACGGGAGTTATTAATCCTCCAGCTTATGAGTTGGATTTAACGAGTTCTTGGAGGGTGCATAGGGTGTTTCAAAAATACCTTTTGAAGTTATTTATCCCTCTGGCTGATAGCAGTTGCCAGTTATTGGTTCCGTTCCCTGTGTGTCTGACTTCGGTCCTGCTCTAGTGAAAGTTACTTTGTCTCAAGCCAACGTTGCCTTTGTTCTGTGGTTTTCCTGTCGTGTTGGTTTATCCTATCGGCCTAGCCTGTCGGTACTAGTAAGTTGTCATCTGCATAGGTACGGCGGTTCCTCCCTGTCCTGCCACTAGGCAGCGTAGGGTCAGTGTTGGCTGCCTGGACCTGTCCACCTTTGGGGCTATGTCCAGGAAGGAACATTGGCATGGGTGAGGGTCAGGGAGTGCCGTGCGTACCTGGTACTGTAACAGGCAGCTATCTGCAGACCTGACATAACCTCACAAGAGGTGTGCTATCTTCCAATCAAAGATCTGTCTGATATGCTCTCAAAACTCTTCAGTTCTACAGACCACTCCCCATTCCTACTAATACATGTATGGACAAATAACACTGCAAAGAAGGATCTGCAGAGACTTTGAAGACTTTGACTAGCCATGGAATAGGATTCTAGAGGTGAACAACTGGCTCAGTCGGTAGTCCCATCAGCAAAGATTTGGATTTCTAGACCATGGAATGAATTACCTCTTTTTTGGACTCTACTGTTGGTAGAGGTGGGTTGCACCCTATATAGACAAGAAAACGTATGTTTTGCAGGCGCCTTGCTACATGCATCAGGAGAACTTTAAACTAGAACAATATGGGAAGGAAATTGAAGGGCCAAGGTAAAATATACAGCAAATTAATACAATTGAGAACCTTGCTATTAGAAGCGAAAAGAATAAAAGACAAAAAATTCAGAAAGAAGGTTGAGGACCAAGAGACACCGATCACAAACTAAAATGTTTCTACACAAATGCAGAGCATTGGGAACAAACAAGAAGAATTAGAGCTCCTAACACAGGAAGAGAAATATGATGTTATAGGCATCACAGAAACTTGGTGGGATGATGCACACGATTGGAATACAAGGCTTGAAGGATACAACTTACTTACAAGAAACAGACTTAATAAAAGGGGTGGAGGTGTTGTATTGTATGTTATTAAAGTATACATCTCCACAGAGATTCAAGCTTCAGAGCACAGTAGGAGAGAACAACAGAAAGAGAGACAATGGTAGGCATTTACTGTAGGCCACCTGGACAAACAGAAAATATGGATGAATTCTTTCTACATCAGATGGCTAAGTTCTCAAAAGGTATGACATAGTGATCATGGGAAATTTTTGCTATCCAGACATTTTTGGGGAATCTCTCTCAGGCAAAAGTAATTGTGCTGTAATCTTTGAAAATTCCTGTAGAATCTAGAGATTTGAAAAGGACAAATGTTGTCCTTATCTTTCAGAAAGGGAATAAGGTGGATGCTGGGAACTAAAGGCCTGTGAGCCTGACTTCTATACTGGTAAAGATCTTTTAACAAATTATTAAATGACATGTATGCAAGTAAGATATTTTTCTGTGTATAAGATGCATTTTTTTGACAAATATTTTGCTAAAACAAAAATCGGCACCATATCTTATACACGGAATGTAAGTTTTCGTTGGAAATGATCTGACAAAAACGTACATGTATATCGGCTGCAAGGTACCACTCACAGATGTGCGGGAGCCCTTAGGGATCTGTCACACTACCAGAATGGGAAGGCAAAGCAGCGGCGCACAGAGCAGCAGCCCGAGAAGCAGGGTAGCGACGCAGCTAGGTGAGTATGCCCGCAGCTCCACACATACACACTACACACTACACACACATATACATTACACACACAGCATATATACAGTACATACATACATACAACACAGTCTAATGACCAGGTTTCTCCTCTCAGCGCTGCCCGGTCGGTCTTCTGTCTCCTGCACTTGGGCCCCATAGCTACCTGTAAACAGCAACCTCTCATGAGACAGCTACGGAGACCTGTCAGGCAGCACGAAGAGGATGGTCCAGTGAGTATAACAGGGACCTATAGTGGGATTCAAACATAGAACAGTACTATGTACTGTTTTATATTTAAAATCTTTTTTTTCTTAATTTTGGGTCAGAAAGTAGGGGGTTCATCTTATACACAGAAAAATACGATACTTGATGTGAATGGAGTAATTAACCACAGACAGCATGGGTTTGTAACAAGCAAGTCATGGCAGACTAATCTAATTTCCTTCTATGGGAGAATCATGGTCTGGGTTGATCAGGGAAATGTAGTTGATATAGTATATCCTGACTTTAGTAAAGTATTTGAACAAGTATCTCATATTATCCTTATTGAAAAAATGACCAAATATGACAACGCAACTGTTATGTGGATTCACAACTGTCTGAGGGATTGTACTCAAATTGTGGTCATAAATGGCTGCACATCCAACTGAAAGAATATCTCAAGTGAGGCACCATAGGGCTCTGTCCTGAGCCCAGTGTTGTTCAACAATTTTATAAATGATCTAGATGAGGCAATTGACTGGAAACTGATCAAATTCGCCAACAACACGAAGCTATGAGGGATAGCTAACAATAGAAAAGAGAAAGAAAATTCAGAAGATCTAGAGAAGCTTGAAAAGTGGGCTGTGACTAACAAAAAGCTTTTAACAGCGAGAAATGCAAAGTCCTACATCTGGGCAAGAGATATGACAAAAGTACATTCAGAATGGGAGAAATAGGGCTAAGCAGCAGCATATGTGAAAAAGACTTGGGTATACTGATAGATCACAGACTGAACATGGGTTAACGGCATGCAGCCAAAAAGGCAAACACAATTCTGGGATGTATTAAGAGAAGCATAGTGTCTAGATCACGTTGAGGTCATTATCCCCCTCTACTCTTCCTTAGTCAGACCTCATCTGGAATACTGTGTCCAGCTCTGGGCACCTCCATTAAAAAAAGACATTGACAAACTGGAGCAAGTTCAGAGAAAAGCTACCAAGGGGATGAGGGGTCTGCAAACCATGTTCTATGAGGAATGGTTAAAGGATTTGGGAATGTTTAGCTTGCAAAAAAGAAGGCTGAGAGGAGACTTAAGTGCTGTCTACAAATATCTGAAGGGCTGTCACAGTGCAGAGGGATCAGCCCTATTCTCATTTGCACAAGGAAAGACTAGAAGCAATGGGATGAAACTGAAAGGGAGGAGACACAGATTAGATGTTAGAAAAAACATTTTTGACAGCTAGGGTTATCAATAAGTGGAACAAGTTGCCACATGGGGTGGTGAATTCTTCTTCAATGAAAGTCTTTAAATAGAGGTTGGACATACAGCTGTCTAGGATGATTTACTGAATCCTGCATTGAGCAAGGGGTTGGACCAGATGACCCTGGAGGTCCCTTCCTGCACTACTATGATTTTATGATTAAACAATGGAAGAAACACTTTGTGGACTGCAAATGAGAAAGCCATAGGCCTGTTCAGGGAGAGGATGTGACAGTGAATTATGTACATTTTATTTCTATTACTGTTATTTAATTGACGTTATGTTTTCTCTCCATCTACTCCACAACATGATTCATTATTGTCCTCATATTACTCTCCAGGCACATGGTGAAGTGTGGAGGTGTTGTAGCATTGTTGAGGACTAACTAAATGAATAGCCCTGGCAGACAAACCAGGACCAGAACAATTTCCATTTTTTGTGAGTTATAGGACTTCATAAACCTTGTGTACTATACATACCTTTTCTGTTCGGCAGGGAAGGGTTTGTGAAAAGATGTGGCACTTGGCTAGGTGTAGTAAATGAATTGAGAAGTTGAAGTGAGTGGAAGGTGCCAGGATCAGATGCTGAGGCCAGATCCTGAACCCAAGATGGCAGCTGATAGACATTGGCTCAGGGAGCTGTGTAGAAGCTATCTTTCTTAATATTGTAACTGGAGAATATGATCTTCTACCATGATGAAAGCTGATAGGCATGATACGACTTCAGAAAAGCTGCATAGCTTCTTTTCAACAGTTTTGGATCTCTGTTGGAGGTACAGTTCTGAAGTGAAGTTGAAGTAAAATTCAGCCTCTATGCTCTTATATTTGCCTTATATAACAGACTGCAATCAGCTAATTTTCTGCACCCCCTAGAGCTTGTTCTTTTGTTATTCCTGGAGACAATCCAACGTGCAAAAAAAAATAAAAAATCAAGTTAATCCAAATTGGCAGTCAAATTGGTAATCCCAAAATACTAGAAGTTATAAAATCCACTTTCTAGAATACAATGGATGGATTTACACAATTACTTTATGGAACTCACAATAGAGGTTGAAACTGTTAGGTTGAAACACATTTTCTTCATTGATCTTGTTTCAATGACTTCCCTGAATTTTGTAGATGTATCTTATACAAATTGATTTTGTTCAACCTTACCTTTCTTGTATTTTATTTAACCTGAACTCTGTTCGTTTGCCTCCACATTTTCCTTTTGTCTCAGCATCAGTGGTCTTGTTTGTCCTGTTTATACCACTCCTGTTGCCTTCCTTACAGCAGTTTTTGATCCAAGATACCTTATGTCGGGCATTTTGCGCTATGAGAGAATTGCACACCAATTGAGATCAGAAATCATTGCTGACTGTTTTAAAACAGTCCATTTTTTCCTTCTCAACCATTTTTGCGTACCCTTTGATGTGTGCTTTGCGTCATTATCCTCCTGTAGGATAATGTTCATCTCAAAGTATGTCTTTTTACATGTGGGAACAAATTTGGCTCCAAAAAATGCTCTGATAGTCTTCTGATTTCATTGTTCCTGTAACATGTTCAATGTCTCTGGTCCCATAAGCAGCAAAGCAACTCCTTAATATTATAGATCTTCCACCATGTTTCACTTTGGTTGTTTATAAACATAACGCTGGTATGCCTTGCAAAAGATTTCTGGTTTATTTTTGTCTGTTGATAGAAAATGTACAAGCACATTTATGGCTTTTTTATATAACTTTTGGTACAGTTCAGTCACTTTTTTTCTGCCTTTTTTAAACCAGGGAGGTCTTTCTAGGTCTTTTCCAACAACAGCGCTATTGTGTTTAGTGTGCATCATAGGGTATAGGTTGAAGCCATCACTCTAGATGCCTCCAGCTTTGCCTAAAGTTCTTTGGATGTTGTGGTTTAATGCCACATTTCAAACAAGCTTTCAGAGTGTTCTCTCATCAGTTTTCCTCCTGACTGTTCCATAAGTAGAAACCTTCTTGATAACATTTTAAACTGGTCTTTGGAGATAGTCTTGCACCCTTTAGATTGCTTGAGCTTGGTGATAATAGCATTTCTGTTCTGGTCAGACAGCTCACTTGTCTTTGCTATTGTAAACAGGGAACATGGGATAAAATTGATCTTTTTAGGCATCAAAGTCACCATTCATAGGTTAATTAAAATCATGTGAGCACTGACAAGATGGGAGCAGGTGAGTGTAATTTCTAATTAATCACAGGTTAGTCTGATTTTGTCCTTTGCTTTACTCTGAAAAGTAGGTGCAATTAATCATGACTTGGCACTGCATTCAATTTTGTATCCTTTTTTCCTGCAAATATTATATTTAGTTACTTTTATGTCTTGAGTAGAGATGAGCGAACGTACTCGTCCGAGCTTGATACTCGTTCGAGTATTAGCGTGTTCGAGATGCTCGTTACTCGAGGCGAGCACCACGCGATGTTCGAGTTACTTTCACTTTCATCTCTGAGACGTTAGCGCACTTTTCTGGCCAATAGAAAGACAAGGAAGGCATTACAGCTTCCCCCTGCGACGTTCAAGCCCTATACCACCCCCCTGCAGTGAGTGGCTGGCGAGATCAGGTGTCACCCGAGTATTTAAATCGGCCCCTCCCACGGCTTGCCACAGATGCATTCTGACTAGAGATGAACAAGCACCAAAATGCTCGGGTGCTTGTTACTCGAGACGAAATTTCCGCGATGCTCGAGGGTTCGTTTCGAGTAACGAACCCTATTGAAGTCAATGGGTGACTCGAGCATTTTTGTATATCGCCGATGCTCGCTAAGGTTTCCATTTGTGAAAATCTGGGCAATTCAAGAAAGTGATGGGAACGACACAGCAACGGATAGGGCAGGCGAGGGGCTACATGTTGGGCTGCATCTCAAGTTCCCAGGTCCCACTATTAAGCCACAATAGCGGCAGGAGCGCCCCCCCCCCAACAATTGTTACTTCTGAAAAACCCTGCTCCTCCTTCCTCCCAGCCTCCTCACTCCATTACAATGACACATTCTGAGGAGCAGGCAGACTCCCAGGAACTGTTCTCGGGCCCCTGCCCAGAATGGGCAGCAATGGTTCCTATCCCACCGGAGGAGTTTGTCGTGACCGATGCCCAACCTTTGGAAAGTTCCCGGGGTCCGGGGGATGAGGCTGGGGACTTCCGGCAACTATCTCAAGAGCTTTCAGTGGGTGAGGAGGACGACGATGATGAGACACAGTTGTCTATCACTCAGGTAGTAGTAATTGCAGTAAGTCCGAGAGGAGCGCACAGAGGATTCGGAGGAAGAGCAGCAGGACGATGAGGTGACTGACCCCAACTGGTTTGCTAAGCCTACTGAGGACAGGTCTTCAGAGGGGGAGGCAAGTGCAGCAGCAGGGCAGGTTGGAAGAGGCAGTGCGGTGGCCAGGGGTAGAGGCAGGGCCAGACCGAATAATCCACCAACTGTTTCCCAAAGCGCCCCCTCGCGCCATGCCACCCTGCAGAGGCCGAGGTGCTCAAAGGTCTGGCAGTTTTTCACTGAGAGTGCAGACGACCGACGAACAGTGGTGTGCAACCTTTGTCGCGCCAAGATCAGCCGGGGAGCCACCACCAGCATGCGCAGGCATATGATGGCCAAGCACCCCACAAGGTGGGACGAAGGCCGTTCACCGCCTCCGGTTTGCACCACTGCCTCTCCCTCTGTGCCCCAACCTGCCACTGAGATCCAACCCACCTCTCAGGACACAGACACGACTGTCTCCCGGCCTGCACCCACACCCTCACCTCCGCTGTCCTCGGCCCCATCCACCAATGTCTCTCAGCGCACCAGCCAGCCATTGCTAGCGCAAGTGTTTGAGCCCAAGCGCAAGTACGCTGCCACGCACTCGCACGCTTAAGCGTTAAACGTGCACATAGCCAAATTTAACAGCCTGGAGATGCTGCTGTATAGGCTTGTGGAAACGGAGGCTTTCAAAAACATGATGGTGGCGGCGGCGGCCCCGCACTATTCGGTTCCCAGTCGCCACTACTTTTCCCGATGTGCCGTCCCAGCCCTGCACGACCACGTCTCCCGCAACATTGTACGCACCCTCACCAACGCGGTTATTGCCAAGATCCACTTAACAACGGACACGTGGACAAGCACAGGCAGGCAGGGCCACTATATCTCCCTGACGGCACATTGGGTGAATTTAGTGGAGGCTGGGACCGAGTCAGAGCCTGGGACCGCTCACGTCCTACCCACCCCCAGAATTGCGGGCCCCAGCTCGGTGCTGGTATCTGCGGCGGTGTATGCTTCCTCCACTAAACCACACTCCTCCTCCTCCTACGCAACCTCTGTCTCGCAATCAAGATGTGTAAGCAGCAGCACGTCGTCAGCAGTCGGTGTCGCACGGCGTGGAAGCACAGCGGTGGGCAAGCGTCAGCAGGCCGTGCTGAAACTACTCAGCTTAGGAGAGAAGAGGCACACGGCCCACGAACTGCTGCAGGGTCTGACAGAGCAGACCGACCGCTGGCTTTTGCCGCTGAGCCTCCAACCGGGCATGGTCGTGTGTGACAACGGCCGTAACCTGGTGGCGGCTCTGCAGCTCAGCAGCCTCACGCACGTGCCATGCCTGGCCTATGTCTTTAATTTGGTGGTTCAGCGCTTTCTGAAACGCTACCCACGCTTGTCAGACCTGCTCGGAAAGGTGCGTCGGCTCAGCGCACATTTCCGCAAGTCCAACACGGATGCTGCCACCCTGCGCACCCTGCAACATCGGTTTAATCTGCCAGTGCACCGACTGCTGTGCGACGTGCCCACACGGTGGAACTCTACGCTCCACATGTTGGCCAGGCTCTATGAGCAGCGTAGAGCTATAGTGGAATACCAACTCCAACATGGGCGGCGTAGTGGGAGTCAGCCTCCTCAATTCTTTACAGAAGAGTGGGCCTGGTTGGCAGACATCTGCCAGGTCCTTGGAAACTTTGAGGAGTCTACCCAGATGGTGAGCGGCGATGCTGCAATCATTAGCGTCACCATTCCTCTGCTATGCCTCTTGAGAAGTTCCCTGCAAAGCATAAAGGCAGACGCTTTGCGCTCGGAAACGGAGGCGGGGGAAGACAGTATGTCGCTGGATAGTCAGAGCACCCTCCTGCTTATATCTCAGCGCGTTGAGGAGGAGGACGTGGAGGATCATGAGGAGGAGGGGGAAGAGACAGCTTGGCCCACTGCTGAGGGTACCCATGCTGCTTGCCTGTCATCCTTTCAGTGTGTATGGCCTGAGGAGGAGGAGGATCCTAAAAATGATCTTCCTAGTGAGGACAGCCATGTGTTGCGTACAGGTACCCTGGCACACATGGCTGACTTCATGTTAGGATGCCTTTCTCGTGACCCTCGCGTTACACGCATTCTGGCCACTACGGATTACTGGGTGTACACACTGCTCGACCCACGGTATAAGGAGAACCTTTCCACTCTCATACCCGAAGAGGAAAGGGGTTCGAGAGTGATGCTATACCACAGGACCCTGGCGGACAAACTGATGGTAAAATTCCCATCCGACAGCGCTAGTGGCAGAAGACGCAGTTCCGAGGCCCAGGTAGCAGGGGAGGCGCGGAGATCAGGCAGCATGTACAGCACAGGCAGGGGAGCACTCTCCAAAGCCTTTGACAGCTTTATGGCTCCCCAGCCAGACTGTGTCACCGCTCCCCAGTCAAGGCTAAGTCGGTGGGGGCACTGTAAAAGGATGGTGAGGGAGTACGTAGCCGATCGCACGACCATCCTCCGTGACGCCTCTGCCCCCTACAACTTCTGGGTGTCGAAGCTGGACACGTGGCCTGAACTCACGCTGTATGCCCTGGAGGTGCTTGCTTGTCCTGAGGCTAGCGTCTTGTCAGAGAGGGTGTTTAGTGCGGCTGGGGGAATCATCACTGATAAGCGTACCCGCCTGTCAACCGACAGTGCCGACAGGCTTACAATCATAAAGATGAACAAAGCCTGGATTTCCCCAGACTTCTCTTCTCCACCAGCGGACAGCAGCGGTACCTAAACAATACGTAGGCTGCACCCGCGGATGGAAGCATCATTCTCTATCACCATAAAAAACGGGGACCTTTTAGCTTCATCAATCTGTGTATTATAGTCATCCTCCTCCTCCTGCTCCTCCTCCTGAAACCTCACGTAATCACGCCAAACGGGCTCAGTCATATAACGTTTGTAAACAATGTTTATACGTTTCAATTCTCAATTGAATAAAGCGTTGAAACTTGCACCTGAACCAATTTTTAATTTAACTGGGCCGCCTCCAGGCTTAGTTACAAATTAAGCCACATTAACCAAAGCGATTAATGGGTTTCACCTGCCCTCTTGGTTGGGCATGTGCAATTTTTCTCAAGTACATTTGTACTGTTGGTACACCAATTTTTTTGGGCCCTCGCCTACATTGTAATCCAAGTAATTTTTAGCCCACCTGCATTAAAGCTGACGTTACCTCAGCTGTGCTGGGCACTGCAATGGAATATATTTATGTACCGCCGGTGGGTTCCAGGGAGCCACCCATGCTGTCGGTCCACACGGAGTTGTAACTGCATGTCTCCACTTCTAAAGAACCCCAGTCTGACTGGGGCATGCAGTGTGGGCCGAAGACCACCTGCATTAAACCTGACGTTACCTCAGCTGTGATGGGCAATGCAATGGGATAAATTTATGTACCGCCGGTGGCTTCCTAGGACCAACCCATGCTGTCGGTCCACACGGAGTTGTAACTGCATGTCTCCACTTGTAAAGAACCCCAGTCTGACTGGGGCATGCAGTGTGGGCCGAAGACTACCTGCATTAAACCTGACGTTACCTCAGCTTTGATGGGCAATGCAATGGGATAAACTTATGTACCGCTGGTGGGTTCCAGGGAGCCACCCATGCTGTGGGTGCACACGGAATTCCCATTGCGGAGTTGTACCTGCCTGTGACTATTTATAAAAAACCCCGGTCTGACTGGGGCATGCAGACACCTTGACAGATTGAATAGTGTGTGGCACATGGGTTCCCCATTGCTATGCCCACGTGTGCAGCTCCTGATGAAGGTGGCACAGGATTGGATTTCTCATTGCTTCTGTACAGCATTATGGGCTATCGCCCTGCCCCTTTTAAAGAGGGTCGCTGCCTAGCCGTGCCAACCCTCTGCAGTGTGTGCCTGCGGTTCCTCCTCATGGCAGACATGCTTATAAATAGACATGAGGGTGGTGTGGCATGAGGGCAGCTGAAGGCTGCGCAGGGACACTTTGGTGTGCGCTGTGGACACTGGGTCGTGCGGGGGGAGGGGGGGCAGTATGTAACCCAGGAGAAGTGGCAGCGGAGTGTCATGCAGGCAGTGATTGTGCTTTGTTGGAGGTAGTGTGGTGCTTAGTTAAGGTATGCATTGCTAATGAGGGTTTTTCAGAAGTAAAAATTGTTGGGAGGAGGGGGCCCAGTCTTGCCGCTATTGTGGCTTAATAGTGGGACCTGGGAACTTGAGATGCAGCCCAACATGTAGCCCCTCGCCTGCCCTATCCGTTGCTGTGTCGTTCCCATCACTTTCTTGAATTGCCCAGATTTTCACAAATGGAAACCTTAGCGAGCATTGGCGATATACAAAAATGCTCGGGTCGCCCATTGACTTCAATGGGGTTCGTTACTCGAAACGAACCCTCGAGCATCGCGAAAATTTCGTCCTGAGTAACGAGCACCCGAGCATTTTGATGCTCGCTCATCTCTAGTCTTGAGCTTTTCTGTAACAAACATATAATTTTATATATATGTATCCAAGAAATTCTAATTTTGTTATTTGCATAGTGCCGATGATGTTTACCATGCGTGTAGATGATATAGATAGACAAACAGTCAGATTTCCCATGTTAAAATATTTGAAAGACAATACAAGTCTCATTTGTGACAGATATCAAGAACATATCTCATTAATTGCATTATATCTACTTAATAATTGTTAAAATATCCAAACTTGTATGAACAATTACACATTTGTTGTATAAACTTGATGGTAACCAATTTGTATAAACAAAGTACGTACCTTTTGCTTAAGTTTGGAAATTACTATTATTATTTATCATTATTGTTTGACAGATATTGTTACGGTACTATTCTAGAGAAAAAAAATTACTACTTACTTGAAGGGAGATTGACCATATTTACTTTAATTGATGAGTAGAAGAGATGGTAAAAAGGCAGATGGTAGCCTTGGAAACACAAAAAAGTTTTAATTTTAAATTTCAGTAAAACTATGGAGAAAGAATGAGATGCAGAAATATGCAAATGCTTTCTGCTGTGGTACTTCTTCAGGGACTAAACTATAAGTAGTTCTATGGGTTCATGATCCATGGTATAGACAATTGATTAGTAATAGTCTGATCTTTTGCACCTCCACTGATCAACACAGTGAAGAGTCTGTATGGCTCCTAGGTCAGAATGTGAATAAGCCATCAATGTCCAAACATAACATTGCAAATGTTGGTGTATAGTTTCTGTGTAGCAGTTTCAAGTACTAGATTGGAGCCTCAGGTATAATAGCCACAGGTCTGGAGAGTAGTCAGAAGGGATGCCAAGGGTCAGCAGCGGGGGGTCTCAGTTTGCAGTACAGGTGGATGAAGTGAGTAGCTTAGTCAGAGGTGAAGCCCGGGGTCAGCAGCCGGAGGTCTCAGTTTGAGGTACAGGTGGATGAGGCGAGTAATGTCAGAAAGGAATCCAAGGGTCAGCATCAGAAGGTCTTAAGAATTACCCCTGAGAGGTGCAATTCTATATGACAGTATACATTAGGCACGGGGATGTGGTTATTGCAAAGCTTGTCTCTGTCAGTGGCTTGTAGTGACTTGTAATGAAATAGTTAATCTGTAAACAGAAACTTACCACCTACTGAACTCAGCAATATCCAGCATGTCTCTCTCAGCTTTCTGTTGGTGCAGCCAGAGCACAGCAAAGAGTGAAATAAACACGTTTTCTCATTTAGGGGGACATTTAAGGAGGAGAAGGTGGAAGATGACGAGGTACTTGAATAAACAGGCAGGGAGCATCATCATAGCAGTTCGGAGAAGGAGGAAACACAGATTTTGTGGGGCAGCACCCTCCCAAGACAGGGACTAGGATGTACTAGAAAAATAGAAGGGCCATACTGCTACCATCAAAAACTAATAGTCAGTCACAGCAGCTACAACATCAGGCCCACAGCTAGGTCTGCTTACAAAACCTGTGCAGCCTGGGTATTCTTTGATACTGCATGTGATGACAGAACAGCGGTCACCTTTAAGATCTGTGGTAAGCATCTGAAATGAGGCAAGAAAGTAAACAACGTCAACACAACATGTATGAGCAGCCAAATGAACTCCCACCTCTTGCTACCTTGGTGAGCCCACCTGGGACAGAGAGCAAGGAGTCAGTGTCGTTCTGCTTCCTCTTCCACTGCTGTAGTTGCCTCTTCCTCCATGTTCCTTCCTGTTCATACAGTAGCCTGTAAGTACAGATAGGAAGTTTTGTCTAGAAGCAGTAGCAGGACTACTTCAGGCCTCTCCTCTGGTATTGACAATCAGAGTCAAGAGCGGAAAATAAAGCCCTCACCACCACCACCACCATGCACAACATTGCCACCTACTCCATATTCCAGTGTTTCCCAGGTCAGCAGCCAGCCCTCCATCCTTCTGCTTCCTCTTATCCCCCTTAAAACAAAAACATTTAAAAAAAGCACAAGTGCTTATATAAGGAGCACACTCTATCTTCAAGGTGGTGGTGGTGCTGTCCTACTCCTACTTTTACCATATTTCATCCTCCTCCTCCTACCTCCACTTTCCCCTCCCTCCCAAAAATGTTTTTTGAAAAGCACAAGAAAGAGCTATTTGGCTCTACTCTTCACCTGACATAATTTGTTATCTTTAAAAATTAACCCCTTAACACCACAGGGCATGCATTTACATCCTGGGTGTGCAGGGTTTGCATAGAGTTGAATTGCGAGCCAGTCCTACGTGATACAAAGTGTCTGACACTGGCTCGCAACAGCCGCGATTGTGGCTGTTAATGCAATAAATGTTGCTGCAAATGTTTGCAGCAGCAATTAAATGTCCTGATAGTTGTTCAGGGTCCTAAATAGCCCCCCTTCCCCCGAGATGCAACATGATATTTGGTTACCAGGGCATCCTAGGGCCTTCTGAAGGCCCCCAAGGCTGTCAAGAATAAATGCCCATGAAGGCGTGCCTGTGGTATGTCTTCATAGACTGCCTGTCAAAACGTGGTCTAATGTAATGCTGCAGTATAACATTATACTGTAAGAGCCATCAAACAAATGCAAGTTCAAATTCCCTATGGGGACTAAAAAAGTGTGTAAAAATACTTGGATATTTGGTTACTGCCGCATCCACAAAAGTCTGATCTATCAAATTAACACCAAAACTACAAGATGTCCCACAAAAAAAATCAGCTCTCAAAAAACTAAAGACAAATAAAATACAAAGTTAAATAATGATATCAGAAAATATTTTTTTTCCCCCTAAGATATTTTATTATTTTAACCCCTTAATGCTACAGAACATACATTTATGTCCTGGAGGTTTGGAGTATGTATGGATCGGGATCAGGGGTCAATCCCGCTCTATACAATATGAGTGACAGCTGTTTCTTACAGTTGACACCTGCCCGCTACAGCTTAGATCAGCAGCGCCACTGATTGGAGCTGTTAACCCTATAAATGCTTCTGCTAATTCTGACTGCAGCATTTAAATGTCCCAATCAATGTTCAGGGGTCCCACACTACTTTCCCTGTGATAAAATCGCGGGTTGCCGTATGGTTGTCATGGCACCCGGGTGCCTTCTGAAACGCCCCAGGGCTGCCATTGCACATTGATAGATTGCCTGTCAAATTGCGGTATAGTGTAATGGAATGGCATTACGTCATACTGCAGGAGTGATCAAACCATCGCAAGTTCTTGTCCCCTCTAGGGAATAAAGAAAGATGTAAGTTAGTTTAAAAAGTTTTATTAATTATAAAAAAAAAAAAGGAAAGAAAACTCTTTTGGCATATATATATAATAAAATAATCTAAGTAAAAAAAAACATATTTGGTATCGCTGCATCCGTAAAAGTCCAGTTTATCAAAGTAACATATTACTTATCTCCACGATAAATGTTGTCAGAAAAAATATATACAGAACACTACAATTGCACTTTTTTGGTCACCCTGTTTCCAAGAAAAAATGTAATAAGATGCAATCAAAAAGTTGTGTGTACTCCAAAATGGTACCATTATAAGCTACAGGACATCTCACAAAAAATGAGCTCTCTTATAACTATGTAGACAGAAAAATTTTAAAGTTATGGCTGTTAGAAGATGGCAGCAGAAAATACTTTTAAAAAATTACATATCTGAAAAAACATAAAAGTATTGCAGCAAAAAACCCTATGGATAAAAATTTGGTATCTTATTAATTGTAATGACCTACAGAATAAAGTTATCAAGTCATTTTTGTTGCAGTGCATATGTTGTAGAAGCAATGCGCACCCAAAGATGGTGGAATTTCATTTTTTTCCATTGCACTCCACTGAGCTCCCGCCCTCCCTGCACCATCTTCCGCCCCTCGCCACTGTTTGCAATTAGAGGGGGTTGGACAGGGCAGAACTTAGTTTCGCCCCCGCTCAGTGCACTAGCTCCATCTCATCCTGCCTCCTCACCTTGCAGAGAGGAGCAGTGTATATCGGCCGGGCATGAAAACTCGACCAATATATGCCAGTCAGAATAAGCCCTACAGGGGATGAAAGCAGCAATCGGCAGACATCACTGATCATCTGCCTATGAAATTAGCTGTATCTGTTCTGCAGGACGGAGAGAGTTAGAGACCCAGGCTTTGCATCACTGATTTATATAATGACTACTCTTCTTTATGTAAGATCTTAATTATTTTTTATCTCAGTGACTACTTTGTATCCTAACGTTTATTCAACAATTAGTGTATCCTGCAAATTTGCCCCCTTCACACAGATTGCCATCATAATTTTTGCTTCCACCTAGTGGTACCTTCTAACATTACATCATAAAAAATTTTGTTTTTTCAAAACATATGCAAAGATTTTTCTGTAAATTATCATAATAGTCTATATGAGAAAAACTGTTGCAATATAAAGAGACAAGTAAATGAACTAAATATATAGCTACACGATGTATGAAGATAAAGTAAAATTAAACTTTGGACTTCAGTACAATAAACAAATATCCAATTGGAATTTTGTGCAAAAGTTTAGTACTTGTAGCTGAAAGCGGACTCTGCTTTTTCCCCATTTTAAAGTTTTCATTATAGATATGCATCATAAACTAGGCAACCTTTTATGTGCCATCTGGTGCTTGGAATACTGCTGTGTTTAGGAAATAAACCACCATGTGACTGCACAGTAACTAGCCTCATGAAGAAAAGGTTGTCAACCTTTTAAAATAACATTGCGCAATTGTACTGTACATTTATACAGTCGAGCAAATGGGATTTTATTTTCCAAAGTGTGAGATTCCTATTAACTTGCGGTTGGTAATTTAGAGTTGTTCATGGTGAAAACGAATCCAAAAAAAATGAATGTCTTCAAAAAGCACATTTCCAATCTTTACACATTTATCCAGTGTTTATTTTTTAATGTTTGCTTTTCAGATTTATTTGAAATTCAATTTTAATCTCCCATTTTGAGTATATTCCTTGCGTATAAACAGGTTTTTAAACTGAAGATATGTGATCTAATGAACTGGTAAAAGCAAAGTCAACTCACCAGATATTTTCTACTTATTATACTTTAAAAACTTTAAAAGAATTATTTGAGAAAAAGAAAAAAATGCCTTTTTTTCCCACGGTGTTACTCTTATTCAGGGTGTTTTGTCTGCTATTGCAGCTTAGACCTATTAATTTCAATGGGGCTGAGCTTTAAGACATACCAAACTTTTCATATGACTGTTTAGAATAAGCTGCTGTGTGTGAACATGAGGAATAACATTGTATGTGCATGCATCACCAGTTTCCCTCGTCTGCAGTCTGCATGTCTACTTTTCAGTTCCCTCTGAGCTAGTGGGGGGATCCTCCTGTGATGCTGTGTTCTTTACTAGAGATGAGCGAACATACTCGTTTCGAGTAATTACTCGATCAAGCACCGCGATTTTCGAGTACTTCCGTACTTGGGTGAAAAGATTCGGGGGGGCGCCGTGGCGGAGCGGGGGGTAGCAGCGGGGAACAGGGGGGAGCCCTCTCTCCCTCTCCCCCCCCCCACTCCCCGCTGCAACCCTCCACTCACCCACGGCGCCCCCCAAATCTTTTCGTCCGAGTACAGAAGTACTCGGAAATCGCGGCGCTCGGGCGAAAAAGGGGCGTGGCCGAGTAGGTTCGCTCATCTCTATTCTTTACATTGCAAATGGAGAAAACTACAGCTCTTCCCTAACTAACTGAAGCACATACAGAGAAATCATAAATTATTCATGTCTTAGGGTGCGTTCACACGAGAGGGTGCGTACGTGCGTGCACATACGTGCAAAAATGCGCGTGAATGAAGATCCGTACTTGTTATATGCGTGTAAAAACTTTGAAATTTGCCTGCGTGGAGCGCACATAGATGCGCTCCATATGTTGCGCTCTATCAGCATACCAGGAAATATGCACGGCGACAATAGTTAGACATTGATAGTTCTGAGCGATATGATTTTATTGGCACCCCAGCGATATTTTGATTACTACCATTTTTCCTTTACCCACAAGCATTAGCGTTTTTTGTTTTTTTTATTCTATTCTCCACCTCAACTGGCTGTGTGAATGTATGTTGCAGCCTGTTTTTTTTGTTTGCTTTTATGTTTCTTTTGTTTGTGTTTGTCAGCACTTTTTTTTTTCTTATCTATGGTTTATTGTAATTCATTTCCCACTACACAGCCTATTGGCAATTGTGAACACATGCACACGCTTTTCCCCTTTTTGTGTGTTTTTTTTAAAATCTGCTTAATTATAACAGCCCATTTGCCCCTATTGGTCCGGCGCAGTGTTTGCGTTATCTCCACCCAACACAATGTGTCATTCAGTGTGTGTTCGCTTGTGACATATATGTGTCTTTAGCTAACATTATAGCAATAACCCCTTTAGTTGAAGTCAGTAATGCACCCCTATCAACACATTTTCTGCCTTTCTTAGTATTTTTTTCCCCTTTCACAATGCAACATTGCCCATCCTGCTACTTGTGCAAAGCAGATTAGGATGGAAGTATGTCCTTTTTTGGCCTTCCATTGTCTGCATTGAAAACCACACAAACCCCTTTTTTGGGGGGCCAACAACTGTTCTATTTTCACCTTATGCAATTATTGTCTGCTCAACTTAAAGCATTGCCTCAACCAGTTTTTATGGCATTGCTACCACAGCTGTGTGTCTAAACCTGCTGGTAGTGCAGAGCAATAGCTTGCTTGTCAATCGCACACACAGCTATCTTTCTGATACATGATGAGCCTGCACTTGCACAACTAAAAGGCCAGCCATTTGACACTCCTGACAGCTCAGTGGTGTTGCGCTGTCCTCTGTTTGGCGTGTAAGCACTCAACATGCAGCATGGAGCTGTGCAAGGTTGGTTGAAGCAGCTATTTGTTTCCATTGTTGCAAGCGTGTAACAAGCATGTTTTAAAATATTGAGTAGCAATGTGTTAAAAACCTTTTTTGGGACAAGACCCATCATTTCAAACATGCCTTTCCTTAATACAATTAAATTGCAACTTGAAATAGCATCATGGCCCAATATAATATATGTAAAGGGAACGGTCTCAAGGACGGTCAAAAGGGCCCGTCTCACTGTCCCCTGCAGCACTTCGGGGACCTACAGGCTAGCCCCTGGCAGGACTGGTCCGCCCAATCCTCATCCGTCCGAAGGCGCAGGTACAGCAAAACACCCATCTCTACCTGTACCCTGGACGAAGGAGGATTGGACATACCTACTGGGGGATGCTGAGGGGGAACTCTGTCTCCGCCATGCAATGAACCCCGCTGAGGCGGCCTGTCCAACACAGAGCTCTGCCCTTCCCGCCCACCATCCTGTGTTCCCCCTGATCAGGGCGGCAATTCCTGCCTGAAGTCTATCTCTTGCTCCTCCTCCTCCTCTTCCTCCTCCTCCTCTTGCATCTCCTCCAGATTACTGGAACGTCTGGTTAAAGAGATAGTAAATGTCAAACATTAGTTTCAAATAGACATTCTGTGCTAAACAATAAAACAATATGCATTATGAATTGAGGCCAAGGATCATTGGACATGCATAATGATAATGGTAGAAATGTAGTTTTTAGCCTGGCCTATGAATATAACCAACCTGCGAATCAAAGGCACTTTGTCTATTGGTTAGTCACACATAATGATCCTCCAAAATGAAAGGTCAGAGCACATATATATCCTTTGGTCAATTTATGTAAAAGTCCCAAAGCCTATTGCCTCTTACAGAGCCCTGCAACTTAGAGTGTGTTTTAATGTAAGTTCTACGCAATTAGCATAATTATGTTGTTTATCTACATTGAAATGCCCAATATAGTAAACTCCACAGCTTGGTCGATGGAGCATGTGGCAAGATAGTGGCCTGATACATGCACACAAAAGACTGTGTATTACAGCATTTGGCCTTATTATTCTAAGTTATGCATCTCCAGTTTTAAACAGGTAGCAGTGCCAATTTGAAACACACTTGCAAGAAGTGACGCTGCAACACAGTATTGGGACACACCTTTCCATGTGGCTCAACTTGTTGTAACGTTTCTAAATATATGGTAAACATATCTGTCTATGAGAACTTCACAAAGGAAAGTATATACTTACTAGAGATGAGCGAGCACCAAAATGCTCGGGTGCTCGTTACTCGGGACGAAATTTTCGCGATGCTCGAGGGTTCGTTTCGAGTAACGAACCCCATTGAAGTCAATGGGCAACCCGAGCATTTTTGTATATCGCCGATGCTCGATAAGGTTTTCATTTGTGAAAATCTGGGCAATTCAAGAAAGTGATGGGAACGGCACAGCAACGGATAGGGCAGGCGAGGGGCTACATGTTGGGCTGCATCTCAAGTTCCCAGGTCCCACTATTAAGCCACAATAGCGGCAAGAGTGCCCCCCCCCCCTCCTAACAATTTTTACTTCTGAAAAGCCCTCATTAGCAATGCATACCTTAGCTAAGCACCACACTACCTCCAACAAAGCACAATCACTGCCTGCATGACACTCCGCTGCCACTTCTCCTGGGTTACATGCTGCCCAACCCCCCCTGCACGACCCAGTGTCCACAGCGCATACCAAATTGTCCATGCGCAGCCTTCAGCTGCGCTCATGCCACTCCACACTCATGTCTATTTATAAGTGCGTCTGCCATGAGAAGGAACCGCAGGCACACACTGCATAGGGTTGGCACGGCTAGGCAGTGACCCTCTTTAAAAGGGGCGGGGCGATAGCCCACAATGCTGTACAGAAGCAATGAGAAATATAATCCTGTGCCACCGCCATCAGGAGCTGCACACGTGGGCATAGCAATGGGGAACCTATGTGTCACACACTATTCATTCTGTCAAGGTGTCTGCATGCCCCAGTCAGACCGCGTTTTTTTATAAATAGTCACAGGCAGGTACAACTGGGAATCCCCAACTCCGCAATGGGAATTCCGTGTGCACCCACAGCATGGGTGGCTCCCTGGAACCCACCGGCTGTACATAAATGTATCCCATTGCAGTGCCCTGGACAGCAGAGCTAACGTCAGATTAAATGCAGGTGGGCTTCGGCCCACACTGCATGCCCCAACCTGACCGGGCTTTTTAATTCATAGACACAGGCAGGTACAACTCCCTATTGTGAAGTCCCTGTGGACCGACAGCATTGGTGGGTGCCAGGAAGCCACCGGCGGCACATAAATATATCCCATAGCATTGCCCATCACAGCTGAGGTAATGTCATGTTTAATGCAGGTGGGTTTTGGCCCACACTGCATGCCCCAGTCAGACTGGGGTTCTTTAGAAGTGGACACATGTAGTTACAATTCCGTGTGGACCGACAGCATGGGTGGCTCTCTGGAACCCACCGGCGGTACATAAATATATTCCATTGCAGTGCCCAGCACAGCTGATGTAACGTCAGCTGTAATGCAGGTGGGCAAGAAATTCATTGCATTACACTGTAGGCGAGGGCCCCAAAAAATTGGTGTACCAACAGTACTAATGTACCTCAGAAAAATTGCCCATGCCCAACCAAGAGGGCAGGTGAAACCCATTAATCGCTTTGGTTAATGTGGCTTAATTGGTAACTAGGCCTGGAGGCAGCCCAGTTAAAATAAAAATTGGTTCAGGTGCAAGTTTCAACGCTTCAATGAGCATTGAAACGTATAAAAATTGTTTAGAAAGATTATATGACTGAGCCTTGTGGGCCTAAGAAAAATTGCCCGTTCAGCGTGATTACGTGAGGTTTCAGGAGGAGAAGCAGGAGGAGGAGGAGGAATATTATACACAGATTGATTAAGCAAAAATGTCCCCGTTTTTGATGGTGATAGAGAACGATGCTTTTATCCGCGGGTGCAGCCTACGTATTGCTTAGGTATCGCTGCTGTCCGCTGGTGAAGAAGAGAAGTCTGGGGAAATCCAGGCTTTGTTCATCTTGATGAGTGTAAGCCTGTCGGCACTGTCGGTTGACAGGCGGGTACGCTTATCCGTGATGATTCCCCCAGTCGCACTAAACACACTCTCTGACAAGACGCTAGCCGCAGGACAAGCAAGCACCTCCAGGGCATACAGCGCGAGTTCAGGCCACGTGTCCAGCTTCGACACCCAGTAGTTGTAGGGGGCAGAGGCGTCACCGAGGACGGTCGTGCGATCAGCTACGTACTCCCTCACCATCCTTTTACAGTGCTCCCGCCAACTCAGCCTTGACTGGGGAGTGGTGACACAGTCTTGCTGGGGAGCCATAAAGCTGGCAAAGGCCTTGGAGAATGTTCCCCTGCCTGCGCTGTACATGCTGCCTGATCTCTGTGCCTACCCTGCTACCTGGCCCTCGGAACTGCGCCTTCTGCCACTAGCGCTGTCGGATGGGAAGTTTACCATCAGTTTGTCCACCAGCGCCCTGTGGTATAGCATCATTCTCGAACCCCTTTCCTCTTCGGGAATGAGAGTGGAAAGGTTCTCCTTATACCGTGGGTTGAGCAGTGTGTACACCCAGTAATCCGTAGTGGCCAGAATGCGTGTAACGCGAGGGTCACGAGAAAGGCATCCTAACATGAAGTCAGCCATGTGTGCCAGGGTACCTGTACGCAACACATGGCTGTCCTCTCTAGGAAGATCACTTTCAGGATCCTCCTCCTCCTCCGGCCATACACGTTGAAAAAAGGATGACAGGCAAGCAGCATGGGTACCCTCAGCAGTGGGCCAAGCTGTCTCTTCCCCCTCCTCCTCATGCTCCTCCCCCTCCTCCTCCTCCTCAACGCGCTGAGATATAGACAGGAGGGTGCTCTGACTATCAAGCGACATACTGTCTTCCCACGCCTGCGTTTCCGAGTGCAAAGCGTTTGCCTTTATGCTTTGCAGGAAACTTCTCAAGAGGCATAGCAGAGGAATGGTGACGCTAATGATTGCAGCATCCCCGCTCACCATCTGGGTAGACTCCTCAAAGTTTCCAAGGACCTGGCAGATGGCTGCCAACCAGGTCCACTCTTCTGTAAAGCATTGAGGAGGCTGACTCCAACTACGCAGCCCATGTTGGAGTTGGTATTCCACTATAGCTCTACGCTGCTCATAGAGCCTGGCCAACATGTGGAGCGTAGAGTTCCACCGTGTGGGCACGTCGCACAGCAGTCGGTGCACTGGCAGATTAAACCGATGTTGCAGGGCCCGCAGGATGGCAGCATCCGTCTTGGAGTTGCGGAATGTGCGCTGACCCGGCGCACCTTTCGGAGCAGGTATGACAAGTGTGGGTAGCTTTTCAGAAAGCGCTGAACCACCAAATTAAAGACATGGGCCAGGCATGGCACGTGCGTGAGGCTGCCGAGCTGCAGAGCCACCACCAGGCTACGGCCGTTGTCACACACGACCATGCCCAGTTGGAGGCTCAGCGGCGCAAGCCAGCGGTCGGTCTGCTCTGTCAGACCCTGCAGCAGTTCGTGGGCCGTGTGCCTCTTCTCTCCTAAGCTGAGTAGTTTCAGCACGGTCTGCTGACGCTTGCCCACCGCTGTGCTGCCACGCCGCGCGACACCGACTGCTGGCGACGTGCTGCTGCTGACAAATCTTGATTGCGAGACAGAGGTTGCGTTGGAGGAGGAGGAGGAGGAGGGTGGTTTAGTGGAGGAAGCATACACCGCCGCAGATACCACCACCGAGCTGGGGCCCGCAATTCTGGGGGTGGGTAGGACGTGAGCGGTCCCAGGCTCTGACTCTGTCCCAGCCTCCACTAAATTCACCCAATGTGCCGTCAGGGAGATATAGTGGCCCTGCCCGCCTGTGCTTGTCCACGTGTCCGTTGTTAAGTGGACCTTGGCAGTAACCGCGTTGGTGAGGGCGCGTACAATGTTGCAGGAGACGTGGTAGTGCATGGCTGGGACGGCACATCGGAAAAGTAGTGGCAACTGCTTTTGAAAGCTTCCGTTTCCACAAGCCTATACGGCAGCATCTCCAGGCTGATCAATTTGGCAATGTGCACATTTAACGCTTGAGCGTGCAGGTGCGTGGCGGCGTACTTGCGCTTGCGCTCAAACAGTGGCGCTAGCGACGTCTAGACGCTGCACTGAGAGACATTGCTGGATGGGGCAGAGCACAGCGGAGGTGAGGGTGTTGGTGCAGGCCAGGAGACGGTAGTGCCTGTGTCCTCAGAGGGGGGTTGGATCTCAGTGGCAGGTTGGGGCACAGGGGGAGAGGCAGTGGTGCAAACCGGAGGCGGTGAACGGCCTTCGTCCCACCTTGTGGGGTGCTTGGCCATCATATGCCTGCGCATGCTGGTGGTGGTGGCTCCCCAGCTGATCTTGGCGCGACAAAGGTTGCACACCACTGTTCATCGGTCATCAGGCATCTCTGTGAAAAACTGCCACACCGTAGAGCACCTTGACCTCTGCAGGGTGGCATGGCGCGAGGGGGCCCTTTGGGAAACAGTTGGTGGATTATTCGGTCTGGCCCTGCCTCTACCCCTGGCCACCGAACTGGCTCCGCCTGTGCCCACACCCTGACTTGGGCCTCCGCGTCCTCGCCCGCGTCCACGTCCTCTAGGCCTACCCCTACCCCTCAGCATGCTGTATTACCAGTAGTGCAGAAACAGAATGCTGTAATTAAATGTGCCACTTATTGGCCTGTGGTTGGAGGCTGACTTCGCTTACGGAACGCACAGCAGAGCCAGGAAATAATTTTGCGCAAGCCTGCTGTAACACTTAGCTGGCTGCGTATGAATTAGGAGGACAACTACCCCCAGCACAGACCCAGTACACTGAGGACAGTCACAGGCAGCCCAAATAGATTTTTTTTCCCAAATGTTTTTGGAAAGGCCCACTGCCTATATTCAATAAATATGTCTTCTGTCCCTGCCTCACCACTACTGGCCCTGGAGTATGTAAAATAACTGCAGACTGTTGCACTGTGGACTGGAATACAGCGGTGATGTAACAGCCAACACAGAGCCAGGAAATAATTTTGCGCAAGCCTGCTGTAACACTTAGCTGGCTGCGTATGAATTAGGAGGACAACTACCCCCAGCACAGACCCAGTACACTGAGGACAGTCACAGGCAGCCCAAATAGATTTTTTTCCCCAAATGCTTTTGGAAAGGCCCACTGCCTATATTCAATAACTATGTCTTCTGTCCCTGCCTCACCACCACTACTGGCCCTGGACTATGTATAATTACAGCAGGGCGCAATGCTCTGCACGGCCGATATACAAAAAAAAAAAAAATGTGCAACACTGCAAAAAGCAGCCTCCACACTACTGCACACGGTTAGATGTGGCCCTAAGAAGGACCGTTGGGGTTCTTGAAGCCTAAAATACTCCTAACACTTTCCCTATAGCAACTCCAGCAAGACAGCACTTTCCCTGATCTCTGTCAGAACGCATCTGTGGCGAGCCGCGGGAGGGGCCGATTTATATACTCGGGTGACACCTGATCTCGCCAGCCACTCACTGCAGGGGGGTGGTATAGGGCTTGAACGTCGCAGGGGGAAGTTGTAATGCCTTCCCTGTCTTTCTATTGGCCAGAAAAGCGCGCTAACGTCTCAGAGATGAAAGTGAAAGTAACTCGAACATCGCGTGGTACTCGTCACGAGTAACGAGCATCTCGAACACGCTAATACTCGAACGAGTATCAAGCTCGGACGAGTACGTTCGCTCATCTCTAATACTTACGTATTTAGCTCAAGTACTGATCTTAGAAACCCAAGGACATGGCCAGGTTTATAGCACACAGGGTCGCCAGGTGACATGCCTGCAGTTACTTGTTGCCTTAGCATCCTAGTATACTGATTCCTTATGGAGTGCTATGAAATCTGGAGGGCTTTCACTAAAAGGGGTGAATATTTGGGCCACAGAAAACCCAAAAAACAATTAATACACATAAACATAACACATAATGCCACATGCAGTATGTGCAAATGACAGCTACGGGCGGGAGAGCTGATGTGTTAGGCAAGCCCATGCATCTTTAATTTTGCAAAACACAATTCTACAAAAGGTCATTTAAAATGGGCAACTATAGTTATAATGTGTATAAGTCACCTAGGCATGAATACAAACAAGAAGGATAGCAAGCTATAGACAGAGGCATTTCTTTGAACGCATGTTTGCCTGTGAGCTAAAAACCTGCAATAACAGAAAGATTAATTTCAGAATGCTTGGAAAAATTCCAAGATATAACAAAATACTCATAGTGGATACAATATATTTGTTTACAAAATTAAAAACAAAACAAAAAAAATATGCGCTTCACAATAACCCACCACCACCATAAGAAGGAAGCAATGACAGGGAACACCCGCACGCACAATACACATTTTTGACCTTGACACTTATAATAGGCAGAACAAAGTCCAGGGATGCACATTGTTTATTTGTGTTTACAAAAATACACAGCCGGAACACAGTATGGAGTGCTTAATGCGAAGGGAAAGACACAAAATCATTTAGGGTTAAAATAAATAATAATAAAAAAAACAACATTGCTGTATTGGGTAGTTTCCACGGGCGGACTCCTGTGCTGCGTGTCCAATAGGAGCCAATATAAAGATCAGCGCAGTACGGACCAAACAGCCACGTATGTCCTTTTTCCTTTAGTGCGTGGGTTCGCACGCAGGAAAAACATGGACATATGAACACTTCATGGGAAATACATGGTTTTAATAGGTGTGCATTTTTCTACGCGTGTATGTACGAGCGAACACACATTCATCTGAACGCACCCTTATACTAGAGAAGTAGATTTCATTAACCGTAATTCACTTTATATTCAATTAGCTGCAGGCATGCCTTTGTGTGAATCTCTCCCACTCCAGCAGCTCACATCTCCACCATTCCTTCTCCATAGACTCCTATGGGAAGCAAGATGCATCAATCTCCTCCACTTCCTGGTCTTTTTCTTATCTCTGTTACCAGAGACTGACTTTGCTTAACAACAAGCAGTGGGCAGAAAATTTGAAGTAAGTTAAGGTCTATGGTTTTACCTATCGAGGCATATTTTAAAAAAATCTGATCCTTAGATTGGTGTAAAATTAGGTAAATACAACCTCAGATGAACAGCACAAGACAAATGCACCATGTTATTATATATTTACCAAAAACTATGCCAAAATGCAAAAGCAGTGTGTGAAAAAAAAGTATATCCTTACTGCTTCCATAGAAATTAAGAAGGTAAGTAGCAGTCAGGTGCCGCTAATCAAAAGTCCTTGATTAATTGATCAACAGTGACCACCACTGTAAAATCTGAAATTTGGGCAGTTTGCTGTTCTGGGACATTCAGGCATGCCCATCAATGTAGGAAGGGTTATAAGGCCATTTCAAAACAATTTGGAGAACATCATTCTACAGTAATAAACATATTTCACAAATGGAACACATTCAAGACAGTTAACAATCTTCCCAGGAGTGGGCATCCTAGTAAATTTGGCACAAAGTCAGACTGTACAATGCTCACAGAAATTGCAAACAACCTAATGGCTACATTTCATACTCTATAGGTCTTAGTTAGCATGTTAAATGTTCAAGTTCATGTCAGTACGACTGAATATGTATGGTTTGTTTGGAAGAGTTGCAAGCAGAAAGCGTCTCCTTTCAAAAAGAACATGGCCGCAAGGCTACAGTGTGCAAAGTTGCATCCGAACAAACCACAAGACTTCTGGAACAGTGGCCTTTGGACAGACAACACCATAGGGGAGTAGTTTAGCCATAATGCCTAGCACCATCTTTGGAGAAAACTAAACACAGCATATTAGCACAAACACCTCATACCATCTGTCAAGCATGGTGGTGGGAGGGTGATGATTTTGGCTTGTTTTGTTATTGAACACCTGGGCACATTGAACATGAACTCCTCTTCATAGCAAAATATTCTAGAATCAAATGTGAAGCCATCTAACCAAAAGCTAAAGCTTGACTGAAACTGAGTCATGCAACAGGACAATGTTCCCAAGCACACCTATATCAGAATGGCTGAAAAAGAAAATAATCAAGGTGTTGCAAAGGCCTAGTCAAAGTCAAGACCTCATCCTAATTGAAATGCAGTAGCATGACCTTAAGAGAGTTGTGCATAAACAAATGTCCACAAACCTAAATGATTCATGGGGTGTTTACACACTATGTCTACACTTTGGCCTAGGTTTTGTTGGTGTAATGTTTTTGATCCTCTGTGGTTGCGATTGTTTAATTTTAAGACAACCTAAGGGCCAGATTTTGTTAAATTATGTCCTGATACATAATACTATAGAATTAAAAGATGGTGTAGGTAGCTTTTCTGTTAACTGTGCACAACATATAGAAAATGGCACAAACAAAAAGCATATTACTAAATGACTAAAAATCGATAGAGAGACGACCCTGCCTATGAGGACTTACAGTATACAAGGGATAGTGAAGGAGAGTAGATGAGGGTAAAATATGATCATGCTGTACTGGCAGCTGGGTTACTATAGATTGTAGACTTTTCTATTGTTCAATTATTTTTATTGAAAGTTAGCAAGAATAAATTGTACATACATGCAGTATGAAATATATCCGCTTACATTTAGCGAAATCACATGAGGTATTAAATAGAGGTTTACACAACACTTGGTTACATAACTTGTTTTCGTAAAAAATCATTAAACTTTTACAACTTGGAAGGGGAGGTTGGGGGTTGGATTGAGGGGGGGGCAATAGGATCCATTCTTCTTTGCACATTAAAAGAAAGCCTTTCTGTCTCTTGACCGTCTAATATGATTGATCATTCCTGTTTATGGAGTGAAAATCTGTTGTATTGCTCAATTTTTTAGCATTATTTTTGAGGATTCAGGCATAAAATGGTCCAGGGGCTCCATTCTTCTTTAAATTTAGAGATTCTGTTTTGTCTAAATGCATATATTCTTTCCATTACCACTTGTTCTGATATTAGATTAGTTATTTCTAGCAGGGGGGAATATGTTGAGATCTCCAGTTCCTAGCTATTAGTAATTTAACAGTAAGAAAGGTATGGGATATCAGCTTTCTAAACCTAGGAGGGAAATCTTCTATCCCTAACAGGAATAATGCTAATTCAGGAGATGGACGTGCCCAATTCCTCCTATATTGCTTATGAGTGTGAAGAGATTTTGCCAGGTTGCCTGAACTTCTCGACAGCTCCAAAAAATGTGTAATAGGGAGCCTCTCCTCCCACAGCCTCTCCAGCAGCTATCTGAGACCTCGGGGAAAAAATCTGCCAATCTCACTGGGGATCTGTACCAACGCGTGAGAGTTTTATAGTGGACCTCCATCAGATAGACGCTCGAGGATGCCCTATTTGCCCAACTATGTGCTTTAATCAAGCGTTGAAAGAAAAAAGTCTTCCCCAATTCTCTCTCCCAATTAAGAATGCATGCTTTTTTCTGCAAATCTTTTGCAAAGTCCCCCCCATCACAGATTTTATATAAGTTTTTTAAGGATAATGTACATGGAGGGGGGTCAAATAGAAGTAGTTGGGTAGGAGAATTTCCTGTGAGATAGTGGAGGACCACCTTCCCCGGATCTGAGAGTACAAAAGAAAATCTCTGTTCAGAAGATCATATTCCTCCTGAAGCCTTTGAAATGTTTTAATTTTTGAGCCATCCATTATGTCTGATATAAATTTAATACTCTTTGACCTCCAAGGTTGTATATTTATGTTGTCGTAACAAAATTCTAGAATTTCTATTGGTATGGGTATTTTTACCTTGGGGGAGTGATCTTTTGTGATCTGTATTACCAGTTTCCATGTATCTATAGCGTTCCTAACCGCTGGATTTCTTAAAGGGATATTATCTATATTTATACTTGAAGCTAGCAATAGACTTCTGAGGGATTTTCTCCCTAGTGAATTTTCTTCAATGTTAGGCCAGCTTATTCCTTCCTGCGGGCTACACCATGCTCTTAATTGGAGAACAATATTAGCTTTATAGTAATCCCCTAGGTTGGGCACTCCCATCCCTCCATGTCTTCTAGGGCAATATAATATTGCCGAGGCCACTCTTGGTCTCTTATTTCCCCATAAAAAGGACATGAGTTGACTTTGTAGATTCTTAAGTAACTTGGTGTTGCATTTTAATGGTATTGTCCTAAAGATATAAAGTATTTTTGGAAGAACCATCATTTTAAATATGACAATTTTGCCTAGACACGAGAATTCTATTTTATTATAATTGTCTAGGATTCCCCGGATTTCTTCTGTTATTGATTTTATGTTTAAAGGGGTTGTCCCGCGATAGCAAGTGGGGTTATGCACTTCTGTATGGCCATATTAATGCACGATGTATATTACAAAGTGCATTAATATGGCCATACAGAAGTGCATAACCCCACTTGCTATCGCGGGACAACCCCTTTAAGTCCATTATGCTACTTATTGGTGAGGTTATTGTTGTACCCAGGTACTGGGAACCTGACCCGTCCCACTCAAATGCAAACTCTTTCTTTATGATTGTTTGTAGCCTGGGATTAACACTAATTGCCAAATTTTTTGATTTTGATGGGTTCACTTTATAGAGTGAGATTTCCCCAACCCGAGCCAGCAAATCCGATGCCGCCCTAAGGGACTCCAATGGGGAGGTTAGCATCAGGACTATATCATCTGCATATAAGCCTATTTTATGTTGTCTATATGTTAAAGGTATCCCCTTGATCTCGCTGTTCATACGAATTGCTTCAGCCAGGGGTTCCATGGTCAAGATGAAAAGCGTAGGCGATAATGGACAGCCTTGCCTGGCGCCATTGGTTATGTTGAATGAGCTGGAAATGACCCCATTCACAAGGATGCAAGGAGATGGGGTCCCATACAATCCTTGGATAGCCAACAATATTCCACCCTCAAAGCCCAGTTTTCTCAATACGGTGAAGGCGTATCCCCAATGAATTCTATCAAATGCTTTCTCCGCATCAAGAGTGAGAAGCAGACAAGGCATTCGAGAGTCCTCTGCTTCCCTTAGGATATCCAGCAAGCGTCTTGTTGCGTCTGATGCTTGTCTTCCTTTGACAAAGCCTGCTCGATCGCTATGGATGAGATCTGGGCAGATATCTAGTATTCTTAAAGCTAGTATTTTTGCATATATTTTGGTTTCGCTATTTATTAATGATATAGGTCTAAAATTTGCTCGACTAGACATGTCTTCCCCTGGCTTAGTGATTGTTACAATATTTGCTTGGAGCATCTCTAGAGGTAGTGAACCTCTTATCATTGCCTTGTTGAACAGGTTCCTCATATGAACTACCAACTGAGTTTTATATATTTTATAATATTCATTAGAGAAACCGTCCGGGCCGGGGGCTTTATCTTTTTTTGCTTTATCAATAGTTTGTAGAATTTCACTAGAAGAGATTGGGAGGTTAAGTTTTTTAAGCTGTCTTTCTTTCAACTTAGGGAGCTGGATCGAATCTAGGAAGGCATTTATAGTTGCTTCTAATGGTTGTGGTGTACTCGACTTATCTCCGAGATTGTATATGGATTCATAGAATTTTTTAAACTCTTCAGCTATTGCTATGGAATTAGAGATTTTATTTTTGATTATAGGGTCAATTATTAAGGGAATTTTTGTTTTATCCTTTTTTTTTACTCTGTTGGCCATCAACTTAGTAAATTTATTGTTGCTAGTGTAGTAGGTGGTTTTAATTGCTTTCAAGTTTTTCTCATGTTCATCTATTAAGATATTACGTATCTTGAGCCTAGTCTTCCTGAGGGAATTATGTAGAAACGGTGTTGGATTACTTTGAATTTTTTGTTCAAGAGTTTTTAAATTTTCTAAAGTGTTTTTGAGGAGACCCCCCCCCCCTCTCTCTTTTATAGATGGAGCCCTGCTGGATCATTGTGCCTCTAACTACAGCTTTGTGGGCATTCCAAATTGTGGATCGACATGTCTCTGGGGTGTCATTGAGGTGAAAATATTCTTCAATTGTTTCTTTTTTTTCTTTTTGGAATCTCGGAATTTTCATTAAAAATGTGTTATTCCTCCAGCTTCCAAATGTTGGGGTCTGTGGTCCTAATATTACTTTGAGCGTGATGGGGACATGGTCAGACCATGTCGTCACGCCTATCTTTGCTTCTTGTAATCTGCTTAGAATTGTGAAATCCACCAGAAACATGTCGATCCTTGAAAATGATCCATGTCTGAACGAATAAAAGGTATACTCTCTAGAGTTCACATTCAAAGATCTAAAAGCATCAAACATCTCCATTTTATGTATCCAAGCCGACAAAGTAAATCCCCGACCTCTTCCTGTCTGTCTGGAATCCAGGGAAGCGTCTGCTATAGCGTTGAAGTCACCACACATTATCAGAGATCCTTGTTTGAGTTTCTTTATTTTCCTCGCCACTCTGTTCAAGAATCTTAATTGTCTTGTATTAGGGACATAGATGTTGACCAGAGTCATGAGGAAACCTTGCATATCAACAAAAGAAATCTACCCTCCTCATCGCGGATCTCCTCTAACAGCTGGAAGTCCACGTAGTCCCTCACAGCGATCAGGACACTTGCCTTCTTCTTTGATGCATTTGCCAGGTATACTTGGGGAACTTGGGATGAGCAATCTTAGGGGCCTTGTCCTTAGCAATGTGGGTCTCTTGGGCGCAGAAAATGTCCGCTTTAGAGGAGATGGCCTCCCTCCAAAATGCCGCCCTCTTATATGGGGAGTTGAGTCCTTTTACATTTAGTGATATTAATTTTTACTCCATTTCAAATTCTGATCGGATGCTTTGAGGATTGGTATTTTATTTCCATGTTGTGTAAGAGACAGTCGAGGAATCTTTCCTTGGTGGGAAAGGTGTAATGCATTGTCCATTTAGAATGACATCCTATTTGAGGGGTGATGATAGGGGTAACTTTTTGATGTAAATAACTTGTGGTAGAAAATTTGAGTCGCTGTTAACGGCTCGTTCAGACGAGCGTGTTTTGGTGCGTGTATACGCACGCACAAAAACACGCTTGTATTTATGACACTGCATTCCCTATGGTGTGTGCACATGTCCGTACTTTGCAGGTGCGTGCCTGCAAAGACAGGACATGCATGCACCATAGGGAATGCACGCATTGTTTTCAATGGAGCCGCGGCTGCTGCCGGCGGCTCCATTGAAAACAATGACCTGCTGGTTCCCTGCATTCCTTTTCAGGGAAGGACTTTACATATAAGCCCTTCCCTGAAAAAGAAAGATTTTAGTGTAAAAAAAAATAAAAATGCAGCCATTCTCTTCAATGGAGCCGCTTCTGCTGCCGGCGGCTCCATTGAAGACAACGATCTGCTGGCACCACCAAATTGTTTTTCAGGGAAGGGCTTTACATATAAGCCCTTCCCTGGAAATGAATTAAAAGTGATTTAAAAAACAAAAAAAATAGATACTCACCTCCCTTCAGCTGCCGAGGCACAGCCGCGTCTTCTCCTGCTGTCCCCTGCACTGTGGTGCTGAACTGCTGATCTATCAGCAGCCGGGGATTTAAAATCCCCTCCTGCTGAAAGAGCTGAATGTGATTGGCTGAGGTGCTCAGTCAATCACAGGCAGCTCTCCCCGAATGAATGACAGGTGAGAGCTGCCTGTGATTGGCTGAGCACCTCAGCCAATTACATTCAGCTCTTTCAGCAGGCGGGGATTTTAAATCCCTGGCTGCTGATAGATCAGCTGTTCAGCAACAAAGTGCAGGGGACAGCAGGAGAAGACGCGGCTGTGCCCCGGCAGCTGAAGGGAGGTGAGTACCTATTTTTTTTCTTTTTTTTACTATTTTAAAAGGCTTTTCAGGGAAGGGCTTATGAAGCCCTTCCCTGCAAAGCCACTAACAGCTGCCGGGGCTCAGCGGGGACTTCTGCCGCTGTCCCCGGCTCTTTAGCGCTGCTGAGCTATCAGCAGCTGGGGATTTAAAATCCCCTCCTGCTGGTAGCTCTGATTGTGATTGGCTGAAGCAATTCAGCCAACCACAATCAGAGCTACCAGCAGGCGGGGATTTTAAATCCCCAGCTGCTGATAGCTCAGAACTACAGAGCCTGGGACAGCGCTAGAAGTCGCGGCTGAGCCCCGGCAGCTGAAGGGAGGTGAGAATTGTTTTTTTTTTTTTTTTTGTACTATTTTAAATGGCTTTTCAGGGAAGGGCTTATGAAGCCCTTACCTGAAAAGCCATTGACAGGATGCCGGGAGCAAGATTCTCTACCGCAGTTGTCATGTGTGACAGCTGCGGTTGAGAATTGAAGAATTCCTTTTGCTGCATCTGCCGCAGATGGGGCAGATGTAGCAGCAGGCAATTATTTTAACTAGCGGGGGTGAAGGATACACCTGCCGCATGCGGCAGATGTGTTCTTCATGCCAACGGGGGTCACAGCAGCGGCGGAGAGGTAAGTTTTTTTTAATTCTTTTTTTGTTTTGCACTAAAATGTTTCTTTTTCAAGGAAGGGCTTATATGTAAAGCCCTTCCCTGGAAAAGAATGCAGGGGACCGGCAGAGCATTGTTTTCAATGGAGCCGCCAGCAGAGGCCACGGCTCCATTGACAACAAGCACGCAGCTGTGTTCACGCGTGCTTTCGCTCGTACCTAGGTGCGGACGTATGTACGCACCTAAGTACACACCAAAACACGCTCGTCTGAACGAGCCCTAAGCAACTAATTATGAACTTAAGAACGAGGACCTTTCCAGCTGGCAGGCTGGTATTAACCTCTTGGAAAAGGTCTTGGCTAGGGGGGAACAAAGTTCAGCTTGTAATAGAAACTTCAATCAAACATGGCATAAATGCCACAGCGGGAGAATATGTCTTCCTCTGTTAGGTTCAGCGGTCAGGAGCTGATTTTTTATTTGTTTTGTTCGACTGTTTGTGGGACCAGTCTTTGGGGATGTGAGCTCGTATGTTTTCTTTAGGTAGTGGGAGATTGCATTTCTTCAGGAGTGATATGCCCTCTTCATGGGTTGTGATGACATTGGTTCCTTCTTCGTTGTTGATGTATAGTTTGGTTGGGAAGCCCCATCTATATAGTATTTTGTTCTCTCTCAGGGCAGTTGTTATTACCGAGAGCTTTCTGCGCGCGGACATAGTAGCCTGGGAGAAGTCGGAGAATAATTTGATATTCCCAAAGGGAGGGGGCAAATCTTTGAGATTTCTAGCAGCTCTCATCAGCTCTTCTTTAATATGGTAAAAATATATTCTTGCAATTACATCCCTAGGCGCATTCTTGGGAATATTCTTGGGCCTGGGGAGCCTGTGAATTCTGTCTAGAATACATTCCTCTTTCTTGGAGTTTGGAAGGAGGATCTTTATCAGATCTTGAACGAGGTTTTCTGGATTCACAGATTCCGCTATGCCTCTGAATTTGATGTTGTTGCGGCGGTTACGATCTTCAAGATCCGCTATTTTATGTTTCAGTGACTCAAATTCCTCTTCCAATTTATAGTGAGTGTCTATTAGCTCATTATGTGAGCTTGTAATTTCTCCAGTTTTGTTTTCAATGTGGTCTACTCTGTTCCCCAGGTCTGCAATAGCTGTACTGACTCTGGTATTAATCTCAGATAAATCTTTTTTGAGCGAACCCCCTAAAGCCATCACTATATCTCTTATGAAATACTCAGAGGCTGTTTGACCAGAGCATTCTATTGACCTTATGGGGTCTGTAAGGTCTTCCTCTTCTGCCCAGACAATGGTTGCAGAATCTTTGGTTTGCAAGAGATTCTCCCTTCTGGGGTGTCTCTTTTCTGGGCTGACTCTGGGGGAGCTGATGTATCTTTTCTCAGAGCCTGATGTTATATACATAGGGGAAGATGGTGCTGTGCCCCCGGTGGCCCCCCCTCCTCCTCGCTTCTCTGCCTGTCTTCTTTCTCCCCTGCTTCTTGGGGATTTATGACATTCTGCTTGTGTGTGGAGGGCAGTGGGCATCTGGTATGTTGTACATACTGTGGGGATGGGGGGCAGGAAGAAGCCCGCTTACTGTTCTCCTTAGCAGCGCGGTCTCTACGTCCCTGTCTCTTCCTCCTCTCTGGCGCTGCTTGGAGCAGTCTCCATCTTGTTCTCCTCCTCTATGCCGCGCGTGGGGTAAAAGTCCGTCAGGCGCTTCGGTCTCGTCTTCACTGCTCTCCTCCATGACATTGCTGCCTGCAGGGAAGCTTCCAATGCTTTTTCTTTACACTGCTGTGGATCTCCCAACTTGTGGTGAGTTGCTTAGGCTGAAGCAGGTAGCGGAACACACTAAAATACGTCCACCATCAGCTTATTTAGGCCACGCCCCCTGATTGTAGGTTTTTCTGAAGTGATAGATTTTCCAGTTATGTTTAAAGCTTTCTAAGGTGGTGGAGAGTCTGATATGTTGGCATATTGAGTTCCACAGTATTGGTGGCACAAAGGAGAAAACCTGGAAATGATTGTTTGAGGAGCAGACTGATGGAGAGAAAAGAATGAGATTTTGTGAAGAGCATGCATTATATGGAGGAGGTATTGGTATATTGGGTCAGAGATGTTGTATGCAGGGGACACATTGTGGACAGTGCTGTATGTCATTTGCAATAGAAAGAGGCAGGGTTAAGTTTTAGAAAACGGGAAGAGGAGAAGGATATGACTAATTGACACTTTGAGATTCTGGATAGTAGAGAGTTAACATCAGGTAGATTTGAGTGTCATCAGCATAGCACTAGTCCTGAAATTCATGGAATTCTATGAGCAATCCTAGGCTAAAGGTGCAGATGGAGAAGAACAAGGGGCTTAGGACAGAGCCTTGGGGGTATACAAGAAGTAGGAGTTCAGAGTAATATTTTGAAACTTTTGGGGTAAAAGATCATTAGTGACTTTGGTTATAGTGGTTTCAGTAGAGTGCTTGGGTATGAAGAAAGATGCTGTTGGTTGAATACTGAGTTGGATGAGAGGTGAGAGAACAGTTAAAGGTGGACAGGAGTTTGGACACAAATGGGAGTAGTGAGTAATTGCAGTAGCTGAACAGAGAGGAAGGACTGAGGAATGGCTCAACCTGTTCCTACAAAATGGCAGTTTGGGACCTTCAGTAGTCTCCCAAGGCTGCCATAGATTTCTGCCTCTTCTTCCTATTAAGCAAAGCTTAATAGAATGCCTGCAGAAATACAACATAACCGTAACACAGAGGTATTGTGCTATATTGTATAAGCGATCGCTATTTAAATTTCCATATGGGGACTAAAAAAACGGAAGCAAATATAAGTTAAAGCTGTTTTTTTTTAAAATTATTGTAAACAATAGGAAACATTAAAAGTTATAAAAATGCCCAGTTTCCAATATTCCCTGTTACAAAATCAAAACAAGTAAACAAACAAAAAACTATTTGGTATTGTTACATCCTTAAAAGTCTATATCTATTAAGGTAACACATTTTTTATCGCATGATGAATGCTGTAAAAAAAAAACACAAAAAAACAGAACGTCATAATTAAACTTTTTTTTGATCAAAAGTTATATTTACCCCTAAATGGTACCAATGGAAACTACAGGTTGTATTACAAAAAAAAATTGTCTTCACAGGACCTAACCGGCAGAAAAATAAAAAAGTTATGATGGGCAAAAGATGGCGACAAAAAGTATTTTTTTTTTTTACAAAAAGGTTTTATTTAGAGATGAGCGAACCTACTCGGCCACGCCCCTTTTTCACCCGAGCGCCGCGATTTTCGAGTACTTCCGTACTCGGGCGAAAAGATTCGGAGGGCGCCGTGGGTGAGTGGGGGGTTGCAGCAGGGAGTGGGGGGGAGAGAGAGAGGGCTCCCTCCCTGTTCCCCGCTGCTACCCCCCACTCTGCCACGCCTCCCCCACCCCCCGGCGCCCCCCGAATCTTTTCACCCGAGTACGGAAGTACTCGAAAATCGCGGTGCTCGATCGAGTAATTACTCGAAACGAGTAGGGTCACTCATCTCCAGTTTTATTTTTTTTTAAGTAGTACAAAAAAACTTATATAAAGTTCAGCATGTAAAAACAAGACATTACATGGTACATTAAACACTACCATTGAAAAATACAACTCGTCCCACAAAGAAACACGCCCATAGATAGCTATTATCACAGAAAAATAAAGTTATTACTTTTTGTAAGTACGGAAGAGAAAACAAAAATGCAAAAATGAAGAATGGCAATATCTCAAAAGAGGTTAAATTTCATTATCTATAAGGTTATTTAGTAACACTAATCTACTAGGAGCTGTACAGCTTTTACCATTTAGAATTTTAGTCTTGGAAGATCTTTTCTACCCTGTCTAATGTTTTAGAAGCAAAATTAGGAAAATGTGCCTTTTATAGTCAATAAGTTAATTTAGACTTATCAACGGCTATAATTAAAAATGTCTCTTAGTGAAAGTGCTAGAAGCAGATCAATCAGGAATAGAAATGTACATTATGTTTCAATTCAGTATAGGCTAAACGACAGGAAAGAACAAATGCATCATTTTTAGAGATGAGCGAGAACCAAAATGCTCGGGTGCTTGTTACTCGAGCCGAGCATATTGTATTGCTTGAGAGCTCGTTTTGAGTAACAAAATGGCTGCTGCCGGCGGCTCCATTGAAAACAATAGTCTGCCGACACCCTTAATATGTTTTTTTTAGGAAAGGGCCTTACATATAAGCCCTTCCCTGAAAAACAAAAATGTTAGTGTAAAAAAAAAAAAAACTTACCTTTCCGCCATGTCCCGCGGGGATACAGAACACATCTGCCGCGTGCAGCAGATGTTTCCTGCTTACCCACAAGGAAAAATAATTCCCTGCAGCATCTGTCACATCTGTGACAGATGCAGCAGAGGAATTCTAAATCCCTGTGGGGAATAAAGCATTCTCTAGCACAGTTTTCACACATGACAGCTGCGGTGGAGGATCCTGCTGCCGACACCCCTGAAATGTTTTTCAGGAAAAGGATTTAAATATAAACCCCTCCCTGAAAAACAAAGAAAAGTGTTAAAGAGAAAAAAAAAATACATACTCACCTCCCTTAGGCTGCCGGGCTCAGCTGTGTCTTCACCTGGCTGTCCCCGGCTTTCTAGCTCTTAGCTACCAGCAGGCGGGGATTTTAAGTCTCTGCATGCTGATAGTTCAGATCTACAGAGTCGGGGACAGCGGCAGAAGTCGCTGCTGAGCTCCGGCAGCTGTCAATGACTTTTCAGGGAAGGGCTTAATAAGCCCTTCCCTGAAAAGCCATTTAAAATTGTGTAAAAAAAATAAACTAATAATACTCACCTGCCGGGGCTCAGCCGCGCCTTCTGCCGCTGTCCCCGGCTCTGTAGTTCTGAGCTATCAGCATGCGGGGATTTAAAATCCCTGCCTGCTGGTAGCTCTGATTGTGATTGGCTGAAGCGTTCAGCCATTCACAATCAGTGCTACCAGCAAGCAGGGATTTTAAATCCCCGCCTGCTGATAGCTGAGATCTACAGAGCCGAGGACAGCCAGAAGAAGACGTGGCTGAGCCCGGCAGCCGAAGGAAGGTGAGTATGTTTTTTTTTGTTTTTTTAACACTTTTCTTTGTTTTTCAGGAAAGGGCTTATATTTTTAAAAAAACACCACCCCAACCATCCATAAGCACAGTGCATGAATGCAAGGCATAATTTTTAGAGATGAGCGAATGTACTCGGTAAGGGCGATTTCGCAATCGAGCACCGCGATTTTTGAGTACTTCACTACTCGGGTGAAAAGTACTTGGGTGCACTGTGGGTGAGCGGGGGGTTGCAGCGGGGAGTGGGGGGGGGAGAGGGAGATAGAGAGGGCTCCCCCCTGTTCCCCGCTGCTACCCCCCACTCCCCTCTGTAAACCCCCGCCCCACAGCGCACCCGAGTACTTTTCACCTGAGTAGTGAAGTACTCGAAAATCGCAGTGCTCGATTGCGAAATCGCCCTTACCGAGTACGTTCGCTCATCTCTAATAATTTTCCAACCCGTGTGAAGTCGGAGTGCAGCTACTTGGACAAAGAGCTATTGATGGCTCCGCAGGTCTGCATATGGACTCCATTGATCTCTATGGATGCGTACAATCTGCAAAGCATATGCAATTAATATTGTGTATGGGCACGGATTCCCATACACATGTTGCTAGGAAACTAAATATAAAAGCAGAAAGAGAGGGAGAGAGACACAGAAAGAGAGACCTCACCACCATAGCACAAGAGAATGTCGCCTGGGTGGTCACCTGTGTGATGTTGGGCTACTTTAAAATGTCGCTCCCTGCTTGCGAGCCTTCTTCAGAGGAAGGGGGCACACAATGTTCCTTCCATCTATCACTAAGTTCAGGTATTCTATGTGGATTGATGGTTTAGCTGGAGGACACTCTCAGGCCTGACGCTGAGGAATATGTGCCATTACCTTTGTGCACTTTGAGGCATATGAGTACTTTTATGCTGCTGTGTTTGCCAGAGGATCATCGCATAGCCCACATAAAAACATCAGATCATTACTATGGTAGGTGGCCATGCTCCTTGATGCCTGCTACAAGGCCGAAATAAGAAATCTCATTCCAGTAGTGAAGACGGACCTCAAAATGCAGCAGTATCAGGATAGACTGTAAGCAGCTTGAGGACAGCATTTCTCATTGCAGACAATCAGAAAGTCATCTTAGCAACACCACCAGTGGTGGCAGAAGAAATGTAACAGAGGTTGGCATAGGTTTATTTAGCTTGTCACATTCTGCAGCAACAGCACAGGGTAGGAATCACAGACATATGTGAAGAAAAATCGAGCTCTCCAATCAGTTCCAGCATCTGCTTGTAGAGCACATGCTTGCTTAGACAAAGCATGAAAGTTAAGTAAATTGTAAGAAAAGCCAGCTCAACCCAGGCTTGGAAATTGAAAAACAAAAATTTATTATTAGTTTAAAAAAATATGTATGTGATTGTTCCATCACTGTGCTTTGCCTAATGTACTAAAATGTGTGACAGGTTCCCTTTAATGCAATTTTTGTTTACAATCATTGGTTGATGCAAGGTTGCCTGAAGGTGGTTTTATGAATAAATTAAGTTGTAATTTTAAATATGGCATACTGTGCGCTCTCAATAAAGTTCATATTTTTTTTTTTAGCTAAGTAGCAGTTTGATGTGTGCATTGTGTATTTTTAACACATTAGTGGGCGATAGGCAAATATTGCTCTCAGTTTCAGAGTTTTAGAGAGCACAAGATCTTGTTGATGTAGATCTATTCTCTGCATTCTGTGCATGCAAATATGCACATGTGAAGCCGGCCTGAGAGCTCCTGCAAACCAGTGATTGTGCATGCATTCTCGCCTGCATAAAATCGCTTGTGCAAACCGTACACGCTAAAACCCACTAATTTCAATGGGTTCGCTTACATTCAGTGTTTTTGCGACATGCTTTATTTTTGTGTGCATTTGTGCACCCAATTCACCATAGGAGTCTACGGAGGTGCGCAAGTGCACTAAACTCTACGATTTTGCCAGGTTAATGGATAAGTGACTAATGATGCTGCGCGTTTAATCACGGATGGTCTGTGTCCCATGTCAATGTGAACGAGCCTGGCAGCATGGAAAAGTACAGTAGAATGTGCAGATATGCACGAAAAAACACGTAGTAGTGCTTTCCTCACAGCACAATCAAGTCACGCTCTTGCAAGCCTGTTAACGCCTATGCTCTTCTGCAGGAGGCCTTACCAGTTTTTGTTACTGTTTTTAATTCACCTCTTTGCATTCTAGTGATCATAACTTTTTACTTATTTACTTTTGGTCAATAAAGTTGTATGAGGCTGTTTTTTTTAATGCAAATGCAGTTTTTAAGGCATGTCTAAGGATGCCCTAACAATAGAGACTATAACCAGCCAGCCCTGGGGTCCTACATCATTCTCTGCTGCAATAAGAATTGTTCTGATCTCTGATTTCTCTTAGCTCTGCAGTTAGCTTGAGAACGTGATTTTATATGCTTGTGGCTACTCTGTGCCATTTAGAAAATAGTTAAAGAATGAGGTGCACTTTATAACAATATGTAACAGTTTCAACGTTGAATGTTGCAACACCAAGAAGCAAAAGTCATGGAATTATGAAAATCACAAGATCGATAGACATGTTAATAATATGCTAATGATACAAAAAATTTTGTTTAAAACATCTCAAATCATTCAGTATTAGAGATGAGCGAACGTACTCGTCCGAGCTTGATGCTCGGGCGAATATTAGCGTGTTTGGGATGCTCGTTACTCTTAACGAGTACCACGCGATGTTCGGGTTACTTTCAGTTTCCTCTCTGAGACGTTAGCGCGCTTTTCTGGCCAATTGAAAGACAGGGAAGGCATTACAACTTCCCCCTGTGACGTTTAAGCCCTATACCACCCCCCTGCTGTGAGTGGCTGGGGAGATCAGATGTCACCCGAGTATAAAAGTTGGCCCCTCCCGCGGCTCGCCTCAGATGCCTTGTGAGTTAGCTGAGGGACAGTGCCGCTGGTGCCGGAGCTGCTGTAGGGAGAGTGTTAGTAGTGAGTGTAGGCTTCAAGAACCCCAACGGTCCTTCTTAGGGCCACATCTATCCATGTGGAGGCTGCTGTTAGCAGTGTTGCCCTTTTTCTTTTTTTTTTTCAAAATCGGCTGTGCAGAGCATTGCGCCCTGCAGTAATGCTACAGGGACAGAAGTGGTGGTTAGGCAGGGAGAGTGTTAGGAGTGAGTGTAGGCTTCAAGAACCCCAACGGTCCTTCTTAGGGCCACATTTAACCGTGTGCAGAACTGTGCAGGCTGCTGTTAGCAGTGTTGCATTTTTTTATTTTTTTTTAAATCGGCTGTGCAGAGCATTGCGCCCTGCAGTAATACTACAGGGACAGAATTGTGTAGGCAGGGCCAGAAGACATATATTATTGATTGAATATAGTCAGTGGGCCTTTTCTTTAACCAAAAAAGGGAAACATTCTATTTGGCCTGCCTCTGACAGTCCTCAGCGTTCTGGGTACGTGTGGTGGGTGCAGAACGTAAACAGAAATCATACACAACCAGCTACGTTTAACAGCAGGCTTGCGCCAATTTCTTTCCTGCCTGGGAAAAATCACCGCTCTGCTGTAGTTAATAACTCTGCAACCCTGCAGTTCTGTGACACATTTGCAGGGCCAGAAGACATATATTATTGATTGAATATACGCAGTGGGCCTTTTCTTTACCAAAAAAAGGGAAACATTCTATTTGGCCTGCCTCTGACAGTCCTCAGCGTTCTGGGTACGTGTGTGGTGGGTGCAGAACGTAAACAGAAATCATACGCAGCCAGCTACGTTTAACAGCAGGCTTGCGCCAATTTCTTTCCTGCCTGGGAAAAATCACCGCTCTGCTGTAGTTAATAACTCTGCAACCCTGCAGTTCTGTGACACATTTGCAGGGCCAGAAGACATATATTATTGATTGAATATACGCAGTGGGCCTTTTCTTTACCAAAAAAAGGGAAACATTCTATTTGGCCTGCCTCTGACAGTCCTCAGCGTTCTGGGTACGTGTGTGGTGGGTGCAGAACGTAAACAGAAATCATACGCAGCCAGCTACGTTTAACAGCAGGCTTGCGCCAATTTCTTTCCTGCCTGGGAAAAATCACCGCTCTGCTGTAGTTAATAACTCTGCAACCCTGCAGTTCTGTGACACATTTGCAGGGCCAGAAGACATATATTATTGATTGAATATACGCAGTGGGCCTTTTCTTTACCAAAAAAAGGGAAACATTCTATTTGACCTGCCTCTGACAGTCCTCAGCGTTCTGGGTACGTGTGTGGTGGGTGCAGAACGTAAACAGAAATCATACGCAGCCAGCTACGTTTAACAGCAGGCTTGCGCCAATTTCTTTCCTGCCTGGGAAAAATCACCGCTCTGCTGTAGTTAATAACTCTGCAACCCTGCAGTTCTGTGACACATTTGCAGGGCCAGAAGACATATATTATTGGTTGAATATACGCAGTGGGCCTTTTCTTTACCAAAAAAAGGGAAACATTCTATTTGGCCTGCCTCTGACAGTCCTCAGCGTTCTGGGTACGTGTGTGGTGGGTGCAGAACGTAAACAGAAATCATACGCAGCCAGCTACGTTTAACAGCAGGCTTGAGCCAATTTCTTTCCTGCCTGGGAAAAATCACCGCTCTGCTGTAGTTAATAACTCTGCAACCCTGCAGTTCTGTGACACATTTGCAGGGCCAGAAGACATATATTATTGATTGAATATACGCAGTGGGCCTTTTCTTTACCAAAAAAAGGGAAACATTCTATTTGGCCTGCCTCTGACAGTCCTCAGCGTTCTGGGTACGTGTGTGGTGGGTGCAGAACGTAAACAGAAATCATACGCAGCCAGCTACGTTTAACAGCAGGCTTGCGCCAATTTCTTTCCTGCCTGGGAAAAATCACCGCTCTGCTGTAGTTAATAACTCTGCAACCCTGCAGTTCTGTGACACATTTGCAGGGCCAGAAGACATATATTATTGATTGAATATACGCAGTGGGCCTTTTCTTTACCAAAAAAAGGGAAACATTCTATTTGGCCTGCCTCTGACAGTCCTCAGCGTTCTGGGTACGTGTGTGGTGGGTGCAGAACGTAAACAGAAATCATACGCAGCCAGCTACGTTTAACAGCAGGCTTGCGCCAATTTCTTTCCTGCCTGGGAAAAATCACCGCTCTGCTGTAGTTAATAACTCTGCAACCCTGCAGTTCTGTGACACATTTGCAGGGCCAGAAGACATATATTATTGATTGAATATACGCAGTGGGCCTTTTCTTTACCAAAAAAAGGGAAACATTCTATTTGGCCTGCCTCTGACAGTCCTCAGCGTTCTGGGTACGTGTGTGGTGGGTGCAGAACGTAAACAGAAATCATACGCAGCCAGCTACGTTTAACAGCAGGCTTGCGCCAATTTCTTTCCTGCCTGGGAAATCAAATCACTGGTAATACACCATGCTGAGGGGTAGGGGTAGGCCTATAGGACGTGGACGCGGGCGAGGACGCGGAGGCCCAAGTCAGGGTGTGGGCACAGGCCGAGCCAGTGCGGTGGCCAGGGGTAGAGGCAGGGCCAGACCGAATAATCCACCAACTGGTTCCCAAAGCGCCCCCTCGCGCCATGCCACCCTGCAGAGGTCAAGGTGCTCTACGGTGTGGCAGTTTTTCACAGAGACGCCTGACGACCGACGAACAGTGGTGTGCAACCTTTGTCGCGCCAAGATCAGCTGGGGAGGCACCACCAACAGCATGCGCAGGCATATGATGGCCAAGCACCCCACAAGGTGGGACGATGCCCGTTCACCGCCTCCGGTTTGCACCACTGCCTCTCCCCCTGTGCCCAAACCTGCCACTGAGATCCAACCCCCCTCTGAGGACACAGGCACTACCGTCTCCTGGCCTGCACCCACACCCTCACCTCCGCTGTCCTCGGCCCCATCCAGCAATGTCTCTCAGCGTAGCGTCCAGACGTCGCTAGCGCCACAGTTTGAGCGCAAGCGCAAGTACGACGCCACGCACCCGCACGCTCAAGCGTTAAACGTGCACATTGCAAAATTGATCAGCCTGGAGATGCTGCCGTATACGGTTGTGGAAACGGAGGCTTTCAAAAGCATGATGGCGGCGGCGGCCCCGCGCTACTCGGTTCCCAGTCGCCACTACTTTTCCCGATGTGCCGTCCCAGGCCTGCACGACCACGTCTCCCGCAACGTTGTACGTGCCCTCACCAACGCGGTTACTGCCAAAGTCCACTTAACAACAGACACGTGGACAAGCACAGGCGGGCAGGGCCACTATATCTCCCTGACGGCACATTGGGTGAATTTAGTGGAGGCTGGGACAGAGTCAGAGCCTGGGACCGCTCACGTCCTACCCACCCCCCGAATTGCGTGCCCCAGCTCGGTGGTGGTATCTGCGGGGGTGTATGCTTCCTCCACTAAACCACCCTCCTCCTCCTCCTACGCAACCTCTGTCTCGCAATCAAGATGTGTCAGCAGCAGCAGCACCTCGCCAGCAGTCGGTGTCACGCGGCGTGGCAGCACAGCGGTGGGCAAGCGTCAGCAGGCCGTGCTGAAACTACTCAGCTTAGGAGATAAGAGGCACACGGCCCACGAACTGCTGCAGGGTCTGACAGAGCAGACCGACCGCTGGCTTGCGCCGCTGAGCCTCCAACCGGGCATGGTCATGTGTGACAACGGCCGTAACCTGGTGGCGGCTCTGCAGCTCGGCAGCCTCACGCACGTGCCATGCCTGGCCCATGTGTTTAATTTGGTGGTTCAGCGCTTTCTGAAAAGCTACCCCCACTTGTCATACCTGCTCGGAAAGGTGCGCCAGCTCTGCGCACAATTCCGCAAATCCCACACGCACGCTGCCACCCTGCGGACCCTGCAACATCGGTTTAATCTGCCAGTGCACCGACTGCTGTGCGACGTGCCCACACAGTGGAACTCTACGCTCCACATGTTGGCCAGACTCTATGAGCAGCGTAGAGCTATAGTGGAATACCAACTCGAACTTGCGCGGCGCAGTGGGAGTCAGCCTCCTCAATTATATACAGAAGAGTGGGCCTGGTTGGCAGCCATCTGCCAGGTCCTTGGAAAATTTGAGGAGTCTACCCAGATGGTGAGCGGGGATGCTGCAATCATTAGCGTCACCATTCCTCTGCTATGCCTCTTGAGAAGTTCCCTGCAAAGCATAAAGGCAGACGCTTTGGAATCAGAAACGGAGGTGGGGGAAGACAGTATGTCGCTGGATAGTCAGAGCAACCTCATGTCTATATCTCAGCGTGTTGAGGAGGAGGGGGAGGAGCATGAGGAGGAGGGGGAAGAGACAGCTTGGCCCACTGCTGAGGGGACAGATGCTGCTTGCCTGTCATCCTTTCAGCGTGTATGGCCAGAGGAGGAGGAGGAGGAGGAGTAGGATCCTGAAAGTGATCTTCCGAGTGAGGACAGCCAAGTGTTGCGTACAGGTACCCTGGCACACATGGCTGACTTCATGTTAGGATGCCTTTCTCGTGACCCTCGCGTTACACGCATTCTGGCAACTACGGATTACTGGGTGTACACACTGCTCGATCCACGGTATAAGGAGAGCCTTTCCACTCTCATTCCCGAAGAGGAAAGGGGTTCGAGAATGATGCTATACCACAGGGCGCTGGTGGACAAACTGATGGTAAACTTCCCATCCGACAGCGCTAGTGGCAGAAGGCGCAGTTCCGAGGGCCAGGTAGTAGGGGAGGCGCAGAGATCAGGCAGCATGTACAGCGCAGGCAGGGGAACATTCTCCAAGGCCTTTGCCAGCTTTATGGCTCCCCAGCAAGACTGTGTCACCGGTCCCCAGTCAAGGCTGAGTTGGCGGGAGCACTGTAAAAGGATGGTGAGGGAGTACGTAGCCGATTGCAGCACCGTCCTCGGTGACGCCTCTGCCCCCTACAACTACTGGGTGTTGAAGCTGGACACGTGGCCTGAACTCGCGCTGTATGCCCTGGAGGTGCTTGCTTGTCCTGCGGCTAGCGTCTTGTCAGAGAGTGTGTTTAGTGTGGCTGGGGGAATCATCACGGATAAGCGTACCCACCTGTCAACCGACAGTGCCGACAGGCTTACACTCATCAAGATGAACAAAGCCTGGATTTCCCCAGACTTCTCTTCTCCACCAGTGGACAGCAGCGATACCTAAGCAATACGTAGGCTGCACCCGCGGATGGAAGCATCGTTCTCTCTCACCATCCAAAACGGGGACATTTCTGCTTCATCAATCTGTGTATAATATTCCTCCTCCTCCTCCTGCTCCTCCTCCTGAAACCTCACGTAATCACGCCGAACGGGCAATTATTCTTAGGGCCACAAGGCTCACTCATATAATTTTTCTAAACAATTTTTATACGTTTCAATGCTCTTAAAAGCGTTGAAACTTTAACTTGAACCAATTTTTCGTTCAACTGGGCTGCCTCCAGGCCTAGTTACCACTTAAGCCACATTAACCAAAGCGATTAATGGGTTTCACCTGCCATCTTGGTTGGGCATGGCCAATTTTTTCTGAGGTACATTAGTACTGTTGGTACACCAATTTTTTGGGGCCCTCACCTACAGTGTAATCATAGTAATTTCTATGTTCTTCGCCTGCACTCATGGTACAGAAAGGTGTGTGGGGTTGGCCTACACTTTAGCTACATAAATGTCTATACTGCAGCTACTGAAATGTGAAAGAGACTGTTATCTCCCTAAACTGCTGCAATGGAAATGTTACTGGGGCCTGTCTTGAGTGCTACTATTACTGAAATGGAACTAAGACTGCGCTCCCCCTATACTGCTGCTAGTGATATGTTAGTGGGGCCTGTCCCTAATGCTACCGCTGAAATGTTAATAATTGTGGGCTCTGCCTATACCGCTGCTAATGGTATGTCACTGGGGTGTGAAAACAGAGGCTTCACAAAGACATGATGGCGGCGAGGCCATTTCCCACCAACGCTGTTACTGTTAAGGTGCATATAACCACGGACACGTGTAGAGGACACATAGTGCCTCCAAAACATCCCCCTCCTCCTCCAACAATGAAAACATTCTTGGCAAATACCTTTGCATTGGTCCGTCTGGTGGCAGTCCAAGAATTTCACCTTTAACGACACAACAAGAGAGCACCACCACCATCCCCCCGCCACGGCCCACTTAATCCTGGCCACATTCCGAAAACCAACTACATAAAACCGCGCTACCAGGTCCGCAGTCACCACCACATTACCACCAACGAGGTTACTGTTAAGGTATATATTACCAGTCAGACTGGGGAATGCAGTGTGGGCCGAAACCCACCTGCATTAAGCACGACATTACTACCTCAGCTGTGTTGGGTAATGCAATGGGATATTTTTATGTACCGCCGGTGGCTTCCTGGCACCCACCCATGCTGTGGGTCCACAGAGAATTATAAATGCATCTGTTTCCACTTCTAAAGAACCCCAGTCTGACTGGGGCATGCAGTGTGGGCCGAAGCCCACCTGCATTAAGCACAACATTACTACCTCAGCTGTGTTGGGCAATGCAATGGGATATTTTTATGTACCGCCGGTGGGTTCCAGGGAGCCACCCATGCTGTCGGTCCACAGGGACTTCACAATAGGGAGTTGTACCTGCCTGTGTCTATGAATTAAAAACCGCGGTCTGACTGGGGCATGCAGACACCTTGACAGAATGAATAGTGTGTGGCACATAGGTTCCCCATTGCTATGCCCACGTGTGCAGCTCCTGATGGCGGTGGCACAGGATTATATTTCTCATTGCTTCTGTACAGCATTGTGGGCTATCGCCCCGCCCCTTTTAAAGAGGGTCGCTGCCTAGCCGTGCCAACCCTCTGCAGTGTGTGCCTGCGGTTCCTCGTCATGGCAGACGCACTTATAAATAGACATGAGGGTGGTGTGGCATGAGGGCAGCTGAAGGCTGCGCAGGGACACTTTTGTGTGCGCTGTGGACACTGGGTCGTGCGGGGGGGTTGGGCAGCATGTAACCCAGGAGAAGTGGCAGCGGAGTGTCATGCAGGCAGTGATTGTGCTTTGTTGGAGGTAGTGTGGTGCTTAGCTAAGGTATGCATTGCTAATGAGGGCTTTTCAGAAGTAAAAGTTGCTGGGAGGGGGGGGGGGGCCCACTCTTGCCGGTATTGTGGCTTAATAGTGGGACCTGTGAACTTGAGATGCAGCCCAACATGTAGCCCCTCGCCTGCCCTATCCGTTGCTGTGTCGTTCCCATCACTTTCTTGAATTGCCCAGATTTTCACACATGAAAACCTTAGCGAGCATCGGCGAAATACAAAAATGCTCGGGTCGCTGATTGACTTCAATGGGGTTCGTTACTCGAAACGAACCCTCGAGCATCGCGATAATTTTGTCCCGAGTAACGAGCACCCGAGCATTTTGGTGCTCGCTCATCTCTATTCAGTATTGATTATGACTGCCAATCACAGAAACACTTACATGCTTTGCATGTTATCAATAGGGTTATCAATGGTTGTTTGAGGAATGTTCTACCACACTGAATGCACTTGGGAATGCAAATCATGAAATGCACTGCTGGCAGCTCCTGATCAATGATTTCTCAGATACACTCGATGGGAGACAAGTCCAGATACACTGCAGGCCATGGTAGCATGTTAAGGTCATGCAAGCTGCTCACAGTTGCACATGTAACATGTGGCCTGGAATTTTCATGTTAAAAAATTAGCTCCTGAGTTGAGATGGGTATGGTTTCTCCTTAGGGAGAGCATCCAATGAGAAGACTTACAAGGCCATGCAAATATATGCAAATAGGAAAATGGAACAATGCCTCTATGGCACCACCTATTAGAAGTCAGCACTTCAACTCATGGGACATTTTGGAGAAATGGCCATACCTCTGGTTCCACCATCAAATCAACATAAAGCTGAGCTGTTAGTGTACCTGGACTACTGTACATTAGTTAGTGTACCTCCAGATACTGTACATTATAGCACCCCGCACCATAATCCTGGGAGTAGGACCAGTGTGATATTCCCTTGTGAAGGCCTCTTCACGATATTGACCATGTAGTCTCCACACAAATCTCCAGCTGTCATTGCAATTGAGAAAAAAGTGAGACTAATTGCAGAAAAGGATAGATCTTCATTACAGCCTCCATTGCTGTTTTGCTCCGCACCAGGATAGCCTTTGAGAGTGGTGGCATGAGGTCAATGGAACATTTATTGCTGGGAGTCTGGCTCTTGCTTTCATTCGAGTTTGTCCTCATTCTCCTAAGCATTGGCACATGCAACGTTGAACATTGCTAACATTGGCCTATGCGCATAGTGATCTGCTAAAAAGATATACCAAGGTCTCTCAATTCCTCGCAGTTTGCAACAAGTCGAGATAACTAGCATGTTGACAAACAGAAGGCATTGCACAATCATACCGCAAGACTTTATCCAATTTTCGAGGTCTCATGTGGCTGAAAAGATTTGCTTTTGATCTGGCTTTGATACCATTGAAACACTTCCCATGTGCTACAAATTGGAGCTACGTGCTTGAAAATTTGATCATTTGCATATTTTAGCAACACTTTCAACTTACTTGATTTACATAACCTTTTCCTTTTTGGTGTTGCAATTTCAATGCTAAGAGATGTATATACAAAGCAAATATTAGATTTATTTTAATTTTTGTGTTTTTAAATATTTTTTTTACCATGTAGCTTCCAATACATCTTGTTAAAAACATGGCAGACATTGAAGCTGCTAGTATGGCCAAGATTGTGTATTGCCGATTTTGTAGCTAAAACTAAATGTCAAAGCTGTTCATCATCTTTAAAAAATATAACTTCTTTTCATGACCAAGTAATAGAAGTCCGAATTTCACTGATGTGGTAGACAATGAGAATCATTAAGTCAAGTACTAACTCTTTACTCTTGATGAATTATTCTCTCAATAACAACAGTTATTCTGTGGTTGCTCTAGACACTAAGTAAAGTAGCTCAATTAACACTTATTTCTATGTCCAGATAAGATTTAATTAGCTCTGCATAGAGTGCTTGTGACAGATTTTTAATGATTTTACTAGCTTTCCTTAGACAAACAATAGAAAACGCAGGAAAGTGTAAGAGCACTTAAGTATTACTATGACTTCATATTATGTGCATCATTTACTATTAATGTGCACAATGAGTAACTACATATTAGGCGACAAGTTAAAGGGATTCTCCAGGAATTGAAAAATTGTGTGATGTCCATGCAGTTTGTGAAAGATGCGCTTGGCAAGCGGGATATTGGGCCAACTGAACGAATTAATGACTTTCTTGCATAGAATTGCTAAGTATTAAAACTTACAGATAATCCTTTGAAATCCTCTCCATTTCCCTCATTAGCTAAAGTAAACACTGTATATGTTGTTTGCTCAGGTGGGTGTGTGTTTATATAAGGAAACTTTGGTCATTAGGTTTTTAATTAGTGTGAAGATAAGCCATTGTCTTCTGCTGGCATGAGTAAACAAGTAGTCATTGTGTTTTGGAAAGGCAAACAATCACCCATCCCCTCAAGTTGTTCAGTTTTTCAAATGACTGAAGGAGAGCGGAAAGCAAACAAACTACTGACCACTTTTATGCAGGCTGAAACTTAAGACAAACAACAAATAAACAAATAGTGCATGATGGCCATGCACTTAAACGTAATGATTATCGTGCAAATTTATTAATTTAAACTAATTTTGAGCGATAATCGTTGCGTGTAAATAGGGTTTAAGTCTTAGTTAATAGCATTTAGAGACATGCTATACAGCAATTTAATAAGCTAAAGATATAAGGGGCAGGAGGGGTCCGATTGACATCTATGAGAGAGAGTTTTAGACATGCTCTGTGTCCTGTGCAGAGGTCATTGTGCAGGGAGGGGGAAGAGGTGAGCTTTAACCATCATCTTTTGCGAATAGTTAATCCACTGTTATTTACATATAGATGTTACCTGTCATTGCAATGCTATCTGTGATGATAATAAGATGACAGAAGAAAAAAATGATTTCTACAGGGCAGCAAGTGTCAGACTATGCTTAATGGTCAGTGTGAAAATTTTAGGATAATATGATTCATTAAAAATATGGATCAAAAATATAAATTAAGACATTGTTAATAAAAAATATAAAAAAATATGTTTAACTTAAAAACTTATACCACAGCATCTGGGTGAGATGGTGAGTGACCCTGGACGAGAGTGTGACAGTGAGGCCCTGGCCAGAGAACGGAGGGAAAAGGAGGAAAGAGTGGATGAAAGAATCTGGAGTAACACCTCCCCTGCCCCCCCCCCTACTACACCCCCTACCCATCCTTCCCTTCTGTCTACCTCTCCCCCCCATCACCCTCATTTCAAAAACGTTCTATATGTTTTTTAATGTTGCCCCATACAAACAAGATCAAAGTACATAGGAGTGCGACTAACTTTATGTGTGTAAGGATTATTATTCAATGTTATGTTCCTACACATATGGCTATTATTAGCGAAAGATCCACAACTGATGCTATACTATTTCCCTATATTCTTGTGATTTAAAGCTGTGTAATGTTTGGAAAAATGAATAAAAATCTTTGATTTAAAAAAAAAAACTTATACCACAGGTCATTTTCTGATGACACGTTCCTTTTAAGAAATAAAGCCTTACATATTGTTAGATATTTTTTAAGAATATCACTTGTGTCCAGTTTTTCTTTTGTTTCAGTTTCCTAACTATAATTTAGTAATATAGATAATCTAGAAAAAAACTCTTTTTCAAAACATAACAATATGGTACTTATACCATAGCTGGGCATATGTATACATTGCTTGGGCAACCAAATAGGAAGTTAGGCAACAGAGAACAAATTGGCATCCTATCGAACCACCATAGAGCTGGAAGTTTATCCCAGTCAGGTCTTACTCACTCACAGGAAGGTGAAACTCGCGTAAGTCTTGTGCGAATATGAAATCCATCTTTTGAATGTGGTGCTGCAAAGAAAAAATATAGCAGCATGTTCTATTTTTAGGCATTCCTGTCGGAGGAATTGTCAGTTGTTTCTTATGGGACTTTGGAAAATATTGCAAGGCACTCACATGCCATGCAAATTTTCCCATTGAACTCAATGGAAAACACTTGTGATCCTTTTCATGCATGTGAAATACACGCGTGAAGATTAGAATTTTACAAAAGTGATGGAATTTTTCATTAGAAATGTTTTCCATTACCGTGAAAATCACACATTGGCAACAGCAACATCTACCCGAGTTTCTTGGCCCAATATTGGGCTCGCCTGTGTGAATGTAACCTCAAGCAGTCTTTTCAAGTTGCGTGCATTCAGGTTAATGATGTGAAATTAACAACTAAACACAGATTGAATTTCCAGGAAAGGAGTGAAGAAATGCACAGTGCCAGATGTATATGCTTTCTAAAACATAAAGCATGAAAGCTCCATACAGACAGTGAGCCATTAGGAAATATTAGGTGTTTCAGATTACAAGACAACATAATACTGAAAGCACCTCTAAAAATTAATTTTTCTCCAAAACATTGCACAAGAAATCTATCTATCTAGTAATAAAGTTACACATCCTAGCTTTATAGAGCTCTTCTGTAACTGATTTCTTATATTTGTCTTGACTCAGGGCACATATTCATGCGTCACACTTCAATGTCATGCAGTTGCTAAAATGCTATTGTATTTTGGGATGTGTAAGGGATATTATTTTAAGTATGTGAATAAGATAAAAATAAAATGCGTGAAACTTAAAAAAAAGTTTGAAAGGAATTTAGCAATAAGTCCATAAATGACTCAACAGCTACAGAGTGGTAAAGTGAAGAATAGATACCTTTCATGACTGACTATATACTGTATAAATATACATTTTATTTTCATTCATGAATTAAAAGAGAAAGATGCAGTATGTAGTTTGAAAGGAAATATAAATCCTTTCTTTAAAGATTTTTTTTGTTTCAATAATAATAATTGGGTTTCATTTTTCAGAACAAACAATAACAAAAGTTAACACATTCAGTAGCAGGAAAAAAAACGTTTTATGGGTATGGCTCCTGTAAATTGTTATATTTTTGTCAGAGGTGTAGAACTATACCAGATTGAAAATTATGACAGTCATCCACATACAAACTGATTGCAAGAAATCCATGATCTTCATAGATGTTGGAATTTCAGAAATGTACGTATGCTATTTGCAGATATTTTTTAATATACATATGTTTGGTTGATGACAGAGAAAGTTTCTCCTATATTTGGAATGTCAGTACTTTTCCAGTGTCTAAGAATAACTAAATTCGATAATGCCAACATTTTGCCTCACAGAATCTGAAATTTCCTTGGAATTAGGTGGAGAGTTAGTGTTCAATAGCGCTGTGGAGGGGAATTTCTGGACTGTGTGACCAATAAAAGAAGACAGCAGTTGGAACACTAAGTCCCAATATGGCTGGAGAGAAGGGCAGCTCCATAATATACAGTGATTCCCATTTACTGAATTTTTGTCCATTAGACAAATGTAATTTTTTCCCACCTAAAACGTTTTCCCTTAAGACCTTTTCCCGCTTAAGTAGTGGCATTTTGTAGGTTCTAGGCAGAAAATTTTCCCATATAAATGTTTTAGACCAATTTTTTTACCAGTGCAATCCATATTCACAGCAACGCCTGCATTTAAGGTGTTGCTATGTTTTATATTTATGAAGACCCTTGACCCTTCTCCAAGGTCCTCAAGCTCTTGCCCTGGAGTGCCATGATTGCACTAATTTAACTTTGCTCTGGCCATATCTCCTAATTAACTCTCACTATCACCTCTTCTTGAGGAAAAGCAGTTAGGATTGTGAATCTTAACTTGGAGCTAAGTGCTATCCTGTAGTGCCATACTTCAGGTCACTACATAGTTTACATTAACTTGTGTACACCACGGTGGCAAAATAAAGATAACATTTCCCGCTTATAAGTGTATTTTATGTATTATCACTAAAAATGTCTTAAGAGGGATTCTGCCTAATAAGTTTTCACTCTTAAGAAGTTTAATTTGCTTGGTCCCCTGAAAACCATCTTAAGTGGGAATCACTGTATGTAGTAATTATCCTTTGCCGTCACAATTTCTGCAACAGTCAGCCAAGTATTCAGGTTATATCTTGCACAGTCAGATTGGCATATAGTATCATCTAAGGCCTCCGTCACGCGTGGCACAGCTGTGGCAGAGGAGAACGATGTTCGCCCATTGAATTAAATGGAGCCGGCAATACAGCCAGCTCCATTGAAAGCAATGGGTTGCTGGCGAGCGCAGGATGAATTTTCGGGAAGGGCTTAAAAATATAAGCCCTTCCCTGAAAATCATCCTAAAATGTGTAAAAATAAAAAAAAAGTATACTCACCTTTATCCTGCAGCCGGAGTTCAGCCGCGTCTGGCCGGCAGTTCTCCTGAACTGCTCTGTGTAGTATTCAGCAGGCGGGGATTTAAAATCCCCGCCTGCTGAATGGGCTGCCTCTGATTGGTCACAGCCCTCAGCCAATCAGAGGCAGCTCTCACCCACCCATTCATGAATTCATAGCATGTCATTCAATAGCTGAGAGCTGCCTCTAATTGGTCCCTGCGCTCAGCCAATCAGAGGCAGCACCCATTCATGAATGGGTGAGTGAGAGCTGCCTCTGATTGGTGAGGGCTGTGACCAATCAGAGGCAGCCCATTCAGCAGGTGGGGATTTAAAATCCCCGCTTGCTGAATACTACACAGAGCAGTTCAGGAGAACTGCCGGCCGGATGTGGCTGAACTCCGGCTGCAGGAAAAAGGTGAGTATACTTTTTTTTTTATTTTTACACACTTTAGGATGGTTTTCAGGAAGGGCTTATATTTTTAAGCTCTTCCCGAAAATTCATCCCACGCTCGCCGGCAGCCCTTTGCTTTCAATGGAGCTGGCTGTATTGCCGTTTCCATTGAATTCAATGGGCGAACATCGTTCTTCTCTGCCACAGCTGTTACAGCTGTGGCAGAGGAGAGCGATCTTTATAGTATATGTTCTCAATGGGGTTGGCGCTGCTGCCGCCGGCCCCATTGAGCGCATATATAGAACACAAGGAATCGCAGAACGCAGATAGGCGCGTTCTGCGAATCGTTGTGTCCTATAATTTATCGCACATCCGCATAAAAAGCGGACATGTGACCGATCCCATTGCGAAGCATTGGATTAATATATGCGCGGATCGCATGCGCATGCGCAAATCGTGCGAGAAAACGCCCGTCTGACCGAGGCCTTAATGTGATTTTCATGTTTCTACATTTTAGTGACTTTGTGTGAGATAGAAGGCTTGTTTCCAAGTGGCCTAACTCCCTTTCCCACTCTTTCAGAGGGTATGTTTTTTAGAATAAAATTTTTAAACCTTTGGTTTCTTTGGAAAATATTTGAAATATAATTGGATTGCCCCAGAGAAGTAGTGGTTTATGTGTATGTAGGAAATAATGAATATGCAGATATTTATAATGGTCTCCTGGGGTCAGATCATATTGAGCTTCGAGTTATTCAAGCAGAACAATAGATACCTGAAGTGATAGGCGTGTGAGTGTAAGCATACCTAATGATCTCCTATTTAAAATATTTAAGTATGGGATGGCATATTAAAGTATGTCTAGTGTGGCTTTGTGGAGATATATTTGTGGTTTTAATTAATCATGGATTTTTTACAAACTTTTAAGGAAGTTAAAGTTAAGTCCCTTTTACACGGGACAACTGTCGGGCAAACAATGTCCGACACTTGTCCCCGCATTTACTCACTCCCATGCTGTTGCACAGCAGCAAGTATCGTTGGTTCGCAGCAGAGAGGCTAGAGGAGATTTCACTCCTTGCTCTCCCCCACCCCTCTCCTTTTACTAACACAGCGGCTGTTCAGTACTGAACGGCTGCTGTTTACACTCATCGTTCATCATTCAAGATCATCATTCATTGTTTAGGCTGCATAAAATCAAGAATGATGAGTGTAACCAGCAGCCATTCAGTACTGAATGGCCGCTGTGTTAAGTGTATGGAGAGGGGCAGGGAGAGTGAAATCTCTTCCTGCTGTCCCGGCCCCCTGCTGGCAGCTCTGTCAAAGAGCCAACGACACTCACTCTTGTGCAGCAGCACAGGAGCGAGAACAAACTGGGACGAGTGTCTGGCATTGTTTGACCAACATTCGTCCCCTGTAAATAGGGATTTAGTAGAGAGAGGTGGGGTGGGAAAGCCAAATGCTACAAGGGAACTATGAGTAAAGATGCTTTCAAGATAAGAGATGCTAAATGAAATTTGATATGGACCCAGTGTTTTTAGTTTTCAGACCTCCACCATAGTTGAGAGACATGTATTGCTACATAGTAGTCTTGGATATCTGGGAGGCTAAGGTTTCCTACCGATCTATCCTTAGTGAGTATGGTGCTAATAACTTGAGGTTTGCATTGCGCCCATATGAATAGAGATAGAATTCTGTTCATGTCTGTGAAAAAACATTGTGGTAGATCGATAGGTAGGGTATGGAATAAGTATAGCAGTTTTGGCAATAAAAGCATTCTGAAGATAGCAATTCTTCCTTGCCATGATATCTCGAATTTTGATTTTGCCAGTCTTCCTGCAATGTTTTCAACATAGGATCTGAATTATACCGATAATTTTTTCTTATGTAGAGAGGTTATGGTTATTCCTAGGTATTTTATACCTTCTCTTTGGCAATGAAAGGATGTTTATGTTGTAAATATAATAGCAAATAATTAGAGATATTCACGCACAAGATTTGAGATTTCTTTGCATTTATGTTATAGCAAGATATCAGTCCAAACTCTTTTATGATCTCCTGAGCATTAAAGGATGGTATGGGGACTGTTAATGTCAGGGTGATATCGTCTGCATATAATGATATTAGGTGGGAACGGTCTCCAATCTGTATTCCCTTGATTACGGCATTTACTCTGAAGGCTTGGGCTAAAGGTAGTAAAGATAATATAATGATCAGCAGAGAAAGCAGCATCCATGTCTAGTGCCATTTGTAATTTTGAAGTCATCTGATAATGCACCATTAGCGAAAAATCGCGCCAAGGGGTTTGAATACAGTGTGGATATAGCTTAAAGAAAAGGGCCCCCAAAGTCTATTTTGTCTAGAGTTGCAAAAAGATTCTAGGATTCTAGCTGCTCAACATTCCTGGGTCTTCTCTCATGGATTTTTCATTTCATAATGCACCAAATGTTTTTTTATCGGTGAAAGGTCTAGACTACAGGCAGGCTAATTCAGCACCTGGACTCTTCTTCTGTGAAGCCATGGTGTTGTGACGGATGCCGTATGTGGTTTAGCATTGCATTGCTGAAATATGCAAGGCCTTACCTGAAAGAGACATTGTTTTTCTAAAGCCTCTGTATATTACTCAGCATTAATAGTGCCTTTCAAGTACCATAGGAACTAATGTATCCCCATACCATTCAGGCTTTTAAACTGTTCACTGATAAAAAGCTGTGTGTTCCTTCCCCTCTTGAGTCCACATGACAAGGCATTCATGGATTCCGAATAGAATTTCACATTTTGATTTTTCTGACCATAAAACAGTTTTCTATTTTGCCTCACTCCATTATAAATGAGCTTTGGCCCAGAGAAGACGCCAGTGTTTCTACTTTGTGTTGCTATATCATACATTGTGTTGCTTCTTTGCATGATACAGTTTTCACTTGCATTTGTGGATTGCATGGTGAATTATGTTCACAGACAATGATTTCTGGAAGTACTCTTGAGCCAATGCAGCAATTTGCATTACAGAATCATGCCTGTTTTTAAGCATTGACACCTGAGGGCCCATCAGCCTTGTCCCTTGTCACACGAATTTCTTCAGATTCTTTGAATCTTTTAATAATATTATTTAGTACTGTAGATGGTAGGATATTCAAAGTCTTCACAAATTTTACGTTGATGGACATTTTTCTGATATTGTTCCACAATTTTTACAGTTTTTCATAGATCAGTGAACATTAGAGATGAGCGAGCACCAAAATGCTCGGGTGCTCGTTACTCGGGACGAAATTTTCACGATGCTCGAGGGTTCGTTTCGAGTAACGAACCCCATTGAAGTCATAAATCCCATTGCATTGCCCAGCACAGCTGAGGTAATGTCATGGTTAATGCAGGTGGGCTTCGGCCCACACTGCATGCCCCAGTCAGACTGGGGTTCTTTATAAGTAGACACAGGCAGGTACAACTCCCTATTGTGAAGTCCGTGTGGACCGACAGCATGGGTGGGTCCCAGGAAGCCACCGGCGGTACATAAATATATCCCATTGCAGTGCCCTGGACAGCAAAGCTAACGTCAGATTAAATGCAGGTGGGCTTCGGCCCACACTACATGCCCCAGTCAGACTGGGGTTCTTTAGAAGTGGACACATGCAGTTACAACTCCGTGTGGACCGACAGCATGGGTGGGTGCCAGGAAGCCACCGGCGGTACATAAATATATCCCATTGCAGTGCCTAGCACAGCTGATGTAACGTCAGCTTTAATGCAGGTGGGCAAAAAATTAATTGGATTACACTGTAGGCGAGGGCCCCAAAAAATTGGTGTACCAACAGTACTAATGTACGTCAGAAAAATTGCCCATGCCCAACCAAGAGGGCAGGTGAAACCCATTAATTGCTTTGGTTAATGAGGCTTAATTTGTAACTAGGCCTGGAGGCAGCCCAGTTAAAATAAAAATTGGTTCAGGTGAAAGTTTCAACGCTTTAATGAGCATTGAAACGTATAAAAATTGTTTACAAAAATTATATGACTGAACCTTGTGGGCCTAAGAAAAATTGCCCGTTCGGCGTGATTACGTCAGTTTCAGGAGGAGGAGCAGGAGGAGGAGGATGAATATTATACACAGATTGATGAAGCTAAAAGGTCCATGTTTTTGATGATGATAGAGAACAATGCTTCCATCCGCGGTTGCAGCCTACGTATTGTTTAGGTATCGCTGCTGTCCGCTGGTGGAGAAGAGAAGTCTGGGGAAATCCAGGCTTTGTTCATCTTGATGAGTGTAAGCCTGTCAGAACTGTTGGTTGACAGGCGGGTACGCTTATCTGTGATGATTCCCCCAGCCGCACTAAACACCCTCTCTGACAAGACGCTAGCCGCAGGACAAGCAAGCACCTCCAGGCCATACAGCGCGAGTTCAGGCCATGTGTCCAGCTTCGACACCCAGTAGTTGTAGGGGGCAGAGGCGTCACGGAGGACAGTCGTGCGATCGGCTATGTACTCCCTCACCATCCTTTTACAGTGCTCCCGCCGACTCAGCCTTGACTGGGGAGCGGTGACACAGTCTTGCTGGGGAGCCAGAAAGCTGTGAAAGGCCTTAGAGAGTGTTCCCCTGCCTGTGCTGTACAGGCTGCCTGATCTCCGCGCCTCCCCTGCTACCTGGCCCTCGAACTGTGCCTTCGGCCACTAGCGCTGTCGGATGGGAATTTTACCATCAGCTTGTCCGCCAGGGTCCTGTGGTATAGCATCACTCTCGAACCCCTTTCCTCTTCGGGTATGAGAGTGGAGAGTGGGTCGAGCAGTGTGTACACCCAGTAATCCGTAGTGGCCAGAATGCGTGTAACGCGAGGGTCTCGAGAAAGGCATCCTAACATGAAGTCAGCCATGTGTGCCAGGGTACCTGTATGCAACACATGGCTGTCCTCACCAGGAAGATCACTTTCAGGATCCTCCTCCTCCTCCTCCTCAGGCCATACACGCTGAAAGGATGACAGGCAAGCAGCATGGGTACCCTCAGCAGTGGGCCAAGCTGTCTCTTTCCCCTCCTCCTCATGCTCCTCCTTCTCCTCAACGCGCTGAGATATAGACAGGAGGGTGCTCTGACTATCCAGCGACATACTGTCTTCCCCCGCTTCTGTTTCCGAGCGCAAAGCGTCTGCCTTTATGCTTTGCAGGGAACTTCTCAAGAGGCATAGCAGAGGAATGGTGACGCTAATGATTGCAGCATCACCGCTCACCATCTGGGTAGACTCCTCAAAGTTTCCAAGGACCTGGCAGATGGCTGCCAACCAGGCCCACTCTTCTGTAAAGAATTGAGGAGGCTGACTCCCACTGCGCCGCCCATGTTGGAGTTTGTATTCCACTATAGCTCTACGCTGCTCATAGAGCCTGGCCAACATGTGGAGCGTAGAGTTCCACCGTGTGGGCACGTCGCACAGCAATCGGTGCACTGGCAGATGAAACCGATGTTGCAGGGTGCGCAGGGTGGCAGCGTCCGTGTGGGACTTGCAGAAATGTGCGCTGACCCGGCGCACCTTTCCGAGCAGGTCTCACAAGCGTGGGTAGCTTTTCAGAAAGCGCTGAACCACCAAATTGAAGTCGTGGGCCAGGCATGGCACGTGCGTGAGGCTGCCGAGCTGCAGAGCCGCCACCAGGTTACGGCCGTTGTCACACACGACCATGCCCGGTTGGAGGCTCAGCGGCGCAAGCCAGCGGTCGGTCTGCTCTGTCAGACCCTGCAGCAGTTCGTGGGCCATGTGCCTCTTCTCTCCTAAGCTGAGTAGTTTCAGCACGGCCTGCTGACGCTTGCCCACCACTGTGCTGCCGTGCCGCGTGACACCGACTGCTGGCGACGTGCTGCTGCTGACACATCTTGATTGCGAGACAGAGGTTGCGTAGGAGGAGGAGGAGGAGGAGGAGGGTGGTTTAGTGGAGGAAGCATACACCGCCGCAGATACCACCACCGAGCTGGGGCCCGGAATTCTGGGGGTGGGTACGACGTGAGCGGTCCCAGGCTCTGACTGTCCCAGCCTCCACTAAATTCACCCAATGTGCCGTCACGGAGATATAGTGGCCCTGCCCGCCTGTGCTTGTCCACGTGTCCGTTGTTAAGTGGACCTTGGCAGTAACCGCGTTGGTGAGGGCGCGTACAATGTTGCGGGAGACGTGGTCGTGCAGGGCTGGGACGGCACATCGGGAAAAGTAGTGGCGACTGGGAACTGAGTAGTGCGGGGCCGCCGCCGCCATCATACCTTTGAAAGCCTCAGTTTCCACAACCCTATACGGCAGCATCTCCAGGCTGATAAATTTGGCTATGTGCACGTTTAACGCTTGTGTGGCGGCATACTTGCGCTTGCGCTCCAACACTTGCGCTAGCGACGGCTGGACAGTGCGCTGACAGACATTGGTGGATGGGGCCGAGGACAGCGGAGGTGAGGGTGTGGGTGCAGGCCAGGAGACGGTAGTGCCTGTGTCCTGAGAGGGGGGGTTGGATCTCAGTGGCAGGTTGGGGCACAGGGGGAGAGGCAGCGGTGCAAACCGGAGGCGGTGAACGGCCTTCGTCCCACCTCGTGGGGTGCGTGGCCATCATATGTCTGCGCATGCTGGTGGTGGTGAGGCTGGTGGTGGTGGCTCCCTGGCTGATCTTGGTGCGACAAAGGTTGCACACCACTGTTCGTCGGTCGTCTGCACTCTCAGTGAAAAACTGCCAGACCTTTGAGCACCTCGGCCTCTGCAGGGTGGCATGGCGCGAGGGGGCGCTTTGGGAAACAGTTGGTGGATTATTCGGTCTGGCCCTGCCTCTACCCCTGGCCACCGCACTGCCTTTTCCAACCTGCCCTGCTGCTGCACTTGCCTCCCCCTCTGAAGACCTGTCCTCAGTAGGCGTAGCAAACCAGGTGGAGTCAGTCACCTCATCGTCCTGCTGCTCTTCCTCCGAATCCTCTGTGCGCTCCTCCCTCGGACTTACTCCAATTACTACTACCTGAGTAATAGACAACTGTGCCTCATCGTCATCGTCTTCCTCACCCACTGAAAGCTCTTGAGACAGTTGCCGGAAGTCCCCAGCCTCATTCCCCGGACCCCGAGAACTTTCCAAAGGTTGGGCATCGGTCACGACAAACTCCTCCAGTGGGAGAGGATTCAGAACCATTGCTGCCCATTCTGGGCAGGGGCCCGAGAACAGTTCCTGGGAGTCTGCCTGCTCCTCAGAATGTGTCATTGTAATGGAGTGAGGAGGCTGGGAGGAAGGAGGAGCAGCAGCCAGAGGATTCAGAGTTGCAGCAGTGGACGGCGCAGAACTCTGGGTGGTCAATAGATTGCTGGATGCACTTTCTGCCATCCACGACAGGACCTGCTCACACTGCTCATTTTCTAATAAAGGTCTACCGCGTGGACCCATTAATTGTGAGATGAATGTGGGGACGCCAGAAACGTGCCTCTCTCCTAATCCCGCAGCAGTCGGCTGCGATACACCTGGATCAGGAGTTCGGCCTGTGCCCACACCCTGACTTGGGCCTCCGCATCCTCGCCCGCGTCCACGTCCTCTAGGCCTACCCCTACCCCTCAGCATGCTGCATTACCAATGGTGCAGAAACAGAACGCTGTAATTAAATGTGCCACTTATTGGCCTGTGGTTGGAGGCTGACTTCGCTTACGGAACGCACAGCAGAGGCAGGAAAGAATTTTGCGCAAGCCTGCTGTAACACTTAGCTGGCTGCGTATGAATTAGCACAACTACCCCCAGCAGAGACGCAGTACATTCAGGACGGTCACAGGCAGCCCAAATAGATTTTTTTTCCCAAATTTTTTTGGAAAAGCCCACTGCCTATATAGACTGTATATGTGTTTCACTGTCCCTGCCTCACCACCACTACTGGCCCTGGACTATGAAAAATTACTGCAGGACGCAATGCTCTGGACGCAATGCTCTGCACGGCCGATATACAAAAAAAATAAAATTGTGCAACACTGCAAAAAGCAGCCTCAACAGTACTGCACACGGTCAGATGTGGCCCTAAGAAGGACCGTTCGGGTTCTTGAAGCCTAAAATCAATCCTAACACTCTCCCTATAGCAGCTCCGGCATCAGCAGCACTTTCCCTGATCTCTGTCAGAATGCATCTGTGGCGAGCCGCGGGAGGGGCGATTTATATACTCGGGTGACACCTGATCTCGCCAGCCACTCACTGCAGGGGGGTGGTATAGGGCTTGAACGTCGCAGGGGGAAGTTGTAATGCCTTCCCTGTCTTTCTATTGGCCAGAAAAGCGCGCTAACGTCTCAGAGATGAAAGTGAAAGTAACCCGAACATCGCGTGGTGCTCGCCTCTAGTAACGAGCATCTTGAACACGCTAATACTCGAATGAGTATCAAGCTCGGACGAGTACGTTCGCTCATCTCTAGTAAACATCTGACCATCTTTGCTTTTGAAAGACTCTGCCTCTCTAGCATGCTTTTCTTATGCACATGTGAATTAGAAGAAAATTGACTCCAGATATTTTTTATTAGTACCACTAACTTTTTAATTTATTTTTTTATTAGCCTTTTTCCAATAATAAATAACGTTTTTAATTGAAAAAATTGTGTTTTTGCATATCAAGTTTTTTGGGGGAGGGGTTTACACGTGAAAGTATTTATGTTTTCCCTTTTTTACTACAGTTGTTCATCCCAAAGGGGAACTTAAAGAGCGTTTGATCTCTTAGATAATACACTGTAGTACTTATGTAGTACAGTGTATGATCTCTGTCACATTCATCACTGACAGTACAGCCTGTTAGATGGCCGATAGGTTCACTATTTTGTATGTATTTTCTGTTGTCAACTATGAAGATACTATATGGTGTCTATTATGTAAACCTCTGGGGGAAGGGAACATCACCCCCCCACCTCCACAAGAATTGGAGGAGCAGTGCTTTGTGTCCATAAACTGGTCAAACTGGTTCTAACTGGCAGAAACCTATCTAGGAATGTCTTTGTCTTGGACAAGCAGAGAGGAGAAACAGGATTTTCTTCTCATGAGACCAAATTCAAGAATGAACTGAGCGTGCTCACCGAAGTTCCTCCCAGATGGATGACATCACAAGCTACCTCACAAATACCTCCCTCTGAGAATGACCTATCAGCACACTAAATTATGTAACTGTATCCCAAATTACTTCACTTCCTGTGTTAAAGCATTTAAAACTTTTACGTGCGTTAATAAATCAGACTCTTTTGGGACACATGATGTAGAGACGTGTGGTCTTTGAAAGGCTCTCCAGGCCTCTACATTATCTAATATGGCACCCACAGTATATCTGAAAAAGCATAAAATTGGTGCTAATAGTACCACCATACACAGGGGTCGAAGTGGAAGCTGCTTATCCAGTTCCTGCATAGTAGCCAGTGCTTGCAACTACAGGCGCAGCTCCTGTTGACTTTAATGAGAGCTGTACCTGCTATTTTAAGCACTGGCCTCTACTTAGGTTTAAGAGAAGCATCTTCCACTCTGACCCCTGTGTATTTCAGTGATGACAGGGGCGCCTGATTAGCTGTTACACTGATAAGGAAAAGCTACTTAGATAATGACCAGTATAAGTTTAGTTTGTTCCCATCTAGTTAGAGGTGACATGTTTGGTAGTGGCATACACCTGGGGCGTTAACATATGTTAATCATAGAGTCATTACATACTAAGCCAGTCATGGGTTGTTATGATATTGGGGGCATACATGTGTATTGATGCTTCATTTTCAACTAGATCTGTACCGCTATGATGTGAATAAACCAGAAGTGTACTGGAGAATGACCATAACACTGCTAAACAGTGAGATCTCCATGTTGATTATTATGCTGTGCAAATGCAAACATTGTGAAGTACATTTATATTAGTGTGTATTATGGCACAGAGCAGGAAAGGGTTAAAGCATGCAGCCATTCAAATATTAAAACTTTTCTGTGTTTCTGAATCCTTTTGTACACTTTCTGTGTGTATTTGTGCATGAAATGTGATATAGTATACAGTAAGTAGGTGAAACATGGGGTTTGCAGTATTTAAAAATGAAGCAGGTTTTTTGATGCACTTTTAGACATATACATTTTTTTTTAATACTTTAAGACTTAACTGCCAATAGGATGTACCTAGATTTTAGACAGAAGAGAATAGGTAAACATATTTTGTTCTTATTAAAACTTTCCTGTTGTTCTAAGGAAATGGAGGGATTAATATCTCTAGATCTGCACAGATCCCTCACCAGGGGGATGGAATATAGGGTCAGCTATGCTGGAGCACTCCTCTCTATACATAGGCTCATTAGGAAATAGAAAACACCAGAACATTGGGCGAGGTTGTGAAACATACAGTATGTTTTGGTAAAGCAAAATGTTTATATACACTGCACCTCTAATCAGCCCCTTTGCGACATGCAACATACATGTACATGGCAGTCGCCAAGGTCATGGCACAAGGCTCCATACATATGGCACATGCACTATACAGGCTTTGAGGTAAGCCCACAGTGTCATCGGCGAGAGCCAGCTTTAATGAAGTCGCACTCCTGATGTAGCAGTAGGGATAACAGATAGGTCAAATCTTGGCCATCTGACAATACAAATGCTAACATCAATGCAGACCAAGTAACAGTGGCATAACTATAGGGGATGCAGAGGATGTGGTTGCACCCGGGCCCATAAGGCCTCTCTTCTCCATATAGGGAGCCCAGTACTATGAATAAAGCATTATAGTTACAGGTTTGCATTGGTGCCCAGGAGCTTCAAGTTACGCCTCCTCCTGGCAATATTATTTAGGCAGAGTCATTAGTCTGCAGCAGTGGCCTGCTTAATATCTTATATAGTTAGCTATTTAGGAGAACTCTATAAAGCACACTATACAGCATATTGCTGCTGCATTGAATGATATATATTATAGGTAACTTAGCTCTCCGAGGTTTTAGGCAATTGTTTGTATTTTTTATTCCCATGCCTTTTAGTATTTTAATTTAGTTCAATAAAAGTTAGATTTTATTTGAGGATATTCAACTGGGGTGTTTCTTTTCTTTTGGGCAATTTTAATGTTAGTTATTGTTTAGAGATGAGCGAACGTACTCGTCCGAGCTTGATACTCGTTCGAGTATTAGCGTGTTCGAGATGCTCGTTACTCATAACGAGTACCACGCGATGTTCGGGTTACTTTCACTTTCCTCTCTGAGACGTTAGCACGCTTTTCTGGCCAATTGAAAGACAGGGAAGGCATTACAACTTCCCCCTGCGACGTTCAAGCCCTATACCACCCCCCTGCAGTGAGTGGCTGGCGAGATCAGGTGTCACCCGAGTATACAAAACGGCCCCTCCCGCGGCTCGCCTCAGATGCGTTGTGAGATAGCTGAGGGAAAGTGCTATCGTGTTGGAGCTGCTATAGGGAGAGTGTTAGGAGTTATTGTAGGCTTCAAGAACCCCAACGGTCCTTCTTAGGGCCACATCTAACCGTGTGCAGTACTGTGGAGGCTGCTTTTTGCAGTGTTGCACATTTTTTTTTTTTGGTATATCGGCCGTGCAGAGCATTGCGCCCTGCAGTAATACTCCAGGGACAGAAGTGGTGGTTAGGCAGGGACAGAAGACATATTAATATTATTGATTGAATATAGGCAGTGTGCCTTTTCTAAAAAATATTGGTCAAAAAATCTATTTGGCCTGCCTGTGACTGTGCTCAGTGTTCTGGGTCTGTCTGTGCTGGGTGTAGTAGTTCTACAAAATCATACGCAGCCAGCTAAGTGTTACAGCAGGCTTGCGCCAAATTATTTCCTGGCTCTGTCTGGGCTCTGAAATCACCGCTGTGTTGCAGTTGACAGTGCAACACTCTGCAGTTCTGTGACATACTCCAGGGACAGAAGTGTGGAGGCAGGGACAGAAGACATATTAATATTATTGATTGAATATAGGCAGTGTGCCTTTTCTAAAAAATATTGGTCAAAAAATCTATTTGGCCTGCCTGTCACTGTGCTCAGTGTTCTGGGTCTGTCTGTGCTGGGTGTAGTAGTTCTACAAAATCATATGCAGCCAGCTAAGTGTTACAGCAGGCTTGCGCCAAATTATTTCCTGGCTCTGTCTGGGCTCTGAAATCACCGCTGTGTTGCAGTTGACAGTGCAACACTCTGCAGTTCTGTGACATACTCCAGGGACAGAAGTGTGGAGGCAGGGACACAAGACATATTCATTGAATATAGGCAGTGTGCCTTTTCTAAAAAATATTGGTCAAAAAATCTATTTGGCCTGCCTGTCACTGTGCTCAGTGTTCTGGGTCTGTCTGTGCTGGGTGTAGTAGTTCTACAAAATAATACGCAGCCAGCTAAGTGTTACAGCAGGCTTGCGCCAAATTATTTCCTGGCGTTCCGTAAACGAAGTCAGCCTCCACCCACAGGCCAATAAGCGGCACATTTAATTACAGTGTTCTGTTTCTGCACTACTGGTAATACAGCATGCTGAGGGGTAGGGGTAGGCCTAGAGGACGAGGACGCGGGCGAGGACGCGGAGGCCCAAGTCAGGGTGTGGGCACAGGCCGAGCCAGTGCATTGGCCAGGGGTAGAGGCAGGGCCAGACCGAATAATCCACCAACTGTTTCCCAAACCGCCCCCTCGCGCCATGCCACCCTGCACAGGTCAAGGTGCTCTACGGTGTGGCAGTTTTTCACAGAGACGCCTGACGACCGACGAACAGTGGTGTGCAACCTTTGTCGCGCCAAGATCAGCTGGGGAGGCACCACCACCAGCATGCGCAGGCATATGATGGCCAAGCACCCCACAAGGTGGGACGATGCCCGTTCACCGCCTCCGGTTTGCACCACTGCCTCTCCCCCTGTGCCCCAACCTGCCACTGAGATCCAACCCCCCTCTGAGGACACAGGCACTACCGTCTCCTGGCCTGCACCCACACCCTCACCTCCGCTGTCCTCGGCCCCATCCAGCAATGTCTCTCAGCGCAGCGTCCAGACGTCGCTAGCGCCACTGTTTGAGCGCGAGCGCAAATACGCCGCCACGCACCCGCACGCTCAAGCGTTAAACGTGCACATTGCCAAATTGATCAGCCTGGAGATGCTGCCGTATAGGCTTGTGGAAACGGAGGCTTTCAAAAGCATGATGGTGGCGGCGGCCCCGCGCTACTCGGTTCCCAGTCGCCACTACTTTTCCCGATGTGCCGTCCCAGGCCTGCACGACCACGTCTCCCGCAACATTGTACGCGCCTTCACCAACGCGGTTACTGCCAAGGTACACTTAACAACGGACACGTGGACAAGCACAGGCGGGCAGGGCCACTATATCTCCCTGGCGGCACATTGGGTGAATTTAGTGGAGGCTGGGACAGAGTCAGAGCCTGGGACCACTCACGTCCTACCCACCCCCCGAATTGCGTGCCCCTGCTCGGTGGTGGTATCTGCGGCGGTGTATGCTTCCTCCACTAAACCACCCTCCTCCTCCTCCTCCTCCTACGCAACCTCTGTCTCGCAATCAAGATGTGTCAGCAGCAGCACGTCGCCAGCAGTCGGTGTCACGCGGCGTGGCAGCACAGCGGTGGGCAAGCGTCAGCAGGCCGTGCTGAAACTACTCAGCTTAGGAGAGAAGAGGCACACGGCGCACGAACTGCTGCAGGGTCTGACAGAGCAGACCGACCGCTGGCTTGCGCCGCTGAGCCTCCAATCGGGCATGGTCGTGTGTGACAACAGCCGTAACCTGGTGGCGGCTCTGCAGCTCGGCAGCCTTACGCACGTGCCATGCCTGGCCCATGTCTTTAATTTGGTGGTTCAGCGCTTTCTGAAAAGCTACCCACACTTGTCATACCTGCTCAGAAAGGTGCGCCAGCTCTGCGCACATTTCCGCAAGTCCCACACGTACGCTGCCACCCTGCGGACACTGCAACATCGGTTTCATCTGCCAGTGCACCGATTGCTGTGCGACGTGCCCACACAGTGGAACTCTACGCTCCACATGTTGGCCAGGCTCTATGAGCAGCATAGAGCTATTGTGGAATACCAACTCCAACATGGGCATCGTAGTGGGAGTCAGCCTCCTCAATTCTTTACAGAAGAGTGGGCCTGGTTGGCAGACATCTGCCAGGTCCTTGGAAACTTTGAGCAGTCTACCCAGATGCTGAGCGGGGATGCTGCAATCATTAGCGTCACCATTCCTCTGCTATGCCTCTTGAGAAGTTCCCTGCAAAGCATAAAGGCAGACGCTTTGGAATCGGAAACGGAGGCGGGGGAAGACAGTATGTCGCTGGATAGTCAGAGCAACCTCATGTCTATATCTCAGCGCGTTGAGGAGGAGGGGGAGGAGCATGAGGAGGAGGGGGAAGAGACAGCTTGGCCCACTGCTGAGGGGACAGATGCTGCTTGCCTGTCATCCTTTCAGCGTGTATGGCCAGAGGAGGAGGAGGAGGAGGAGGGGGAGGAGCATGAGGTGGAGGGGGAAGAGACAGCTTGGCCCACTGCTGAGGGTACAGATGCAGCTTGCCTGTCTTCCTTTCAGCATGTATGGCCAGAGGAGGAGGAGGAGGATCCTGAAAGTGATCTTCCTAGTGAGGACAGCCATGTGTTGCGTACAGGTACCCTGGCACACATGGCTGACTTCATGTTAGGATGCCTTTCTCGTGACCCTCGCGTTACACGCATTCTGGCCACTACGGATTACTGGGTGTACACACTGCTCGACCCACGGTATAAGGAGAGCCTTTCCACTCTCATTCCCGAAGAGGAAAGGGGTTTGAGAATGATGCTATACCACAGGGCGCTGGTGGACAAACTGATGGTAAACTTCCCATCCGACAGCGCTAGTGGCCGAAGGCGCATTTTAGCGGCCCAGGTAGCAGGAGAGGCGCAGAGATCAGGCAGCATGTACAGCGCAGGCAGGGGAACATTCTCCAAGGCCTTTGCCAGCTTTGTGGCTCCCCAGCAAGACTGTGTCACCGGTCCCCAGTCAAGGCTGACTTGGCGGGAGCACTGTAAAAGGATGGTGAGGGAGTACGTAGCCGATCGCATGACCGTCCTCGGTGACGCCTCTGCCCCCTACAACTACTGGGTGTCGAAGCTGGACACGTGGCCTGAACTCGCGCTGTATGCCCTGGAAGTGCTTGCTTGTCCTGCGGCTAGCGTCTTGTCAGAGAGGGTGTTTAGTGTGGCTGGGCGAATCATCACGGATAAGCGTACCCGCCTGTCAACCGACAGTGCCGACAGGCTTACACTCATCAAGATGAACAAAGCCTGGATTTCCCCAGACTTCTCTTCTCCACCAGCGGACAGCAGCGATACCTAAACAATACGTAGGCTGCACCCGCAGATGGAAGCATCGTTCTCTATCACAATCCAAAACGGGGACCTTTTTGCTTCATCTATCTGTGTATAATATTCCTCCTCCTCCGCCTGCTCCTCCTCCTGAAACCTCACATAATCACGCCGAACGGGCAATTTTTCTTAGGCCCACAAGGCTCAGTCATATAATTTTTCTAAACAATTTTTATACGTTTCAATGCTCATTAAAGCGTTGAAACTTTCACCTCAACCAATTTTTATTTTTACTGGGCGGCCTCCAGGCCTAGTTACCAATTAAGCCACATTAACCAAAGCGATTAATGGGTTTCACCTGCCCTCTTGGTTGGGCATGGGCAATTTTTCTGAGGTACATTAGTACTGTTAGTACACCAATTTTTGGGGGCCCTCGTCTACACTGTAATCCAATAAATTTTTTGCCCACCTGCATTACAGCTGACGTAACATCAGCTGTGTTGGGCACTGCAATGGGATATATTTATGTACCGCCGGTGGGTTCCAGGGAGCCACCCATGCTGTGGGTCCATAGGTAGTTGTAAATGCATCTGTCCACTTCTAAAGAACCCCGGTCTGACTGGGGCATGCAGTGTGGGCCGAAGCCCACCTGCATTAAACATGACATTATTACCTCAGCTGTGATGGGCAATGCAATGGGATATATTTATGTACCGCCGGTGGCTTCCTGGCACCCACCCATGCTGTGGGTCCACAGGGAGTTTTAACTGCATGTGTCCACTTCTAAAGAACCCCGGTCTGACTGGGGCATGCAGTGTGGGCCGAAGCCCACCTGCATTAAGCACGACATTACATCAGCTGTGTTGGGCAATGCAATGGGATATATTTATGTACCGCCGGTGGGTTCCAGGGAGCCACCCATGCTGTGGGTCCACAGGGAGTTGTAAATGCATCTGTCCACTTCTAAAGAACCCCGGTCTGACTGGGGCATGCAGTGTGGGCCGAAGCCCACCTGCATTAAACATGACATTATTACCTCAGCTGTGATGGGCAATGCAATGGGATATATTTATGTACCGCCGGTGGCTTCCTGGCACCCACCCATGCTGTGGGTCCACAGGGAGTTTTAACTGCATGTGTCCACTTCTAAAGAACCCCGGTCTGACTGGGGCATGCAGTGTGGGCCAAAGCCCACCTGCATTAAGCACGACATTACATCAGCTGTGTTGGGCACTGCAATGGGATATATTTATGTACCGCCGGTGTGTTCCAGGGAGCCACCCATGCTGTGGGTGCACACGGAATTCCCATTGCGGAATTGTACCTGCCTGTGACTATTTATAAAAAAACGCGGTCTGACTGGGGCATGCGGACACCTTGACAGAATGAATAGTGTGTGGCACATAGGTTCCCCATTGCTATGCCCACGTGTGCAGCTCCAGATGGAGGTGGCACAGGATTGCATTTCTCATTGCTTCTGTACAGCATTGTGGACTATCGCCCCGCCCCTTTTAAAGAGGGTCGCTGCCTAGCCGTGCCAACCCTCTGCAGTGTGTGCCTGCTGTTCCTCTGGCAGACGCACTTATAAATAGACATGAGGGTGGCGTGCCATGAGGGCAGCTGAAGGCTGGGCAGGGACAGTTTGGTGTGCGCTGTGGACACTGGGTCGAGGGGGGGGGGGGTTTGGGCAGCATGTAACACAGGAGAAGTGGCAGCGGAGTGTCATGCAAGCAGTGATTGTGCTTTGTTGGAGGCAGTGTGGTGCTTAGCTAAGGTATGCATTGCTAATGAGGGCTTTTCAGAAGTAAAAGTTGTTGGGGGGGGGCCCACTCTTGCCGCTATTGTGGCTTAATAGTGGGACCTGTGAACTTGAGATGCAGCCCAACATGTAGCCCCTCGCCTGCCCTATCCGTTGCTGTGTCGTTTCCATCACTTTCTTGGGTTTTGCAGATTTTCACAAATGAAAACCTTAGCGAGCATCGCGATATACAAAAATGCTCGGGTCGCCCATTGACTTCAATGGGGTTCGTTATTCGAAACGAACCCTCGAGCACCCGAGCATTTTGGTGCTCGCTCATCTCTATTATTGTTCATAAGCCTGGTGTACACCCTGAGGCACTTTGTATAATTTGTGGATGTTGCACACTAGGACTCCCTGTGGGATATCTCTAAAAACTAAAACATAAGACCAATAAATATTGAGTTTGTTTCTCTGATAACTTCTGCCTTGTTACGTAAAGAAAAATGGTTTAGCTTTTGCTGTCTTTTTTTCTTGTTGCATACCAGGTACACCTATGGGCCCACTTGGGACAAGATGGACGCTCCTAAGATGGGACGATTTTATACAACTCTGAATGCATCAAATGCTACATAATAGAGATGAGCGAGCACCAAAATGCTCGGGTGCTCGTTACTCGAGTCGAACTTCCCGCGATGCTCGAAGTCAATGGGCGACTCAAGCATTTTTGTATATCGCCGATGCTCTGCTAAGGTTTTCATTTGTGAAAACCTGGGAAATTCAAGAAAGTGATGGGAACGACACAGCAACGGATAGGGCAGGCGAAGGGCTACATGTTGGGCTGCATCTCAAGTTCCCAGGTCCCACTATTAAGCCACAATAGCGGCAAGAGTGCCCCCCCCCCCCAACAATTTTTACTTCTGAAAAACCCTCATTAGCAAGGCATACCTTAGCTAAGCACCACACTACCTCCAACAAAGCACAATCACTGCCTGCATGACACTCCGCTGCCACTTCTCCTGGGTTACATGCTGCCCAACCCCCCCGCACGACCCAGTGTCCACAGCGCACACCAAAGTGTCCCTTCAGCTGCCCTCATGCCACATGCTGGCCGCATAGCCACACCACCCTCATGTCTATTTATAAGTGCGTCTGCCATGAGGAGGAACCGGAGGCACACACTGCAGAGGGTTGGCAGGGCCAGGCAGCGACCCTCTTTAAAAGGGGTGGGGCGATAACCCACAATGCTGTACAGAAGCAATGAGAACTCCAATCCTGTGCCACCTCCGTCAGGAGCTGCAAACGTGGGCATAGCAATGGGGAATCCATGTGCCACACAGTATTCATTCTGTCAAGGTGTTGCATAGCTCAATCCACACTGCAAGGTGAAAGCCGTCAGCGCTCTGCCCTCTACCTAAGTCAGTCAGTGCCTTTGTGCCAGACAGGTCAAACACCGCAATGGGAACTAAGTTTGCACCAACAGCATAGGTGGGTCCTCGGAAACCCAAGACATGAACAAAAAATTGATCTGAGCGGCCAAACATGGCAGACTTGCACCGCGCCCACGGCATAGGCCTCGGCCCACATATTCAGCAATCCTAGGCTGGAAGCGGACTTTCACTGCACCCAGGACATAGGCCTCTGCACAAACCCTCAGCAATCGCGTGCCTACAGCGGACTCCAATGCTAGCGTAGTTGTGCACGTCTCATTAGCGCTGTATTGTTCCTGTAGTTTGTCCCAATGCAGTGCCCCGGATAGTAGAGCTAACGTCAGATTAAATACAGGTGGGCTTCAGCCCACACTGCATGCCCCAGTCAGACTGGGGTTCTTTATAAGTAGACACAGGCAGGTACAACTCCGTGTGGACCGACAGCATGGGTGGGTCCCAGGAAGCCACCGGTGTTACATAAATAAATCCCATTGCATTGCCCAGCACAGCTGAGGTAACGTCAGATTAAATGCAGGTGGGCTTCGGCCCACACTGCATGCCCCAGTCTGACCTGGGTTTTTAATACATAGACACAGGCAGGTACAAATCCCTAATGTGAAGTCCGTGTGGACCCAAAGCATGGGTGGCTCCCTGGAACCCACCGGCGGTACATAAACAAATCCCATTGCAGTGCCCTGGACAGCAGAGCTAACGTCAGATTAAATACAGGTAGGCTTCGGCCCACACTGCATGCCCCAGTCAGAGTGGTAATATGTACCTTAACAGTAACCGCGTTGGTGGGAATGTGGTCGCGACTGCGGACCTAGTAGCGTGGTTTTATTTAGTTGGTTTTCGAAATGTGGCCAGGATTAAGTGGGCTGTGGCGGAGGGATGGTGGGGGGGCTCTCTTGTTGTGTCGTTAAAGGTGAAATTCTTGGACTGCCACCAGACGGACCAATGCAAAGGTATTTGCCAAGAATGTTTTCATTGTTGGAGGAGGAGGGGGATGTTTTTGAGGCACTACGTGTCCTCTCCACGTGTCCGTGGTTAAATGCACCTTAACAGTAACCGCGTTGGTGGGAAATGGCCTCGCCGCCATCATGTCTTTGGGAAGCCTCCGTTTCCACACTCCAGTGACATAGCATTAGCAGCGGTATAGGCAGAGCCCAGAATTAGTAACATTTCAGCGGTAGCATTAGGGACAGGCCCCAGTAACATATCACTAGCAGCAGTATAGGGGGAGCACAGTATTAGTTCCATTTCAGTAGTAGTAGCAGTCTGGGCAGGCCCCAGTAACATATCACTAGCAGCAGTATAGGGGGAGCACAGTATTAGTTCCATTTCAGTAGTAGTAGCAGTCTAGACAGGCCCCAGTAACATATCAGGGGCCTATCCCTACCCCTCAGCATGGTGTATTACGAGTAGAGCAGAAACAGAACGCTGTAATTAAATGTGCCGCTTATTGGCCTGTGGTTGGAGGCTGACTTTGCTTACGGAGCGCACAGCAGAGCCAGGAAACAATTATGCACAAGCCTGTAGTGAGACCTAGGTGTGTATGACTGAGCTACTGGAATTTACAGCGCAGAACCAGTCAAGTGGCCAAAGGCCAGTGGTAGTCCTTAAGTATTTTGGTTAAATTTTTTTAAATGGTGGGGTGAAAAACCAGACAGACACTGTATGCAGCGTATATATTGTATACTCTTTCCCTCTGGCGGGATGACGGCGATCATGTAACGGACACAGCAGAGCCAGGAAACAATTATGCGCAAGCCTGTAGTGAGACCTAGGTGCGTATGACTGAGCTACTGGAATTCACAGCGCAGAACCAGTCAAGTGGCCAAAGGCCAGTGGTAGGCCTTAAGTATTTTGCTTCAATTTTTTAAAATGGTGAGGTGAAAAACCAGACAGACACCGTATGCAGCGTATATATTGTATACTCTTTCCCTCTGGCGGGATGACGGCGATCAGGTAACGGACACAGCAGAGCCAGGAAACAATTATGCGCAAGCCTGCTGTAACGCTTAGCTGGGTATTAATTAGCGACTACTACCCCCAGCAGACACGCAGTAAACTGAAGACGGTCACAGGCAGCCCAAATATAGTATTTTTTCCCAATTTTGGGGAAAAAGCCCACTGCCTATATAGCCTGTATATGGATTTCCCTGTTGGAGGATGACTGTGGTTATTGAAAGCACAGTGCAGCCAGAACAAAATTATGTGCAAGGCTGTGTATTAATTAGCGACTCCTACCCCCAGCAGACACGCAGTAAACTGAAGACGGTCACATTCAGCCCAAGTATAGTATTTTTTCGCAATTTTGGGGAAAAAGCCCACTGCCTATATAGCCTGTATATGGATTTCCCTGTTGGAGGATGACTGTGGTTATTGAAAGCACAGTGCAGCCAGAACAAAATTATGCACAAGGATGGGTATTAATTAGCGACTACTACCTCCAGCAGACACGCAGTAAACTGAAGACGGTCACAGGCAGCCCAAATATTGTATTTTTTCCCAATTTTGGGGAAAAAGCCCACTGCCTATATAGCCTGTATATGGATTTCCCTGTTGGAGGATGACGGTGGTTATTGAAACCACAGTGCAGCCAGAACAAAATTATGCGCAAGGCTGGGTATTAATTAGTGACTACTACCCCCAGCAGACACGCAGTAAACTGAAGACGGTCACAGGCAGCCCAAATATAGTATTTTTTCCCAATTTTGGGGAAAAAGCCCACTGCCTATATAGCCTTTATATGGATTTCCCTGTTGGAGGATGACTGTGGTTATTGAAAGCACAGTGCAGCCAGAACAAAATTATGCGCAAGGCTGGGTATTAGTTAGCGACTCCTACCCCCAGCAGACACGCAGTAAACTGAAGACAGTCACAGGCAGCCCAAATATAGTATTTTTTCCCAATTTTGGGGAAAAAGCCCACTGCCTATATAGCCAGTATACCTCTTTCCCTGTACCACTGTCCCTGCCTCACCAGTACTGCCCCTATACTGAGTAAAATGACTGCAGACTGAGGACGCTATGGTCTGCACGCCCGATATACAAAAAAAAAATTAGCAAAACTGCTAAAAGCAGCCTCAACAGTACTGCACGCGGTCAGATGTGGCCCTAAGAAGGACCGTTGGGGTTCTTGAAGACGAATATAACAGCCTAACACTCTCCCTATAGCAGCTACAGCAAGACGGCACTTTCCCTAATGTCTCTCAGCGTGCATCTGTGGCGAGCCGCGGGCGGGCCCAGTTTATATACTCGGGTGGCACCTGATCTCCCCAGCCACTCACTGCAGGGGGGTGGGATAGGGCTGGAACTTCACTGGAGGAAGTTGTAATACCTTCCCTGTGTTACTATTGGCCAGAAAACGGGAAGAAAATGAATGTGACTCGAACACCTCGTGGTGCTTGTCTCCAGTAACGAGCATCTCGAGTACCCTAATACTCGAACGAGCATCAAGCTCGGACGAGTACACTCGCTCATCTCTACTACATAACTATGCTTCATTTTCATATGATTAATTATGATTAGAGATGAGCGAGTATACTCGCTAAGGCTAACTACTCGAGCGAGTAGTGCCTTGGTCGAGTATCTGCCCACTCCTCTCTAAAGATTCGGCTGCCGGCGCAGGTGACAGGTGAGTTGTGGCAGTGAGCGGGGGGAGCAGGGGGGAGAGAGGGAGAGAGAGATCTTCCCTCCGTTCCTCCCCGCTCTCCCCCGCCACTCCCTGCCCCAGCCAACACCCGAATCTTTAGAGACGAGCGGGCAGAAACTCGACTAAGGCACTACTCGCTCGAGTAGTTAGCCTTAGCGAGTATACTCGCTCATCTCTAATTATGATGCTTTAGGTAGTTTTGTTAAATTTCAATGGGCTAAATAGGCCACAAAAATGGGTGTATATGTTGAAAAATATAAAAACACTATCTCCACAAATTTTTTGTGCACAGGAAACGCATATAGTTTCAAAGGATGCTTTTCATACAAAACACCTAAGCTACCTTAACATACTTCAATTCCATTACACCTCTAAGATCAGAGGAGTATTAATCATGATGAAAAATACTATAGCATTTCAACTTATCCAAGAGACAATAGACACAAGGCATATATGTCATAATAGTCTGCTCTATAAACAAAAATATCAACACACATTCTATCTAAAGTTAGACCAGGTAAACTGCTTTTCTGAAGTAATTTTAATGCAGTCTCAAATACTAGTATGGGCACAACTTCTAACTCATATAGACATGCCCAGTCTTTGGGTGATATATGATGGAAAGAGGAATTATTGATATTCGGCTAGCAATGCATAGCTTTGAGAAGGACTATTCCTTCTACTCACATGTTAACAAGCGACGATCAAGACAATCACTTGGTCTACATTGCAATTTCTCTGACCATAACGGAGCAATATAATGTAATGCCAAAATATTTATGGCGTAGTAATGATTTTTTGCTTTCTTAGCCAAGAGACCTTGAAATCATGAAAGAGACCTTAAAGAATATTTTACCCCTAAAGCATCCCTCGAAGTAAACTCCCATGCTTAAAGGGGTTGTCCCGCGCCGAAACGGGTTTTTTTTTATTCAATAGGCCCCCCGTTCGGCGCGAGACAAACCCAAGGGATGGGTTAAAAAAAAAAAAGGTTTATTACTTACCCGAATCCCCGCGCTGCGGCGACTTCTTACTTACCTTACCAAGATGGCCGCCGGGATCTTCACCCACGATGCACCGCAGGTCTTCTCCCATGGTGCACCGTGGGCTCTGTGCGGTCCATTGCCGATTCCAGCCTCCTGATTGGCTGGAATCGGCACATGCGACGGGGCGGAGCTACGAGGACCAGCTCTCCGGCACGAGCGGCCCCATTCACCAGGGAGAAGACCGGACTGCGCAAGCGCGTCTAATCGGGAGATTAGACGCTGAAATTAGACGGCACCATGGAGACGGGGACGCTAGCAACGGAGCAGGTAAGTGAATAACTTCTGTATGGCTCATATTTAATGCACGATGTATATTACAAAGTGCATTAATATTTCCATACAGAAGTGCTTACCCCCACTTGCTTTCTCGGGACAACCCCTTTAATGGAATGCTCATAAATAGAGATGAGCGAGCACCAAAATGCTCGAGTGCTCGTTACTCGAGTCGAACTTTCAGTGATGCTCGAGAGTTCGTTTCGAGTAACGAACCCCATTGAAGTCAATGGGCGACTCAAGCATTTTTGTATATGACTGGTGCTCCGCTAAGGTTTTCATATTTGAAAATCTTAGCAAATCACCAAAGTCATGTAAAAAACACAGAAATGGATAGGGCAGGCGAGGAGCAACCTGCAGGGCTGCATTTCGGGCTCCGAGGTCTCACTATTAAGCCGCAATAGTGGCAAGAGTGAGACACCCCCCCCCCCCCCCGCACTGTCAGCATGAAGATCGTTCTCCTCTGCCACAGCTGTAACAGCTGTGGCAGAAAAGAATGATGTTAGCCCATTGAATTCAATGGAGCCGGCAATACAGCCGGCTCCATTGAAAGCAATGGACTGCCGGCGAGCGCGGGATGAATTTTCGGGAAGGGCTTAAAAATATAAGCCCTTACCTGAAAATCATCCTAAAATGTGTAAAATTAAAAAAAAATTTATACTCACCTTTCCGCTGCAGCCGGAGTTCAGCCGCGTCTGGCCGGCAGTTCTCCTGAACTGCTGTGAGTAGTATTCAGCAGCCGGGGATTTAAAATCTGAATGACAGCTGAGAGCTGTCCCTGATTGGTCCCTGCGCTGAGCCAATCAGAGGCAGCACTCACTCACCCATTCAGCCCATTGGTTTCAATGGAGCCGGCTGTATTGCCGGCTCCATTGAATTCAATGGTCAGTGCTCGTTTAATCGAGACGAGTATCGCGTGGTGCTCGTCTCGATTAACGAGCATCTCGAGCACCCTAATACTCGAGCGAGCATCAAGCTCGGACGAGTGTGCTCGCTCATCTCTACTCATAAAGCATGTTTAAGGGTCTTGTTCATACAGCTAGGCCACTATGTAAAAAAATAAAGTGCTAGACAACTAATCGATAATATTAAAGCCCCAAAGATGCAAAAGAAGTAATCACAAATGACATAATGAGCAGAGGAGCTTTTTCAATGCTGGAAGAAACTCAAAAGCATTTTGCTCCAGAACTATGAGAGAAAAAAGGGATTAAGGCTCAATATTCTTCGTAAAACAATAACTCCTGAAAAATTGTTGACCTTTCGCCTTAGAACTCAACACCTTAAATCTTGGATTCCATATCTGACAGGTCAAAACAATAAAGAGAAATCACTGAATAGAAAATAGCTTTAGGGACTATTACTTGGCCTTATGCAATTTAAAAGAAGATCCTTTTGTGTTCCCGAGTGTAACACAGCCTGTCCAAATGTTTTTACAAAATATCAATCTACCCACCCTCTCTAAGACCCAGAGAGAAACTCTTGACTCTCCTATTATAGTAGCAGAAGTGCCTGATCATATCAGTTCACTACCAGCCGGTAAATCACGAGACCCAGAAGGACAAATGCTTATTACAAAACCTTTTGGGAGATCTTATCCCCATGTGCAAAGCCTTCCAGTTAGTGGTCGCAGTAGTTTCCTCCCCAAAAGAAAACCAGCAAGTTCTCATAGTTATCCTCCCCAAACTGGAAAAACTTCAGATGTTGCCCAAAATTTTCAGCTTCTCTCATTATTAAACACTTATTTTAAAATCTATGCAAAAATATTAGCCTCTAGACTTGTAATTACTAAATAAAGAAGATCAAACAGGATTTGTGAAAAGCCGGCAAACACCCAAAAATACTAGAAGGGTTTTAAATGTCACACATGTTATTGAATCTAGGAAAATACCTGCAGTTCTGCTATCAATAGAAGCGGAAAACGTGTTTGACCACGTAAACTGGCCATATGCATTTGCAGCCTTGGAGAAAATAGGCTTTAGAGTGTTCTTCTTTCAAACTATATCTGCATTATATTCAAAGCCCTCAGCCCAAGTTTTTACCAATGGGCTCTTTCCGCAGAATTTAACATCACAAATGGCACCTGGCGGGGATGCCCACTGTCTCCACTGATATTTATCTTATCTCTAGAATCCTTGGCTGAGGCTCTTAGAGAAAACCCTTCAATTAAAGAAGTTTCGATTGGATACTAGGAACATCTAATATTGTTATACGCAGATGCTATCATCCTGACATTAGCAGCCCCTATAACCTCCCTAGATAATGTACTAGAGGTCATTAAATAGTCTGGTCAATCTCATATTATAAAATAAATACACACAAATCCCAGATTTTTCATATGAATATTTCTAACGATCTACTACACTACTTACAAGTTAAACACACTTTTCACTGGCAATTTGAGGGTATTAAACATCTAGGCACAACAATAATTGTTTAGCATAAAATATATTATCAACATAGTTTTGAACCTGTGCTAAAGATATTGCAGGAGAAATCTCAGCAACCATCTAAACTCGAAATATTGGAGTTTAGAAGAGTAGCTACTTTTAAAATGCTTTTGTTGCCAAAACTGTTACATCTATTTTGTGATGATGATTTATCCGTTCAGTCGTTGTCGGCTTTCGGTCACTTTGCGGATCAGCATACGCCATACTTTTCTGTCTTTGGCTGCTTCTTAAGGATTTTCCACAGTCATGTTCGTGTTAAACTTCTCTATCTATTTTATACTCTTCCCATTTAAAGAGACATTTCTTTATACTCACAAATTAAATGTTATCCCATTTTATTTGGGTGCTGGAAAAACCTCACCTAGCTAATAAAATACTTACAAAAGACAGATGGTAGGGGGTTTAGGCCTACTGAATACTCATGACTGTTACTTGCTATGCATGTTTCCCAACTACCTCCATGATGGAGGTCTGAGACACAGAAACATTTGGTCCATATAGAGAATAATCTAGAATCTCCTGTTTCAATTAAATCACTACTTTAATTCATGCATGAAACGTATCCCTACTAGAGATGAGCGAACGTTCTCGTCCGAGCTTGATACTCGTTCGAGTATTAGCGTGTTCGAGATGCTCGTTACTCGTAACGAGTACCACGCGATGTTCGGGTTACTTTCACTTTCATCTCTGAGACGTTAGCGCGCTTTTCTGGCCAATTGAAAGACAGGGAAGGCATTACAACTTCCCCCTGCGACGTTCAAGCCCTATACCACCCCCCTGCAGTGAGTGGCTGGCGAGATCAGGTGTCACCCGAGTATAAAAATCGGCCCCTCCCGCGGCTCGCCTCAGATGCGTTGTGACATAGCTGAGGGACAGTGCTATCGTGTTGGAGCTGCTGTAGGGAGAGTGTTAGGAGTTAGTGTAGGCTTCAAGAACCCCAACGGTCCTTCTTAGGGCCACATCTAACCGTGTGCAGTACTGTGGAGGCTGCTTTTTGCAGTGTTGCACTTTTTTTTTTTTTTGGTATATCGGCCGTGCAGAGCATTGCGCCCTGCAGTAATACTACAGGGACAGAAGTGGTGGTTAGGCAGGGAGAGTGTTAGGAGTTATTGTAGGCTTCAAGAACCCCAACAGTCCTTCTTAGGGCCACATCTAACCGTGTGCAGTACCGTGGAGGCTGCTTTTTGCAGTGTTGCACATTTTTTATTTTTTGGTATATCGGCCGTGCAGAGCATTGCGCCCTGCAGTAATACTACAGGGACAGAATTGTGTAGGCAGGGCCAGAAGACATATATTATTGATTGAATATATGCAGTTGGTCTTTTCCAAAAAATATTGGGCAAAAAATCTATTTGGCCTGCCTGTCACTGTGCTCAGTGTTCTGGGTCCGTGTGTGCTGGGGGTAGTAGTTCTACAAATAAATACGCAGGCAGCTAAGTGTTACAGCAGGCGTGCGCCAAATTATTTCCTGGCTCAGAAATGACCGCTCTGTTGCAGTTAATAACAGTGCGACACTCTGCAGTTCTGTGACACACTCCAGGGACAGAATTGTGGAGGCAGGGACAGAAGACATATATTATTCCTTGAATATACGCAGTGGTCCTTTTCTAAAAAATATTGGGCAAAAAATCTATTTGGCCTGCCTCTCACTGTGCTGCTCAGTGTTCTGTGTCCGTGTGTGCTGGGTGTAGTAGTTCTACAAATAAATACGCAGGCAGCTAAGTGTTACAGCAGGCGTGCGCCAAATTATTTCCAGGCTCTGAAATCACCGCTCGGTTGCAGTTAATAACAGTGCAACACTGCAGTTCTGTGAAATACTCCAGGGACAGAAGACATATATTATTCCTTGAATATACGCAGTGGTCCTTTTCTAAAAAATATTGGGCAAAAAATCTATTTGGCCTGCCTCTCAATGTGCTGCTCAGTGTTCTGTGTCCGTGTGTGCTGGGTGTAGTAGTTCTACAAATAAATACGCAGGCAGCTAAGTGTTACAGCAGGCGTGCGCCAAATTATTTCCAGGCTCTGAAATCACCGCTCGGTTGCAGTTAATAACAGTGCAACACTGCAGTTCTGTGAAATACTCCAGGGACAGAAGACATATATTATTCCTTGAATATACGCAGTGGTCCTTTTCTAAAAAATATTGGGCAAAAAATCTATTTGGCCTGCCTCTCACTGTGCTGCTCAGTGTTCTGTATCCGTGTGTGCTGGGTGTAGTAGTTCTACAAATAAATATGCAGGCAGCTAAGTGTTACAGCAGGCATGCGCAAATTATTTCCTGGCGTTCCGTAAGCGAAGTCAGCCTCCAACCACAGGCCAATAAGCGGCACATTTAATTACAGCGTTCTGTTTCTGCATTACTGGTAATACAGCATGCAGAGGGGTAGGGGTAGGCCTAGAGGACGTGGGTGCGGCCGAGGTTGCGGAGGCCCTAGTCCGGGTGTGGGCACAGGCCGAGCTCCTGATCCAGGTGTATCGCAGCGGACTGCTGCGGGATTAGGAGAGAGGCACGTTTATGGCGTCCCCACATTCATAGCACATTTAATGGGTCCACGCGGTAGACCTTTATTAGAAAATGAGCAGTGTGAGCAGGTCCTGTCGTGGATGGCAGAAAGTGCTTCCAGCAACCTATCGTCCACCCACAGTTCTGCGCCGTCCACTGCTGCAACTCAGAATCCTCTGGCTGCTGCTCCTCCTTCCTCCCAGCCTCCTCACTCCATGAAAATGAGACATTCTGAGGAGCAGGCAGACTCCCAGGAACTGTTCTCGGGCCCCTGCTCAGATTGGGCAGCAGTGGTTCCTCTCCCACCAGAGGAGTTTATCGTGACTGATGCCCAACCATTGGAACGTTCCCGGGGTCCGGGGGATGAGGCTGGGGACTTCCGGCAACTGTCTCAAGACCTTTCAGTGGGTGAGGAGGCCGATGACGATGAGACACAGTTGTCTATCAGTGAGGTAGTAGTAAGGGCATTAAGTCCGAGGGAGGAGCGCACCGAGGATTCTGAGGAAGAGCAGCAGGACAATGAGGTGACTGACCCCACCTGGTTTGCTACGCCTACTGAGGACAGGTCTTCAGAGGGGGAGGCAAGGGCAGCAGCAGGGCAGGTTGCAAGAGGCAGTCCGGTGGCCAGGGGTAGAGGCAGGGCCAGACCGAATAATCCACCAACTGTTTCCCAAAGCGCCCCCTTGCGCCATGCCACCCTGCAGAGGCCGAGGTCTGGCAGTTTTTCACTGAGAGTGCAGACGACCGACGAACAGTGATGTGCAACCTTTGTCGCGCCAAGATCAGCCGGGGAGCCACCACCACCAGCCTCACCACCAACAGCATGCGCAGGCATATGATGGCCAAGCACCCCCACAAGGTGGGACAAAGGCCGTTCACCGCCTCCGGTTTGCACCGCTGCCTCTCCCCCTGTGCCCCAACCTGCCACTGAGATCCAACCCCCCCTCTCAGGACACAGGCACTACCGTCTCCTGGCCTGCATCCACACCCTCACCTCCACTGTCCTCGGCCCCATCCACCAATGTCTCTCAGCGCAACGTCCAGCCGTCGCTAGTGCAAGTGTTTGAGCGCAAGCGCAAGTACGCCGCCACGCACCCGCACGCTCAAGCGTTAAACGTGCACGTAGCCAAATTTATCAGCCTGGAGATGCTGCCGTATAGGGTTGTGGAAACGGAGTCCTTCAAAAGTATGATGGCGGCGGCGGCCCCGCGATACTCAGTTCCCAGTCGCCACTATTTTTCCCGATGTGCCGTCCCAGCCCTGCACGACCACGTCTCCCGCAACATTGTACGTGCCCTCACCAACGCGGTTACTGCCAAGGTCCACTTAACAACGGACACGTGGACAAGCACAGGCGGGCAGGGCCACTATATCTCCCTGACGGCACATTGGGTGAATTTAGTGGAGGCTGGGACAGAGTCAGAGCCTGGGACCGCTCACGTCCTTCCCACCCCCAGAATTGCGGGCCCCAGCTCGGTGGTGGTATCTGCGGCGGTGTATGCTTCCTCCACTAAAGCACCCTCCTCCTCCTCCTCCTGCAACGCAACCTCTGTCTTGCAATCAAGATGTGTCAGCAGCAGCAGCACGACGCCAGCAGTCGGTGTCGCGCGTCGTGGCAGCACAGCGGTGGGCAAGCGTCAGCAGGCCGTGCTGAAACTACTCAGCTTAGGAGATAAGAGGCACACGGCCCACGAACTGCTGCAGCGTCTGACAGAACAGACCGACCGCTGGCTTGCGCCGCTGAGCCTCCAACCGGGCATGGTCGTGTGTGACAACGACCGTAACCTGGTGGCGGCTCTGCAGCTCGGCAGCCTCACGCACGTGCCATGCCTGGCCCACGTCTTTAATTTGGTGGTTCAGCGCTTTCTGAAAAGCTACCCACGCTTGTCAGACCTGCTCGGAAAGGTGCGCCGGCTCTGCGCACATTTCCGCAAGTCCCACACGGACGCTGCCACCCTGCGCACCCTGCAACATCGGTTTAATCTGCCAGTGCACTGACTGCTGTGCGACGTGCCCACACGGTGGAACTCTACGCTCCACATGTTGGCCAGGCTCTATGAGCAGCGTAGAGCTATAGTGGAATACCAACTCCAACATGGGCGGCGCAGTGGGAGTCAGCCTCCTCAATTATTTTCAGAAGAGTGGGCCTGGTTGGCAGACATCTGCCAGGTCCTTGGAAAGTTTGAGGAGTCTACCCAGGTGGTGAGGGGCGATGCTGCAATCATTAGCATCACCATTCCTCTGCTATGCCTCTTGAGAAGTTCCCTGCAAAGCATAAAGGCAGACGCTTTGCGCTCGGAAACAGAGCCGGGGGAAGACAGTATGTCGCTGGATAGTCAGAGCACCCCCCTGTCTATTTCTTAGCGTTGTGAGGAGGAGGAGGAGGAAGATGAGGAGGAGGGGGAAGAGACAGCTTGGCCCACTGGTGAGGGTACACATGCTGCTGGCCTGTCATCCTTTCAGCGTGTATGGCCTGAGGAGGAGGAGGAGGATCCTGAAAGTGATCTTCCTAGTGAGGACAGTCATGTGTTGCGTACAGGTACCCTGGCACACATGGCTGACTTCATGTTAGGATGCCTTTCTCGTGACCCTCACGTTACACGCATTCTGGCCACTACGGATTACTGGGTGTACACACTGCTCGACCCACGGTATAAGGAGAACCTTTCCACTCTCATACCCGAAGAGGAAAGGGGTTCGAGAGTGTTGCTATACCACAGGACCCTGGCGGACAAACTGATGGTAAAATTCCCATACGACAGCGCTAGTGGCCGAAGGCGCAGTTCGAGGGCCAGGTAGCAGGGGAGGCGCGGAGATCAGGCAGCATGTACAGCACAGGCAGGGCAACACTCTTTAAGGCCCTTGACTGCTTTATGGCTCCCCAGCAAGACTGTGTCACTGCTCCCCAGTCACGGCTGAGTCGGCGGGAGCACTGTAAAAGGATGGTGAGGGAGTACGTAGCCGATCGCACGACCGTCCTCCGTGACGCCTCTGCCCCCTACAACTACTGGGTGTCGAAGCTGGACACGTGGCCTGAACTCGCGCTGTATGCCCTGGAGGTGCTTGCTTGTCCTGCGGCTAGCGTCTTGTCAGAGAAGGTGTTTAGTGCGGCTGGGGGAATCATCACAGATAAGCGTACCCGCCTGTCAACCGACAGTGCCGACAGGCTAACACTCATCAAGATGAACAAAGCCTGGATTTCCCCAGACTTCTCTTCTCCACCAGCGGACAGCACCGATACCTAAGCAATACGTAGGCTGCACCCGCGGATGGAAGCATCGTTCTGTATCCCCATCAAAAACGGGGACCTTTTCGCTTCATCAATCTGTGTATAATATTCCTCCTCCTCCTCCTGAAACCTCACATAATCACGCCGAACGGGCAATTTTTCTTAGGCCCACAAGGCTCAGTCATATAATTTTTCAAAACAATTCTTATACGTTTCAATGCTCATTAAAGCGTTGAAACTTTCACCTCAACCAATTTTTATTTTAACTGGGCTGCCTCCTGGCCTAGTTACCAATTAAGCCACATTAACCAAAGCGATTAATGGGTTTCACCTGCCCTCTTGGTTGGGCATGAGCAATTTTTCTGATGTACATTAGTACTGTTGATACACCAATTTTTGGGGGCCCTCACCTACAGTGTAATCAAATTAATTTTTAGCCCACCTGCATTACAGCTGACGTTACATCAGCTGTGTTGGGCACTGCAATGGGATGTATTTATGTACCGCCGGTGGCTTCCTGGCACCCACCCATGCTGTGGGTCCACAGGGAGTTGTAAATGCATCTGTTTCCACTTCTAAAGAACCCCAGTCTGACTGGGGCATGCAGTGTGGGCCAAAGCCCACCTGCATTAAACATGACATTACTACCTCAGCTGTGATGGGCAATGCAATGGGATATTTTTATGTACCGCTGGTGGGTTCCACGGAGCCACCCATGCTGTGGGTGCACAGGGAGTTGTAAATGCATCTGTTTCCACTTCTAAAGAACCCCAGTCTGACTGGGGCATGCAGTGTGGGCCGAAGCCCACCTGCATTAAACATGACATTACTACCTCAGCTGTGATGGGCAATGCAATGGGATATTTTTATGTACCGCCGGTGGGTTCCAGGGAGCCACCCATGCTGTGGGTGCACACGGAATTCCCATTGCGGAGTTGTACCTGCCTGTGACTATATATAAAAAAACACGGTCTGACTGGGGCATGCAGACACCTTGACAGAATGAATAGTGTGTGGCACATAGGTTCCCCATTGCTATGCCCACATGTGCAGCTCCAGATGGAGGTGGCACAGGATTGGATTTCTCATTGCTTCTGTACAGCATTGTGGGCTATCGCCCCGCCCCTTTTAAAGAGGGTCGCTGCCTAGCCGTGCCAACCCTCTGCAGTGTGTGCCTGCTTTTCCTTTGGCAGACGCACTTATAAATAGACATGAGGGTGGCGTGGCATGAGGGCAGCTGAAGGCTGGGCAGGGACAGTTTGGTGTGCGCTGTGGACACTGGGTCGTGGGGGGGGGGGGATTTGGCAGCATGTAACCCAGGAGAAGTGGCAGCGGAGTGTCATGCAGGCAGTGATTGTGCTTTGTTGGAGGTAGTGTGGTGCTTAGCTAAGGTATGCATTGCTAATGAGGGCTTTTCAGATGTTAAAGTTGTTGGAGGGGGGAGCCCACTCTTGCTGCTATTGTGGCTTAATAGTAGGACCTGGGAACTTGAGATGCAGCCCAACATGTAGCCCCTCGCCTGCCCTATCCGTTTCTGTGTCGTTCCCATCACTTTCTTGAATTGCCCAGATTTTCACAAATGAAAACCTTAGCGAGCATCGGCGATATACAAAAATGCTCGAGTCGCCCATTGACTTAAATGGGGTTCGTTACTCGAAACGAACCCTCGAGCATCGCGAAAAATTCGTCTCGAGTAACGAGCACCCGAGCATTTTGGTGCTCGCTCATCTCTAATCCCTACCTTCCTGTCTCTCTCCATTAACCTACATATCTTTAAAGGCATAGAAAATGTTGCATAATCACGCAACACCCTGGTGTGTCCTCCCGTAAAAATGTTTATTCCTGGATCTACTTTAGCATGTGGTTCCTTACTTTAATATTTCTAGGTGATCTTATTGGTTATTTCTACCTTGCCACAATTATTGCAGGGTGAGTCTCTCAGACCTTTTGAACAACTAGTATCTCAATATCATCTAACTTCAGGAGACTATTGGCACATCTATCATTTCCTAAATGCTTAAAATTGTTCATTGTTTCAAGGTAATCTGAATATATTCAAAGTGTTTTCCAGAGGCAGTAAAGGGTTAAAACCCATTTATACCCTACTGCATGCTTGTTAAACGTTCCAAAAATTATATGCACTAAGGGAATGGGAGAGGGAGCTACCTCAAGCATTCAGTGACAAAAATGGAAACAAGCCTGTTATCTGACACACAAAGCACTTTAGCGTACCTCACAGGTAGAGAAATAATCAGAAATAACATTGTTCTGGTATTATATACCAGTCTGTGTGGCCCATATGTACCCTAACTGCATGGCCAATTGTAGGAGGAATTGTTGTGGTAGGGGAGCACTATTACATATATTGTAGGATTGCCCTTTAGTTCAGCAATATTGGGACACCATGTTCCAGATACTGTCTTCTTTGGTGAGTTGTGTGGTTCAGAAAACCCTATACTTAGCACTCTTGAACATTGGCTCACATGCAATCCCACTGACATTTCAAATTTTTGGATATAAAATGGTATCTATTTTATCTGATACCTATATTTCTGTTTTTATTTGTTTTTGGTATTCTTTTCAGTTATATGTTTAAACACACAACTGTATCATTCCATTAATATGACTGGTTTTGATATGCTCTCTGATGTGCTATGATTGTATACTCTCTATAAATGATTGATGTTTACTCAATTACTGTATTCTGTTTTGAAATTAAGAACTTTAAAAATTACTATAAAACAAAAATAGAAGTATTAATACTTTATTTTTATCAATTAACAATAGAGGAATCTAAATCACATCAATATTTGTTGTGACCAAATTCTTCTAGGTACGCTTGCACAAAGTCAGGGATTTTGTAGGATTATAGTCAGGTGTATGATTAACCAATTATACCAAACAGGTGATAATGAGGTTGAAATACAGTCATTAGCTGAAGCAGAAACAGCTTTGTGGGAGACTTAAAAGTGGTTGCGAAACAGCCAAACTTTGCTACAAAGGTGAGGTTGTAAAAGACAGTTTCATGTCACAGGTCATCAAACACCATGGCAAGACGTAGGACAGCAAAAAGACACTAGATAATTATACTGCATCAGAAATGTCTCCCCTAGAAAAAGATTTCAACGCAGTCTGGTGCTGTTCATCTCCTTTGAAGAAGCACAAAGAAACAGGCAAGGCTGAGGAATGTAGATGCAGTGGTCAGCCAAAAAAGATTAATGCAGCAGATGAAAGACACACAATTGGAAAATGTCCAGCAGAACCATCAGCTCAGAATTGACAGAAACCAGTATGATCCAGGTACACTCATCTAATGTTTGACTAAGTCTAGCCAGAAGTGGATTTCATTGAAGAATTACAGCCAGAAATCAATACTGTAAATGTAGAAACAATGCCAAGTGACTCAACAATGCATGAAAACATAGGAACATAGGGTGCATAAAAATAGCAGCAAGTGTTCTGGACTGATCATTCAACAATCGGAATATTCACTGTAGCAGAAGGCAGTTTATTTGTCGAAGAGCTGAAGAGCAATGAAGCATGGTGGAGGTTCCTTGTAAGTTTGGGGCTGCATTTCAACAAATGAAGTTGGGGATTTGGTCAATATTAATGGTGTCTTCAATGAGTAATATAGGCAGATACTTATCCATCATGCAATACTATTCGGGAGACGTCTGATTGGTTCCAAATTCATTCGACAGCAGGACATTGACCCCAAACATACAGCCAGTGTCATAAGAACTATCTTCAGTGTAAAGAAGAACAAAGAGTCCTGGAAGTGATGATATGACCCCTATAGAGCCCTGGTCTCAACATTATTGAGTCTGGGATTACAGGAAGAGACAGAATGATTTGAGCAAGCTACATCTGCGGAAGATCTGTGGTTAGTTCTTCAAGATGTGTGGACCAGCCTCCATTCCAAGTTCTTTCAAAAACTGTATGCAAGTGTAACTAAAAGAATTGATGCTCTTTTGAAGGCAGAGGGTGGTCGCAATATTGATTTGATTTAAGTTTCTCAGTTGTTCATTCACTTTGAATTTTGCTATTTGACAAAATTAGACTATTAACTCTTCTATTTGTTCAAAGCACTTTTACTTTGCAGCATTTTTCCACACCTGCCTATAACCTTTGCACAATACTGTATAATGATATTAGCAAATTTCGCTAACATGTTGCTTTCCTTTTCTTGTTCTAAACATGAGTTGCATATTATCTTTTACTGCAGTAACATCCAGAGATTCACTGAAAGATCTGTCAATTAAAACACAAATTGTATAATTTTGCACTCCTACTAATGTAGTGCATGGTATTGTGGGAAATGTACATTTTCTGCATCAGACTGATGCATGATGTAAACGTTATTGCTATAATTCTTCATAGACCTAGCAGACACAACCATGGCTCTTGTGAGAATGTGATACTTTGCAAACTGAGAGATACAGATGTAGCAATCGTAAAACAAAAATTTCCTTCCTGAAAAGTGTGCTGTAGTCCAAAAAATAGAATACATCAGGTCATTGCTTTTTATTTACTTTGAAATCAAAGAATCAATAAGAAAACTCACAAAATTGCCTAGCTCAAATAAAACCCAGGTATTCAATACAATAAATTAAAAAAGCTGACCTCTTGTTCATTGGCATTGGAACAAATGTAGTGAATATGAAGGATAACAAAGTTCATCAACAGATGTTGCAAATGTTTGTATGTTATGATCAGGGTTGCAAACCAGATTTTTTTCTGGGCAACTTATCCAAAAATCCTGAACAACCAACATTTTTTACTGACACATTGTGAACCATAATCTATATATATAAAATAGGATGTATATATGTGCCCCCATCACTCATGAACGCCTGGAGCAATTTCAACCAAACTTGGTACATATATAACTCATCACATGGGGACAAATTTAGTGGGATAAGACAGCCCCACTACCCCTGGAGGGAGGGTGGGGAATGCCGGAATTACACTATATACACACACTCACACATAAAGGCCGGGCCTGCCACTTTTCAACTAGCAGTGACTGTAGGTCACTTACACAGGCTGGTTGGAATGGGTTAGCATTAATCTGAATACCTGGAGAACACAGATGCAAGCTCCCAGGATACATTGTAACTGAAGAGTGCTATGACACTGTGCCTGACCAATGTTTCCAACTTGGCTATTAGCACAGTGGTAAGAACTATGGAGTGTAGTTGGCATATTAAGTGGTCCATAGGTTTGCTTCCAACAGCACCGCTTGCACCCTGCCAGATGCACCCGAAAAAGGCCAAGAAGCAATAACCCGAAAAAGGTTTCGCATGCAGCCTGGCCTTCCAACTCTGCCTTCTACGGCTGGAGGCGACATCATGGGCACTCAAGAGCCACAAGCTTATGCAGCCTTCGGACGGCACCCACAATGCACTGCGGCTGTCTTGACACTGTGGCGTAGCACTGTATTGTCAACCACCCCTTATCCTCATTCCTCTGGCACCGTGTTCATGCATCCTACCCTTGCAGTGCCTGCAGGACTCTTCTCCTCCCTATGTAGGATGGTTAAGCAGGTGACTACTTGTAATTGTACGCACAGCTCTCATTGATTTGCTGTGCCTACAATTACGAGTGATGGCTGCTACACAAGGGTTGAAGCCTTGTTCTCGCTCCCACCATGGTGTATCCTGGTGTACGCTGCTTGGATAACCCCTTTAGGGTTTAATGCATGGCGGGTGGGCCACATAAAAGGATCCGGTGGGCCTTGTGTTGACATGTGTGTTGTAATCTATCTATCTTCTATATATATACAATAGGATTTGTGTTGCTATGCATGTGTGTATGTGCCATCATAACTCATGAACGCCTGGAGCAATTTCAACCAAACGTGGTGTAAATATGTAACTTTTCCCATCTGGACAAATTTAAGGGGGGGGGGGGGGGTAACACAGCCCCACTCCCCCTGGGAAAATGTTGGAATTGCACTTGAGCAGATGGTTTTTATTTTACACTCTTATATTACACAGATGACCTTCTCCTCCTCAAATACTAATATATTACACAGACCTCCTGCACCTCAGGTAATATCTTACACAGATGACCTCCTCCTCTGCTCCGACCACCACAAAGCTTCCCACCAGCACTAAGCCACTATGTACCACACAGAAATGAGCCCAGCACCCACTCTTATGAAAGCTGTCCAAAAGGAAATCTGTGTTGCCCATAGCAACCAATGACAGAGCAGCTTTCATTTTACCTCAGCAATATAAGAAATGAAAGCTGAGCTGTGATTGGTTGCTATTGGCAACGAAAATTACATATTTAAATTCTTTTTGTGTCTAAAAAAATAAAAATAAACGGGCAGCGCCGGGTAATCAGCTAGTAAAAGCTAAAGATCATAAGCAATATATGTCTATAAATGCATTACTGATATGAACTTATTACCAGCATTTACTGTGAGCTAGGATAACAATAATTACAAGCATATTAACCTATTTTAGTACTACAAGCCTCAAATAAATTACGGACATACCTATTTTTTCCCAGACCTTGGAAAAAAGTGCCATATTTTTACAGACTGCCCAGGAATTTCTAGACCATTGGTAACTTTATAACTTAACTACAATGTACTATATTGCTGTAAATCCATCTTATCACAATGTACTAGTCATATGTTACTACTATCCATATGCTAAAATGAGCAATTCAGAAAGGAACAATTTAGATAACAATATTGTAATATAGTTAGTATAATATAACATTATTACTACTACTAGTAATAACTGAATTCTATCAGTTTGACAAATGTCCAATTGAGGACACTGCAATTTAATCTTGGAATAAGCTTCAGTAAAATTTTAATAATTTTCTATTTAAAAAAGCACTTAAAATCCTGTGATATTTTTTAATGCTCTGACAGATTCAGTTCTTAAAATGATGTGGATGAACACAAGTGCTGTACTTTCCCCAAATGCTGAAGTCTGTTTTTAAAATGTTGCTCTTGCTGTCGCTTCACAGTTGGTGGTCTTTGCAATCTGAAGATCTGTGGTTCCCCTTCCATTTAAAATGTGATTGTTAATAGTACTAAAGTACTCACATTCTCTCTGGCTAAATAGTAGGATCAGTATGGTTCCCTCAGAGAAGTTCTAATTTTAGCCAAAAATGTATTGCCCTAATATGACATTTGATGTAATCAATAACTAATTATGATAGGGGTGATGGGGTGGCTGCCCCAGGCCCGAGGCTCCAAGGGGGCCTATGGCTACCCCAGTCGCTGCTATAATAATCCACACTGTTAAATTTCTGGTGACAAGGAGAGGAATGGGTTAAATCCCTTACTATACACCTACACTCAAAGCCTTTCCTTCTGTCTCTGCAGGGGAGCTCAGAGGTGCACATCATCAGGACATCATCACCATCACTCCTTTCCCCTCTGTGTGCAGTGAGTGCCAGGGAGAGATGTGATGTGCACCTGTGAGCTCCAGTGCAGAGTCAGATGGGAAAGCTGTGGGTGTATGTGTGTAGTAAGAGATTTAACCCATTCCTCTCCCTGCTACTTGAGGTTTAACAGTGGGGCCAGGTTCTCTATCATGGACCACAGAGTGGCCCTATACTATTTTGGAGAAAGTGCAAGAAATATAATAGGTGGAACTCCCTTTAGAGTGGGGAAGGCAATGGCAAACCATCCCACCAAAACAGTCTGCCAAGAAAACGTCATGATGTGACATCACCCTAGGAGTCAGTCATGACTCGGTGCTTGTACCAGGGTCTTTACCTTTACCTTCCTTTAGAGATGAGGTGCACATGTCCCAAATGGCTGAACAAAAAGTGAACATAGAAATATTTATGGAACTACTGACAACCCAGGAAACACACTGAGGGAGGGTATGATGAGTCGATAGAGGTGTGATAGTAAAATCTTGTAATGACGCAGACTTCCGATTTATATAGAAGACAAAAACAGGATGGATAAGTCCGACTTTTCCTTTATTTGAACATAATACAGAAATAAAAACACATTTTGGAGTTAAACCCTTTCTTACAGGACTGCATTTCTGTCACATGGGAGCATTGCCCACCTACTGACTTACCACTGAAACAGTGAACCCACCAGCATAACTGAGAAAGTGGTTTAACCCAAAAATGGATCTTTGTTGCTGGTTTATCAAAATACTAACAAAGACCTGTCTATCTGTGCATGAGTGAGTAGTGAGTGGGTTTGTGAGTGACTTACATGCTCCGCACCTGATCCCATGAGAGTGAAGTCACCAAAGGTCCTTCATCCCCAGTGAGGGAATTACATGCTCCACCCCTGATCACATGATGGTGACATTATTACAGATCTTGTACACATGCAGCTGCTGTCTGGCTAGGTGTTTGTTAGTATCCCATAGCAACTGAGCCCGCTGGGGGTTGTAGGGATAGAATACTAATAGCTGCAATAGCTGTGTGCTTACAGGATGGTGTCACCATCATGTGATCCGTCAACTGTGTGGGAGAAGTCTAGGGTCACATGACCAAGGGTGATCAGTGTGTGTAGGACTTTGCTGTGCTGCTTTTGATCCCTGTTGTATGAAGAATGTATATAGCAGAGCTGTATGTGATTTATATGTAGCAGAGCTGTGTGTGACGTGCATGTAGCAGAGCTGTATGGCGCATTTCACCACTAGTAACACTGATACTATAATTTCATAATAATTACTAGTCAAAATACTAATGACCACCTATCCATCCGTGAGTGAGTTACATGTTCCACCCCTGATCACATGACAGTGACGTCATCACAGGTCCTTAATCCCTCTGCAGATTACGGGCAGACTGCATACCTACAAACCTATGTGGCCTCAGTTGCTATGGAATACTAATGAACACTTGTCTGTAAGTGAATGATTGTGTCAGTTACATGTTAAGATGCCACCATCATGGGATCAGTCACCGGGGCTCTGAACTTTATTGTAAACCTACAGAGCCAGATAGCAGAGCAGCTGTGTGCTTACAGCACCTGTGATGATGTCACCATCATGTGATCAGTCACCTGTGTGGGAGGAGTCCGGGGTCACATGACCAGGGGCTGATCAGTGTGTACAGGATTCTGCTGTGTTAGTTGTGATCCCTGTTGTATGGGTTGAAGAATGTATGTAGCAGAGCTGTGTATGTGATGTGCATGCAGCAGAGCTGTGTGTGTGATGTGCATATAGCAAAGCTGTGTGTGTGTGACATGCATGTAAGATAACTTTTTGTGTCTGTGATGTGCATGTAGCAGAGCTGTGTGTGTGATGTGCTTGTACTACAGCTGTGTCTGTGTGACGTGCATGTAGCAGAGCTGTGTGTGTGATATGCATGTAGCAGAGTTGTGTGTGATGTGCATGTAACAGAGCTTTCTGTGTTTGTGACGTGCATGTAGCAGAGCTATGTATTATCTATCAAACACCTTAGAGGCACAATGACGGTAATGTCATCACAGGTCCTAAAACAGCAGGCGTGTGCTTGCAACTCCAATCTCTTTCACTATATTATATTAGTAAGTGGCCTAATAATTACTAGTAATTAGAGATGAGCGAACGTACTTGTCCGAGCTTGATGCTCGGGCGAATATTAGGGTGTTCGGGATGTTCGTTATTCGTAACGAACACCACACGATGTTCGGATGTTCGGGTTACTTTAACTTTCTTCCCTGAGAAATCTTTTCTATATGCGCTCAATGGGGCCGGCGGCAGCAGCGCCAACCCCATTGAGAACATATAGAAGACAAATCCTTCTTCTCTGCCACAGCTGTAACAGCTGTGACAGAGAAGAACGATGTTTGCCCATTGAATTCAATGGAACCGGCAATACAGCCGACTCCACTGAATGCAATGGGCTGCCGGCGATCGCGGGATGAATTGTCGGAAAGGGGTTAAATATATAAGCCCTTTCCTGCAATTCATCCAGAAATGTGTAAAAATAAAAAATATATATATACTCACCTGGTGCCCGCAGACGGAGTTCAGCGCGGCAGGCTGCAGTTCTCCTGAACTGCTCTGAACAGCTGTGAGTAGTATTCAGCAGCCGGGGATTTAAAATCCCCGCCTGCTGAATAAGATGCCTCTGAATGGTCACAGCCTGACCAATCAGAGGCCAGCCCTCACTCACACCCATTCATGAATTCATGAATGGGTGAGTGAGGGCTGCCTCTGATTGGCTCAGGGGCAGGAGAGCTGCCCCTGAGCCAATCAGAGGCAGCCCTCACTCACCCATTCATGAATTCATGAATGGGTGTGAGTGAGGGCTGGCCTCTGATTGGTCAGGCTGTGACCATTCAGAGGCATCTTATTCAGCAGGCGGGGATTTTAAATCCCCGGCTGCTGAATACTACTAACAGCTGTTCAGAGCAGTTCAGGAGAACTGCAGCCTGCCGCGCTGAACTCCGTCTGTCGGCACCAGGTGAGTATATATATATTTTTTATTTTTACACATTTCTGGATGAATTGCAGGAAAGGGCTTATATATTTAACCCCTTTCCGACAATTCATCCCGCGATCGCCGGCAGCCCATTGCATTCAGTGGAGTCGGCTGTATTGACGGCTCCATTGAATTCAATGGGCGTTCTTCTCTGCCACAGCTGTTACAGCTGTGGCAGAGGAGAACTTGCTGTGTCGTTCCCATCATTTTCTTGAATTGCCAAGATTTTCACACATGAAAACCTTAGCGAGCATCGGCGAAATACAAAAATGTTCCGGTCGCCCATTGACTTCAATGGGGTTCGTTATTCGAAACGAACACCCGAACATCGCGGGAAGTTCGTTTCGAATAACGCGAACCCGAACATTTTGGTGTTCGCTCATCTTTACTAGTAATCTATTTAAGAAGAAGCCAGTCAGGACCCTAGAACTAATTCAGATCACTGGGGATTCTGTTACTAATTGGGGCACATAGGATGACCAATTGCTGTTGGGGTCACTATTACTACTTTGAGTTACAGAGTGGATCACTATTATTAGGTGGGGCACAGAGGGGGTTCTATTATTAATTAGGCTCACAGAGGGTCATATTATTAACTGGATTCACTGAGGGGATGAATATTACTAAGTGGGGCCACAGTGAGCATTTATACTGTGGGGGACAGGGAAAACTTGATTAGGGGTTAAAACAACAGAATGCAGAAATAATTGTTTCCTGTCTGCACTGGGCTTTCAGTAACCACAGTCATCCTCCAACAGGGAAATCCAAATACAGGGTATATCAGAGGCAGTGGGCTTTTTCCCAAAAAGTGGAAAAAAATACTATTTTTGGCCTGGCAGTGACTGTCTTCAGTTTACGGCGTGTGTGCTGGGGGTAGTAGTCGGTGATTAATACCCAGCCTTGCGCATAATTGTTTCCTGGCTGCACTGGGCTTTCAGTAACCACAGTCATCCTCCAACAGGGAAACACAAATACAGGGTATATCAGAGGCAGTGGGCTTTTTCCCAAAAAGTGGGAAAAAATACTATTTTTGGCCTCGCAGTGACCGTCTTCAGTTTACGGCGTGTGTGCTGGGGGTAGTAGTCGGTGATTAATACCCAGCCTTGTGCATAATTGTTTCCTGGCTGCACTGGGTTTTCAGTAACCACAGTCATCCTCCAACAGGGAAATCCAAATACAGGGTATATCAGAGGCAGTGGGCTTTTTCCCAAAAAGTGGGAAAAAATACTATTTTTGGCCTGGCAGTGACTGTCTTCAGTTTACGGCATGTGTGCTGGGGGTAGTAGTCGGTGATTAATACCCAGCCTTGCGCATAATTGTTTCCTGGCTCTGCTGTGCGTTCCGTAAGTGAAGTCAGCCTCCAACCACAGACCAATAAGCGGCACATTTAATTACAGCGTTCTGTTTCTGCTCTACTCGTAATACACCATGCTGAGGGGTAGGGGTAGGCCTAGAGGACATGGACGGCGGGCGAGGACGCGGAGGCCCAAGTCAGGGTGTGGGCACAGGCCGAGCTCCTGGTCCAGGTGTATCGCAGCCGGCTGCTGCGGGATTAGGAGAGAGGCAAGTTTCTGGGGTCCCCAGATTCATCTCACAATTAATGGGTTCACACAGTAGACCTTTATTAGAAAATGAGCAGTGTGAGCAGGTCCTGTTGTGGATGGCAGAAAGTGCATCCAGCAATCTATCGACCACCCAGTCTTCTACGCCATCCACAGCTGCAACTCTGAATCCTCTGGCTGCTGCTCCTCCTTCCTCCCAGCCTCCTCACTCCATTACAATGACACATTCTGAGGAGCAGGCAGACTCCCAGGAACTGTTCTCGGGCCCCTGCCCATATTGGGCAGCAATGGTTCCTCTCCCACCGGAGGAGTTTGTTGTGACCGATGCCCAACCTTTGGAAAGTTCCCAGGGTCCGGGGGATGAGGCTGGGGACTTCCGACAACTGTCTTAAGAGCTTTCAGTGGGTGAGGAGGACGATGACGATGAGACACAGTTGTCTATCTGTGAGGTAGTAGTAAGGGCAGTAAGTCCGAGGGAGGAGCGCACAGAGGATTCGTAGGAAGAGCAGCTGGATGATGAGGTGACTGACCCCACCTGGTTTGCTAAGCCTACTGGGGACAGGTCTTCAGAGGGGGAGGCAAGTGCAGCAGCAGGGCAGGTTGGAAGAGGCAGTGCGGTGGCCAGGGGTAGAGGCAGGGCCAGACCGAATAATCCACCAACTGTTTCCCAAAGCGACCCCTCGCGCCATGCCACCCTGCAGAGGCCGAGATGCTCAAAGGTGTGGCAGTTTTTGCACTGAGAGTGCAGACGACCGACGAACTGTGGTGTGCAAGGTGTGTCAAGCAAAGATCAGCCAGAGAGCCACCACCACCAGCCTCACCACCACCAGCATGCGCAGGCATATGATGGCCAAGCACCCCACAAGGTGGGACGAAGGCCGTTCACCGCCTCCGGTTTGCACCACTGCCTCTCCCCCTGTGCCCCTACCTGCCACTGAGATCCAACCCCCCTCTCAGGACACAGGCACGACCGTCTCCCGGCCTGCACCCACACGCTCACCTCCGCTGTCCTCGGCCCCATCCAGCAATGTCTCTCAGCGCAGCGTCCAGCCGTCGCTAGCGCAACTGTTTGAGCGCAAGCGCAAGTACGCCGCCACACACCCGCACACTCAAGCATTAAACGTGCACATAGCTAAATTGATCAGCCTGGAGATGCTGCCGTATAGGCTTGTGGAAACGGAGGCTTTCAAAAGCATGATGGCGGCGGCGGCCCCGCGCTACTCGGTTCCCAGTCGCCACTACTTTTCCCGATGTGCCGTCCCAGCCCTGCACGACCACGTCTCCCGCAACATTGTACGCGCCCTCACCAACGCGGTTACTGCCAAGGTCCACTTAACAACGGACACGTGGACAAGCACAGGCGGGCAGGGCCACTATATCTCCCTGACGGCACATTGGGTGAATTTAGTGGAGGCTGGGACCGAGTCAGAGCCTGGGACCGCTCACGTCCCACCCACCCCCAGAATTGCGGGCCCCAGATTGGTGTTGGTATCTGCGGCGGTGTATGCTTCCTCCACTAAACCACCCTCCTCCTCCTACGCAACCTCTGTCTCGCAATCAAGATGTGTCAGCAGCAGCACGTCGCCAGCAGTCGGTGTCGCGCGGTGTGGCAGCACAGCGGTGGGCAAGCGTCAGCAGGCTGTGCTGAAACTACTCAGTTTAGGAGAGAAGAGGCACACGGCCCACAAACTGCTGCAGGGTCTGACAGAGCAGACCGACTGCTGGCTTTTGCCGCTGAGCCTCCAACCAGCATGGTCGTGTGTGACAACGGCCGTAACCTGGTGGCGGCTCTGCAGCTCGGCAGCCTCACGCACATGCCATGCCTGGCCCATGTCTTTAATTTGGTGGTTCAGCGCTTTCTGAAAAGCTACCCACGCTTGTCAGACCTGCTCGGAAAGGTGCGCCGGCTCAGCACACATTTCCACAAGTCCAAGACGGGCGCTGCCACCCTGCAGACCCTGCAACATCGGTTTAATCTGCCAGTGCACCGACTGCTGTGCGACGTGTGCACACAGTGGAACTCTACACTCCACATGTTGGCCAGGCTCTATGAGCAGCGTAGAGCTATAGTGGAATACCAACTCCAACATGGGCGGCGTAGTGGGAGTCAGCCGCCTCAATTCTTTACAGAAGAGTGGGTGTTGCCATGTAGGGTGGCGCGCGGCGCTCCGATGTCGGCTCCGGCGTCCCGGAGCTCTGCTGTCGGGGCTCTCCCGGCGGCGTGGAGCAGCCAGCGTGCAGCGGCGTGGGCGTGTCCGCCCGTAGGGTGCCGCCCGCTCTCCTCCACCTTCCATATGCAACAGTGGGAGCGTCGGCTCCTCCCACTCTCCGCCCCTGGGCGGAGGCTTTAAGTTAAAAGGCTGGCAGTGACCTGAGCTCACTGCCAGTTATTGGTTCTGCTAGCCTCTAGTCAGGTCTGTCTCAGTCTGCTCTAGTTGCTCGTCAGTATCCTGTCAGTTTGCCTGTGAGCTCCATCTCCAGCCTTACTCTGCTTAGTAAGTTTTGTTGGTCTGTTCCACCTGCCTCTTCTATCGGCACTCTGTCCCCTGTTAGTAGTTCCATCTAGGTAGTCGCCAGGTACCTAGCCAGCGCAGGGACCGCCGCCCAGTTGTCCGCCTGGGGTTAGCCAGGGCCGAGGCAAGTAGGCAGGGACAGTGGGGTGCGGGAAGATCAGGGCACCCCACCTGGTGCTCAGGGGGCAGAGTGCCGTAACAGTGGGCCTGTTTGGCAGCCATCTGCCAGGTCCTTGGAAACTTTGAGGAGTCTACCCAAATGGTGAGCGGCGATGCTGCAATCATTAGCGTCACTATTCCTCTGCTATGCCTCTTGAGAAGTTCCCTGCAAAGCATAAAGGCAGATGCTTTGCACTCGGAAACGGAGGCGGGGGGAGACAGTATGTCGCTGGATAGTCAGACCACCCTCATGTCTATATCTCAGCGTGTTTTGGAGGAGGAGGAGGAGCATGAGGAGGATGAGGAGGAGGGGGAAGAGACAGCTTGGCCCACTGCTGAGGGTACCCATGCTGCTTGCCTGTCATCCTTTCAGCGTGTATGGCCTGAGGAGGAGGAGGATCCTGAAAGTGATCTTCCTAGTGAGGACAGCAATGTGCTGCGTACAGGTACCCTGGCACACATGGCTGACTTCATGTTAGGATGCCTTTCTCGTGACCCTCGCGTTACACGCATTCTGGCCACTACGGATTACTGGGTGTACACGCTGCTCGACCCACGGTATAAGGAGAACCTTTCCACTCTCATACCCGAAGAGGAAAGGGGTTCGAGAGTGATGCTATACCACAGGACCCTGGTGGAGAAACTGAAAGAAAAATTCCCATCCGACAGCGCTAGTGGCAGAAGGCGCAGTTCCGATGGCCAGGTAGCAGGGGAGGCGCGGAGATCGGGCAGCATGTACAGCGCACTCAGGGGAACACTCTCCAAGGCCTTTGCCAGCTTTATGGCTCCCCAGCAAGACTGTGTCACCGCTCCCCAGTCAAGGCTGAGTCGGGGGGAGCACTGTAAAAGGATGGTGAGGGAGTACGTAGCCGATCGCACGACCATCCTCCGTCACGCCTCTGCTCCCTACAACTACTGGGTGTCGAAGCATAACACGTGGCCTGAACTCGCGCTGTATGCCCTGGAGGTGCTTGCTTTCCCTGCGGCTAGCGTCTTGTCAGAGAGGGTGTTTTTTGCGGCTGGGGTAATCATCACGGATAAGCGTACCCGCCTGTCAACCGACAGTGCCGACAGGCTTACACTCATAAAGATGAACAAAGCCTGGATTTCCCCAGAATCTGTGTATTATATTCATCCTCCTCCTCCTGCTCCTCCTCCGGAAACCTCACGTAATCACGCCGAACGGGCAATTTTTCTGAGGCCCACAAGGCTCAGTCATATTACTTTTGTAAACAATGTTTATACGTTTCAATTCTCATTAAAGCGTTGAAACTTGCACCTGAACCAATTTTATTTTAACTGGGCTGCCTCCAGGCCTAGTTACAAATTAAGCCACAGTAACCAAAGCGATTAATGGGTTTCACCTGCCCTCTTGGTTGGGCATGGGCAATTTTTCTGAGGTACATTAGTACTGTTGGTACACCAATTTTTTTTGGCCCTCGCCTACCGTGTAATCCTAGTAATTTTTATGGGCTTCACCTGCACTCATGGTACAGCAAGGTGTGTGGGGTTGGCCTACACTTTTGCTACATAAATGTAACTGGGGCCTTGTCCATACTGCAACTACTGAAATGTGAAAGAGACTGTTATCTCCCTAAACTGCTGCAACGGGAATGTTACTGTGGCCTGTCTTGACTGCTACTACTACTGAAATGGAACTAATACTGTGCTCCCCCTATACTGCTGCTAGTGATATGTTACTGGGGCCTGTCTAGACTGCAACTACTACTGAAATGGAACTAATACTGTGCTCCCCCTATACTGATGCTAGTGATATGTTACTGGGGCCTGTCCAGACTGCTACTACTACTGAAATGGAACTAATACTGTGCTCCCCCTATACTGCTGCTAGTGAGATCTTACTGGGGCCTGTCCAGACTGCTACTACTACTGACATGGAACTAATACTGTGCTCCCCCTATACTGCTGCTTTGGAATTGTTACTGGGGCCTGTCTTGACTGCTACTATTACTGAAATGGAACTAATACTGTGCTCCCTCTATACTGCTGCTAGATATATATGTTACTGGGGCCTGTCTTGACTGCTACTATTACTGAAATGGAACTAATACTGTGCTCCCCCTATACTGCTGCTAGTGATATATTACTGGGGCCTGTCTTGACTGCTACTATTACTGAAATGGAACTAATACTGTGCTCCCCCTATACTGCTGCTAGTGATATGTTACTGGGGCCTGTCCCTAATGCTACCGCTGAAATGTTACTAATTTTGGGCTCTGCCTATACCGCTGCTAATGCTATGTCACTGGGGTGTGGAAACGGAGGCTTCCCAAAGACATGATGGCGGCGAGGCCATTTCCCACCAACGCGGTTACTGTTAAGGTGCATATAACCACGAACACGTGGAGAGGACACGTAGTGCCCCAAAAGCATCCCCCTCCTCCTCCAACAATGAAAACATTCTTGGCAAATACCTTGGCATTGCTCCGTCTGGTGGCAGTCCAAGAATTTCACCTTTAACGACACAAGAGAGCCCCCCCACCCCACCATCCACCTGCCACGGACCACTTAATCCTGGCCACATTCCGAAAACCAACTAAATAAAACCGTACTACTAGGTCCGCAGCCGCGACCACATTCCCACCAACGCGGTTACTGTTAAGGTACATATTACCAGTCTGACTGGGGCATGCACTGTGGGCCGAAGCCCACCTGTATTGTATCTGACGTTAGCTCTGCTGAGCAGGGCACTGCAATGGGATACATTTATGTACCGCCGATGGGTTCCAGGGAGCCACCCATGCTGTGGGTCCACAGGGACTTTACATTACGGATTTTAACCTGCCAGTGTCTATGTATTAAAACCCCCGGTCAGACTGGGGCATGCAGTGTGGGCCGAAGCCCACCTGCATTTAATCTGACGTTACCTCAGCTGTGCTGGGCACTGCAATGGGATTTGTTTATGTACCGCCGGTGGGTTCCAGGGAGCCACCCATGCTGTCGGTCCACACGGAGTTGTACCTGCCTGTGTCTTCTTATAAAGAACTCCAATCTGACTGGGGCATGCAGTGTGGGCCAAAGCCCACCCGTATTTAATCTGTCGTTAGCTCTGCTGTCCAGGGCACTGCAATGGGATTTGTTTATGTACCGCCGGTGGGTTCCAGGGAGCCACCCATGCTTTGGGTCCACAGGGACTTCACATTAGGGATTTGTACCTGCCTGTGTCTATGTATTAAAAACCCCGGTCAGACTAGGGCATGCAGTGTGGGCCGAAGCCCACCTGCATTTAATCTAATGTTACCTCAGCTGTGCTGGGCAATGCAATGGGATTTATTTATGTAACGCCGGTGGCTTCCTGGGACCCACCCATGCTGTCGGTCCACACGGAGTTGTACCTGCCTGTGTCTACTTATAAAGAACCCCAGTCTGACTGGGGCATGCAGTGTGGGCCGAAGCCCACCTGTATTTAATCTGACGTTAGCTCTACTATCCGGGGCACTGCATTGGGACAAACTACAGGAGCAATACAGCGCTAATGAGACGTGCACAGCTACACTAGCATTGGAGTCTGCTGTAGGCACGCGATTGCTGAGGGTTTGTGCAGAGGCCTATGTCCTGGGTGCAGTGAAAGTCTGCTTCCAGCCTACGATTGCTGAATCTGTGGGCTGAGGCCTATGCCGTGGGCGTGGTGCAAGTCTGCCATGTTTGGACGCTCAGATCAATTTTTTGTTCATGTCTTGGGTTTCCTAGAACCCACCTATGCTGTTGGTGCAAACTTAGTTCCCATTGCGGTGTTTGACCTGTCTGGCACAAAGGCACTGACTGACTTGGGTAGGGGGTAGATCGCTGACGGCTTTCCCCTTGCAGTGTGGATTGAGCTATGCGACACCTTGACAGAATGAATACTGTGTGGCACATGCATTCCCCATTGCTATGCCCACGTTTGCAGCTCCTGATGGAGGTGGCACAGGATTGGAGTTCTCATTGCTTCTGTACAGCATTGTGGGCTATCGCCCCGCCCCTTTTAAAGAGGGTCGCTGCCTGGCCCTGCCAACCCTCTGCAGTGTGTGCCTCCGGTTCCTCCTCATGGCAGACGCACTTATAAATAGACATGAGGGTGGTGTGGCTATGAGGCCAGCGTGTGGCATGAGGGCAGCTGAAGGCTGCGCAGGGACACTTTGGTGTGCGATGTGGACACTGGGTCGTGCGGGGGGGTTGGGCAGCATGTAACCCAGGAGAAGTGGCAGCGGAGTGTCATGCAGGCAGTGATTGTGCTTTGTTGGAGGTAGTGTGGTGCTTAGCTCAGGTATGCCTTGCTAATGAGGGTTTTTCAGAAGTAAAAATTGTTGGGGGGGGCCCACTCTTGCCGCTATTGTGGCTTATTAGTGGGACCTGGGAACTTGAGATGCAGCCCAACATGTAGCCCCTCGCCTGCCCTATCCGTTTCTGTGTCGTTCCCATCACTTTCTTGAATTCCCAGATTTTCACAAATGAAAACCTTAGCAAGCATCGGCGATATACAAAAATGCTCGAGTCGCCCATTGACTTCAATGGGGTTCGTTACTCGAAACGAACCCTCGAGCATCGCGGGAAGTTCGACTCAAGTAACAAGCACCCGAGCATTTTGGTGCTCGCTCATCTCTAATCACTCATTTTTTGTGATTTTTCTTTATGGCATTCACAGTGTGGTATAAATATTGTTACCTTTATTCTCCAAGTCATTATGATTATAGAGGTTATTTTTATGTTTTACCACTTTTGTGCAATATGCCATTTTTTTTCTTTATAAAAATACTTTTTGTGCATTGCCACATTCAGTTGACAGAGCTGGTTTAAGGCCTGTTTTAAGTGGAACGACCTGTATTTTTTTTTTGTACCATTTTGAGGTATATATGATTTTTTAATCAGTTTTTATTCCAGTTTAAGGGAAATAAAAATTATCAGAGAATGGACATTTTGGATTGTGTTTTTCCCCGTTCTTGATAAATAAGGCAATATTTTATAGTGCTTGTTGTTATAGATGTGGTGATACCAATTTTTGTTGGTTTTTCTCTTCTTATTTTTTCAATATTTAAAGCCTTGTGCAAGAAGACAAACATTTTTTTTTTATTCCATAAAAATGTTTTGATCCACAGTCTGCAATGACAGCAGCATCTGTGGAGTTAAATGTTGTAGAGGAATGATCAGATGAGCAAGTCCTCAGCATTTTACGCTTTTTCTGGGAAAAACCCAATATGTGATAATCAGAGAGCAAATATGTTTTCTGATTGATGGAGGGCTAATAACATAAAAAAGGATTCATGTCACCCCTCCCCTGGGACAGGGAGATATACAGGAGAATCACAGGTCTTTTCTGTTGCCACTAGTCTCCCTCCTCCCCTTTCCACTCTCCTCTACACATACTGACTAAAAAAATGACAGTTTTAAATTCAGCATTCCTAGCTCTAATTCAAATGACTATAACTCTGGTTCTCTAAGGATTATGGACATGCCCTGGTATCATTTTGAAGCCAAGAATCTTAACTTCAAAATTGCACGAGAAGCATATTGGTAGCCCTGGTAGAACCAAAGCTACAGCCATTAAAATTAGAACAAGCTCTGTTCACCCTAAACTGTAAGATCCTTTTCCTGCAGAAGGAAGGGAGATTGTTCTAAACTGCTAGAGGATTAACGTGTAAAGGTTCCTTTTTTCTACAACCAACTTTTAAGGTGTCACAATATGTCTATACAAGGGTCCACCACTTGGTCCCTTTTAACAGAGACAGCAACATTGTCCATATATTTGAGACAGAAGCAAAAATCAACTAAAAAGTCCATCTAAAATTTCCAACCATACTTGCTATATTACACTTTTAGCCACATTGCCACATCACATTCCAACACACTGTCAGTCTAGTTTGCTACAGTACCCTCAACAACATATCCAATCACGTTACTCTCAATATAGCAGATCAAAGTCAGCTGCAGTAAAAACTTACCTCCAGCACACTGCAGTGCCAATTTGTATAGATATGCTGTAAAAAAATTAATTTGGTTTTGAAGTGGTTAAATCTTCTATGAGATCAATACTTTCTGTTACTTTCTTTCATTCCAGATGCTTACTTCTCTGTGTACAATGCAGTATTTATGTTTGTTTTGTTGACTTAAAAAATTTCAAAGGCAAAAGGGTCAAGCTAGAAGCTGTGAAATGATGAACTTACACAGATAAAAGGAATGACACTTCTTTATAGTGAAATAAAAGCTAACATGTATCGAGACAACCATATCATAGCTACACATAACTGAATATTCTGCACAAATCACAAAGCAGCCCTGTGTGTACAATATGTATAAAACATTAAAAAAAGCTATCTGAGCAGAAGAGAAGGAATTGGCTACGCTTCACAAGTAAGGAAACCCCCAAGTGTCAGCAGCACAATTATTAATTTTGGTCATTTTTTCTTCCATCCGATGCTAAATAACAAACAGATTATTTTGCTGTTTTCATAACACTTACAGATTTTTGATGAAAAATCGTGTTGACATAAATGGTACCTATGGGGTTTTCAATAGGTACATCCCTTGTGAATGCAGCTTAAAAGGAAACAAGAACAGCATATCAACTGGAATCCTTTCAAGTATACACTTTACAGGTGTAGATTTGAATAAAGGAAATCAGGATTTCTTCGCACATCGTCCGTCTGCTCGGCTGCCTGAAATTGCACTCAGTTACAAAACCCACCGCAAACATTTGTAATATTATATAAAGAAGGATTAGCAAAATTAAGACTAGGTTTTTGCTAAATATATATTTTTACATTTGTTTTGTAAATTTGTTATTAACTACACTTGAGATTTTATTTTAAACCTATTTAATGCACTGACATGCCAAAACTCATGGGACAGGAACTAACATTGTATAGGATCCCCTCTAGTCATGTGAAGTGCAGCAACGTGATATGGCATTGATCCCAAAAGTAGAAGCAAGATGTTTGGAAGGATGTTGAGATATGTCATTTAGATAGCCACCCACAGCTCCATTGTATTTGAGAGTGCGGGATCTTCGGAGCTATTGGACCTCTCCACCACTTCTCAAAAATGTTTGACTGGGATCATGTCAGGCAAACATGCAGGCCATACCACTTGTCGGAACACTCCACAATGCTCCTTGAACCAATTCTGGAGAACGTAGGCCAATGAAGCGGTACATTATTAGTCACTAAGTAGCAGCATTGATTTGGAAAAAATCATCAGGAAATTGACTCTTTAGAGGCATTTCCACATTATAGATAAGAAAACAACTAATATCTATGTGCACCATCTAAATTTTTGCACCTGCATAGCCACTGCTGAGGCCCCATTGAAAGCAGTGGGTTTGCAGCAATGATTTTTGGTGAAGGGCTTGAAATATAAGAACTTCCCTGAAAATTATGGCTAGTTGAAAAAAAAGTAAAACAATAAAAAAGCTTAACTCACCTAGAAGAGTTGTCCAGCTCTTCTCTCTGGCCCATAGTATACACAGACCCCTGTAATATTCCAGTAGCAAAGATATAAGCTGACACCAGTAACAGTTATGTTGCAGAAGTCTAGGCATTTCAGTAGCAGCTGTATAGGCAGAGCCCAGTATTAGTAACATTTCTGTAGTAACAGTAGACAGACCCCGGTAACATTTCATTAGCAGAAGTACAGACAGACCCCAGCAACATTTATGTAGTAACAGTATAGACAGAGCCGAGTAACATTTCTGTAGTAATAGTATATGCAGACCCCAGTAACATTTATGTAGCAGCAGTATAGGCAGACCCCTGTAACATTTCAGTAGCAGCAGTACAGGCAGAGCCCAGTATTAGTAACATTTCAGTAGTAACAGTATAGACAGACCCCAGTAACATTTCTGTAGTAACAGTATAGATAGAGCCGAGTAACATTTCTGTAGTAACAGTATAAGCAGACCCCAGTAACATTTATGTAGCAGCAGTATAGGCAGGACCCTGTAACATTTCTGCAGCAGGAGTATAGGCAGAGCCCAGTATTAGTAACATTTCAGTAGTAACAGTATAGACAGAGTCTAGTAACATTTCTGTAGTGACAGTATAGGCAGACCCCAGTAAAATTTATGTAGCAGCAGTACAGGCAGACCCCTGTAACATTTCTGTAGCAGCAGTATAAGCAGACCCCTGTAACTTTTATGTAGCAGAAGCATAGGCAGACCCCTGAAACATGTCCGTAGTAAAAGTATAGGCAGACCCCAGTAACATTTTTGTAGAAGTAAAGGCAGACCCCAGTAACATTTCTGTTGCCGCAGTATAAGCAGACCCCAGTAACATTTATGTAGCAGAAGCATAGCTAGACCCCAGTACCATTTTTGTAGCAGAAGTATATGCAGACCCCTGTAACATTTCTGTAGTAACAGTATAGACAGATCCCAGTAACATTTCAGTAGCAGAAGTATAGGCAGACCCGAGTAACATTCTAGTGGTAGCAGTATAGGCAGACCCCTATAAAATTTACGTGGCAGCAGTATAGGCAGACCCCAGTAACATTTACGTGGCAGAAGTATACGCAGACTCCAGTAACATCCTTGTGACAGCAGTATAGGCAGACCCCTGTAACACTTAAGTGGCAGCAGTATAGGCAGACCCTAGTAACATCCTTGTGGCAGCAGTATAGGCAGACCCCTGTGACATTTACGTGGCAGAAGTATAGGCAGACCCCTGTAACGTGTAAGTGGCAGCATTATAGGCAGACCCCTGTAACATGTAAGTGGCAGCAGCATAGGCAGACCCCTGTAACTTTCTTGTAGCAGAGAGAAAGTAATAATGGGTAGCGCTCCAGACAATGGAATAAAGAATAAAACAAAATTTATGTATAAAGGACTCTATGAAAAAAGAACTCATCCGTAACGCCGGGCCCATAGAGCGGGCTCCGGTACGTCAAGGTCCAAGATTGCGTAGCAGATCACAAAGCGTGAAATTGAGTTTTCTTGCACTGGTCATTGAAGACATCTCATGGAGAGAGTCATGGTAGGTCCCAGAAGTGGACTGGGGAGGTGTGACACAGTCTTGCTGGGGAGCCATAAAGCTGGCAAAGGCCTTGGAGAGTGTTCCCCTGCTGCGCTGAACATGCTGCCTGATCTCCGCGCCTCCCCTTCTACTTGGCCCTCGGAACTGCGCCTTCTGCCACTAGCGCTGTCAGATGGGAATTTTACCATCAGTTTGTCCAGTTGTATGGGGCCTTATCAGTTCTGTGACAGTGCTGCATGGAAATTTAAAACTTGCTGCCAGGGTCCTCCACTGGCTATAGTTAGTTGCTTCGAGTTTCAAAACCTTTTTTTTGCAGGAACAACCAATAGGGATTATCCAAAGTGGCCATCCCCTGTAGAGTAGGTTCACACATTGTAATTTTAGTAAAAATGCTGCATTTTTTGCTGAGCTTTAATAGTGTTGACCATATTGTCGCAGTTCATATTGTTCACAAATGTGCTGAAGTGAAATGGTGCAGTCACATGACTATGTAATATGACCAGATGAATGGGGCATGAACAATGTTCATACTGTATGCAGCATTTGGACAATGGTAAGTGAAGACAGAATCTCGAGATGCTAATTAGAAGAACTCAATCTGCTTTAATTTTCTGTTTGAAAGGCTTAAAAATGTGTCCCTTAATTACTTTTAAATTGGTAGGTTCTAGAAAAAAAGAACAGAATTCTACATTTTCATGGTGCTCAAAATGCCAATTTTCATTTCACTGGTGTGCAAAAATTAGAAACAATTTCTAATCACGAACAGGGGTATATTGAGAACATAGATATACTTCTTTATTTGGTAATTTTGGCAAATAAGAATTTTTTATCTGTTTTTGTACATTTCTTTGTAGTTTAGTTTTATAGCTATGCTAAAATTTCTTTTAGAACATTATTTTATTAACATTTTAAAAAGAGGGGGGGGGGGTGACAATAAAACACGCCCACATAAATATTATATGAATATTTGATATACATGCATTGTATGTAATGGAAGAAAGATAGAAGAACAAATACATATGGTAAAGTGTGTATAAAGGAACAATTTTTCTACTACTTATTTAGAATCAGAAAATCACAGATCATCCTACTTTTACATAAGCTCTTTGGCAATTGGTAATACACCAAATAGGTAATTCTGAGTTTTATCTGCAGAGAGATACTTTGTTATAAGAAGAATTGAGCCAATTATATAAATAACTAGCTTACCCGTCACGCGTTGCTGCGAAGACAGACAGACAGACATACATTCATTCGTTTTTATATATCTAGATAACAACCAATAACAGCGCAGCTTTCATGTTACCTCAGTGGTATAATATATAACAACCAATCACAGCGCAGCTTTCATGTTACCTTAGCAGTATAAAATATAACAACCAATCACAGCGCAGCTTTCATGTTACCTCAGCAGTAAGAGAAATAACAACCAATCACAGCGCAACTTTTATTCTGCCTCAGCAATATAAAAAATAGCAACCAACCACAGCGCAGCTTTCATGTTACCTCTGCGGTATTATATATAGCAACCAATCACAGCGCAGCTTTCATGTTACCTCAGTGGTATAATATATAACAACGAATCACAGCACAGCTTTCATGCAACCTCAGTAGTATAAGAAGTAGCCACCAATCACAGCACAGCTTTCATGTTACCTCAGCAGTATAAGAAATAGCAACCAATCACAGCACAGCTTTCATTTTACCTCAGCATTCTCAATATCAAGCAATTGTCTTGCGAAATGTTCGGCGGATGCATCATTTTCTGGTTGAACACTCATCCCGTTGCTCGTAATGCCTTTTGCTTTCGTGCTTGAGATGGAAATCGAACGATCTTTGTCTGGGGGGCATAAGTGTCGACGGTGCTCGTACGCGCGCCACCTATCGTAGGATAGTTGTACTATGCCTATAATCTTCCCAGGAGTGTACTCAGCAACTTCCCAAAGTCTCATGGCAATTGGATGAATGGTGTAGTAGCACATAAAGGACAAACAGACAGACAGACATTCATTTATATATATCAGGAAGTGAGAGAATTACATTCCATATGTAAAATTTGGACGCTAATTGTTTTGCGCTTAGAATTGAATAATCGACTTGGGACACATTAGCTTTTCCTATTTATGACATATTCAATGCCCGTGCCAAATTTCAAGTTTCTATGTGAGAAAATGACATCCCGTACGTAAAATTTGGACGCTAATTCTTTTGCGCATAGAATTGAATAATCGAGTTGGGACCCATTAGCATTTCCTATTTATGACATATTCAATGCCCGTGCCAAATTTTAAGTTTCTATGTGAGAAAATTAGATTCCGTACGTAAAATTTGGACGCTAATTCTGTGGCGCATAGAATTGAATAATCGAGTTGGGACCCATTAACTTTTCCTATTTATGACATAATCAATGCTCGTGCCAAATTTTAAGTTTCTATGACATTGGGAAGTGATAAAATTAGATTCCGTACGTAAAATTTGGACGCTAATTCTTTGGCGCTTACAATTGAATAATCGAGTTGGGGCCCATTAACTTTTCCTATTTATGACATAATCAATGCTCGTGCCAAATTTCAAGTTTCCATGACATTGGGAAGCGAGAAAATTAGATTCCGTACGTAAAACGTAGACGCTAATTCTTTGGCGCTTAGAATTGAATAATCGCGTTGGGACCCATTAACTTTTCCTATTTATGACATAATCAATGCTCGTGCCAAATTTCATGTTTCTACAACATCGGGAAGTGAGAGAATTAGTGGCAATGATGGAAATCGAACGATCTACGTGGGGGGGCGTAACTGTCGACGACGCACACACGCGCGCCATTTATCATAGGATAGTTGTACTATGCCTATAATCTTCCCAGGAGTGTACTCAACAACTTCCCAAAGTTTCATGGCGATCGGATGAATGGTGTAGTAGCGCATAAAGGACAAACAGACACGCACACAGACAGACACGCATACATTCAATTTTATATATATAGACTAGCGTACCCGTCGCGCGTTGCTGCGAAGACAGACATACATACATACTTCGTTTTTATATATCTAGATGACGGCAGCAGCGACCACTGAGGTTTTGTAGGCCGCTGCTTCCCCCTTGCAGGCTGAATAAAATAGCCGTTGTGTGGAACATCCAATTTATCCGGCTGCTGTGGCTTCTTGGGAAGATAGCCTAGTACATGTTTGCCCACTTCCAACTCCAATGGAGACTGACTGTAAATGGCTGGCGTGCTCTAGTATTTATGGTTTCAAGCTGTACGTGTCATTGCATACAGTCTATCTATCTATCTATCTATCTATCTATCTATCTATCTATCTGGGTTATTGCATACAGTCTATCTATCTATCTATGACATCAGGAAATGAGAGAATTAGATTTTGTAGGCCGCTGCTTCCCCCTTGCGGGCTGAATAAAATAGCCGTTGGGTGGAACATACAATTTATCCGGCTGCTGTGGCTTCTTAGGAAGATATCCTAGTACTTGTTTACCCACTTCCAACTCCAATGGTAATTGGCTGGCGTGCTCTAGTGGTTCCAAGCTGTACGTGTCATAATAGAGCCTTAATGACATCACAATGCAGCTTTATAGAACATGTTGGACGCTAATTCTTTTGCGCATAGAATTGAATAATCGAGTTGGGACCCATTAGCGTTTCCTATTTATGACATATTCAATGCCCATGCCAAATTTCAAGTTTCTATGTGAGAAAATTACATTCCGTACGTAAAATTTGGAGGCTAATTCTTTTGCGCATAGAATCTCGAATAATCGAGTTGGGACCCATTAGCGTTTCCTATTTATGACATATTCAATGCTCGTGCCAAATTTCAAGTTTCTATGTGAGAAAATTACATTCCGTACGTAAAATTTGGACGCCAATTCTTTTGCACCTAGAATTGAATAATCGAGTTGGGACTGATTAGCTTTTCCTATTTATGACATATTCAATGCTCGTGCCAAATTTCAAGTTTCTATTACATCGCGAAGCGAGAGAATTCGGTTCCGTACGTAAAATTTGGACGCTAATTCTTTTGCGCATAGAATTAATATATGAGGAGGAGGTCGTCTTGTGTAATATATTAGTATATGAGGAGGCGGTGCGGTCGTCTGTGTAATATATTAGTATATGAGGAGGAGGTCGTCTGTTTAATATATTAATATATGAGCAGGAGGTCTCACAATGCAGCTTTATAGAGCATGTTGGGGCATGTTCAAGGGCGTCCGATGTTGATGACATCAGTGATGACATCACAATAGCAGGTGGCTTACTTATTCGATCTACGTGGGGGGGGGGCGTAACTTTCGACGCTCGCGCGCGCGCCATTTATCGTAGGATATTTGTACTATGCCTATAATCTTCCCAGGAGTGTACTCAACAACTTCCCAAAGTTTCATGGCGATCGGATGAATGGTGTAGTAGCGCATAAAGGACAAACACGCACGCACGCACGCACGCAGACAGACATACATTCAATTTTATATATATAGATATGAAAAATAAAGTATGTTGTAATGTTATGAAAATAGTTCTGGATACTTTTTTTTGTATTCGCTCTGTAAATCCTATACAAGTTATGTATTGGGACCGCAGCCAGTGACTTCTATCAACTTTTCCCTTCAATGACCATGGCCCCTATCCCTCTGCACCGGCAGAAGATTTTGCATCCTCCTTTGTAACAGGCCACCTCTTCCTGCCACCTGAAGCATGTTCATGCTTGGCCTGCCTTTCAAAAGACGAGAGTGTGCACCCCAATTTTCTATCCCCAGCCAAACATTAAAGGTCCTGACTTATTTAAGGCTCCCTTCCTCACTGGAGGGTGCCTAAGAAGTAGGTCTCTCTAGTGTGCAATGGTGTTTTTTCTCTTATGTGCTTTCCTGGTTTTTGATCTGTGCCTTTTCCACTCATCTTTTCCCATCTTCTCATTCCTCACCTTGTCTTGTTTATTGACTATGCTTACTCTGTCTGCTGCCTGCCTAGACTTTTGGCCTGCTTCATTTTTACACAAGAATTTCACTTATCCTAACCTTGGTTCTGTTTTATGTCTATTCTCCAATGCAGTTTCACAGTAACCCTGACCAGTCTGCATCAGCTGACACAGTGCGGTCCCCAGATTTAGCCTTACCCTATCTTGGTTTGGTGGCAAAGTGAGTCCACATCTGTTGTATTAACAATTAGCATCAAAATTGATGGTCACTAATAGCAATGTTTGAACTTCAAAACCTTAATTTGGACTGATTGTTGAGTTTCAACAAAAAGTTCAGTTCAGGCTTTATTCCAACAAGCGTATATCGGATGACGCTATCATCTGGGGTGTAGAAGCTTGTGAACGGGCGCACAAATCTAATGTTTTTGCACCCATTCACACAGCATGGGCCCCAGCGCATATGCACCGAAGTCACTATACCGTCACCCCTTTCCCCTCCCTCCCAATCGCAGGCTCACCTCTGCTCTTCTCCCCACTTATTCTTTGCAATGGCAGGGGGCATACCGGGTGCGGAGCTATGCGCCAACCCGTCCTGCCACCTCCCATTGATGGCTATTGACAAGGGGCGGGGAGAGGACGGGAGCTTAGCTCCGCCCATGCCCTGCCCCTTGTCTGCAGCCAGCAATGGGAGGAAGCAGGATGGGCTGGCACTTAGCTCCACCCCTGTCCCCCCCTCCAATTGCAAAGAACAAGCAGGGAGGAGAGCAGAGGTGAGCATGCATGGTGGCAGTAGAGCAGAGAGAGGAAGTTTAGCAGCCACACTGCTAAACTCCCTTCTAACTCCATCCGCTGCCATGGTCTCCCATAGGAGCCCATGCAGCAGCTGACATATTTCGGCCCAAAACATTGTTCCAGGACTATCTTTTGGGCCCGATGTAAAAATGCCCAGCGCTATATTGGCCTGGCTGGGCGCTTTTATGTCTCAGGAATACAGCCATGTAATCTGATGCATTTGAATTAGAGTTGAGCGCACATACTCTGCCAGCTTGATGCTCGTTCGAGTATTAGCGTACTCGATGGTGCTCGTTACTTGAACGTGCATCAAATCGTGTTTGACCCCGCCCCAGCTTTTGGCTCCTCCCTGCTGTGACGTGCAGCGCACGTCATTGGCAAATTTTTTGTCTGGCAGGAAGGGGGGGGGGGAGAGAGAGAGAGAGAACATGAAACAAGAAAACAAAATCGGGACCTGGCGTCCCACATACAAAAATGCTCCAGTCTCCCATTGTAGTCAATGAGGTTAATTACTCGAGTGGCGCTCTTGAATTTTACGAAAAGCTCGACTCGAATAACGCGGACCTGAGCATTTGGGTGCTTGCTCATCTCTAATTTGAATCAAATGCATAAAATCCCAGCGTCTTTCGGCCGGCCGTGAAAACGTCCAGCCGATATACGCTCGTGGGAAAGAGACCACAGTCTTAATTCATTTAAACTTAACCAGAACTTCACTAAGACCCCTGAAAGACATGGTGGTGATGGTGGTGGTATTTTAGTGGTTTGTGTCAAACCAAACTTTGAGCAAAGTTCAACCCGAAACAAGGTTAGACTGTTTCGTTTCACCCAAGCTTCAGACCTCCAAACACATATTTAAAAAGAACGCTATCAATCTCAATAATGATATTTTCCAGCTTGCTTATTGCAAGATCTTACAGTTGTTCCACTTTAAAAGCGAAACTAGAAAATAACTTTTTGTATTGATACTGTTTTGCTGGCAAGCACATCATTGCAAACACTACAAAAGGTCTAAATCATGACTCTTCCTTGAATGATATCTTAATTAATGAAAATCTGTTTTTTTAAGCATAGCAGCTGTCTCAAATAGCGCAATGAAACTTAGGCAGTATTGCAAATGCTCTGTTCTTAGCAAAGTCACAAATCTCCATAAATTATAGACTATATTTGGGTGATGGTAATACTTTTGTGTAAAAAAAAAAGTAAAAATATTATAGGAGTAATACCTTTATTGGTTAACCCAAAAATATTTCTAAGCTTTCACAGCACAGAGGCCTTTTCATCAGACTGTATCTCTCTCTACATATTTTTATTAGCAATAATTTCTTTAAAATTGAACGCCTTTACTTTTTCAACTATAGTTTTTTTTTCTCGTTTAATTGAAGATTAACATAATCCACTAATACAAACTGTGAGGGATTAGCGTCAGGACAAGGTAGCGACCGGCGCGTCCACAACCAGAGGCAGTGACACCAGGCAATAAAGTTCTTTAGTCCAGGCTTCGCCTGGATTTATTGCAGCATAAATAAAGTAAAACAGAAATGAAACCCTGCTCGTCTGAGCACTGACTACACGGAGATTGGTCCTGACTAGAGATGAGCGAACGTACTCGTCCGAGCTTGATACTCGTTCGAGTATTAGCGTGTTCGAGATGCTCGTTACTCGAGACGAGTACCACGCGATGTTCGAGTTACTTTCACTTTCATCTCTGAGACGTTAGCGCGCTTTTCTGGCCAATTGAAAGACAGGGAAGGCATTACAACTTCCCCCTGCGTCGTTCAAACCCTATACCACCCCCCTGCTGTGAGTGGCTGGGGAGATCAGGTGTCACCCGAGTATAAAAATCGGCCCCTCCCGCGGCTCGACTCAGATGCGTTGTGACATAGCTGAGGGACAGTGGTATCGTGTTGGAGCTGCTGTAGGGAGAGCGTTAGGAGTTAGTGTAGGCTTCAAGAACCCCAACGGTCCTTCTTAGGGCCACATCTAACAGTGTGCAGTAGTGTGGAGGCTGCTTTTAGCAGTGTTGCACTTTTTTTTTTTTTTTTGCTATATCGGCCGTGCAGAGCATTGCGCCCTGCAGTAATACTACAGGGATAGAATTGTGTAGGCAGGGCCAGAAGACATATATTATCGATTGAATATATGCTGTGGTCCTTTAGAAAAAAATATTTGAAAAAAAACTGTTTGGCCTGCCTGTCACTCTGCTCAGTGTTCTGGGTCTGTGTCTGCTGGGTGTAGTAGTTCTCCAAATAAATACGCAGCCAGCTAAGTGTTACAGCAGGCTTGCGCAAAATTATTTCCTGGCTCTGAAATCACCGCTCTGTTGCACTTAATAACAGTGCAACACTGCAGTTCCGTGACACACACATCAGGGACAGAATTGTGTAGGCAGGGCCAGAAGACATATATTATCGATTGAATATACGCAGTGGTCCTTTAGAAAAAAATATTTGAAAAAAAACTATTTGGCCTGCCTGTCACTCTGCTCAGTGTTCTGGGTCTGTGTCTGCTGGGGATAGTAGTTCTCCAAATAAATACGCAGCCAGCTAAGTGTTACAGCAGGCTTGCGCAAAATTATTTCCTGGCGTTCCATAAGCAAACTCAGCCTACAACCACAGGCCAATAAGCGCCACATTAAATTACAGTGTTGTGTTTCTGCATTCCTGGTAATACAGCATGCTGAGGGGTAGGGGTAGGCCTAGAGGACGTGGGCGCGGCCGAGGACGCAGAGGCCCTAGTCCGGGTGTGGGCACAGGCCGAACTCCTGATCCAGGTGTATCGCAGCCGACTGCTGCGGGATTAGGAGAGAGGCACGTTTCTGGCGTCTCCACATTCATAGCACATTTAATCGGTCCACGCGGTAGACCCTTATTAGAAAATGAGCAGTGTAAGCAGGTCCTGTCGTGGATGGCAGAAAGTGCTTCCAGCAACCTATCGTCCACCCAGAGTTCTGCGCCGTCCACTGCTGCAACTCAGAATCCTCTGGCTGCTGCTCCTCCTTCCTCCCAGCCTCCTCACTCCATGAAAATGAGACATTCTGAGGAGCGGGCAGACTCCCAGGAACTGTTCTCGGGCCCCTGCTCAGATTGGGCAGCAATGGTTCCTCTCCGACCAGAGGAGTTTATCGTGACTGATGCCCAACCATTGCAAAGTTCCCGGGGTCCGGGGGATGAGGCTGGGGACTTCCGGCAACTGTCTCAAGACCTTTCAGTGGGTGAGGAGGCCGATGACGATGAGACACAGTTGTAGTGAGGTAGTAGTAAGGGCATTAAGTCCGAGGGAGGAGCGCACCGAGGATTCTGAGGAAGAGCAGCAGGACGATAAGGTGTCTGACCCCACCTGGTTTGCTACGCCTACTGAGGACAGGTCTTCAGAGGGGGAGGCAAGGGCAGCAGCAGGGCAGGTTGCAAGAGGCAGTGCGGTGTCCAGGGGTAGAGGCAGGGCCAGACCGAATAATCCACCAACTGTTTCCCAAAGCGCCCCCTCGCGCCATGCCACCCTGCAGAGGCCGAGGTGCTCAAAGGTCTGGCAGTTTTTCACTGAGAGTGCAGACGACCGACGAACAGTGGTGTGCAACCTTTGTCGCGCCAAGATCAGCCGGGGAGCCACCACCAGCAGCCTCACCACCACCAGCATGCGCAGACATATGATGGCCAAGCACCCCACAAGGTGGGACGAAGGCCGTTCACCGCCTCCGGTTTGCACCGCTGCCTCTCCCCCTGTGCCCCAACCTGCCACTGAGATCCGACCCCGCTCTGAGGACACAGGCACTACCGTCTCATGGCCTGCACCCACACCCTCACCTCCGCTGTCCTCGGCCCCATCCACCAATGTCTCTCAGCGCACCGTCCAGCC